>NC_133802.1:34350171-34702671 GCF_043250625.1 Sebastes fasciatus | reverse complement strand
AAATATATATATATATATATATATATATATATATATATATATAAATAAATATATATATATAAATAAATATATATATAAATAAATATATATATATAAATAAATATATATATATATATATATATATATATATATATATATAAATAAATATATATATATATATATATATATTATAATTTTGAGATGCTTTACTTCAAGATTTCCATTTTCTGCTACTTTATATTTCTACTCCACCACATCTCAGAGGGAAATACTGTACTTTGTACTGCACTACTGTTTATGTAAAGCACTTTGAATCTCCCTGTTGCTGTAATGTGCTCTACAGGTAAAGCTGCCTGTCTCTGGTCGGTCACATGATCCACTGATCTGTCACCTGGTGTGTTCACAGCTCCAGATAACCAGGTTAATAACCAGGTAAATCACGTTAATTCACAACCACGCAGCGTTTTTATTCAACTTTAAAGCCTCACAAACTACGACAGCTATTAGAAGTAAACCTCCAACCCTCAGTTAGTCAACGTGAACTCTGAACTGATGCTCAGTTCAGTAGAAACATCACCTGGAAGGTTGTTTCTTTACCTGCTCGTTGAACTTGTTGAGGTTCTGGTAGTCGGTGCTGACAGAATCCGGTAGAACATCTTTAGTGAAGTGAAGCTGCATCTTTATTATTGTTATTGATCTTTAACCGTCAGAGCTGCTGTCTGCTGATCACTACACGTCCGGGTTCTGCACTGCGCATGCGCGACCAAAGAGACCAGAGAGGAATTAAAGCAGAAGATTACAGTTTTATTTATCATAACAATTAAATATATTTATTTCTTCTTTGATTAGTCTCCAGCGCCTTTGAGAATAATTAACGAAGAAAAACATGTTTTATTTTTATAGTTAATAAAATATATTTATTTCTTCTTTGATTATTCTCCAGCGTCTTTGAGACAAATTAAAGAAGAAAAACATGTGTTTTATTTTTTTAAATAAATAAAATATATTTATTTCTTACATACATTCTTACAGCTGCAACATTAAAGTGATTTATTATTATTATAATTATTATAATTATTATTATTATGATTATTATTATTATTATTATTATTATATTATTCTACAATGGGCCATTCTGCATAATGAGTACTTTTACTTTTGATACTTAGTATATTTTGATGCTAATACTTTTGTCAAGTCAAACTTTATTTATATAGCACGTTTAAAAACAACCGCAGTTGACCAAAGTGCTGAACATGTACATAATAGATATGAATACAAAACAAACAGCAATAAGAACAGAGTAAAAACAATAAACATAATGTGCACAGAATAGCAGTAAAAGAGTAGAGCAGCACAGCAGAAGATAAACTTTATACTTACTTTGTAAGTTTGGTAGGCATTTTTACAATATAATTTTTGAAATGTTTATATTTTTGAGTAAAAGCACAAAAGTATTGTCATCAAAACATACTTAAAGTACCAAAAGTAAAAGTACTCATTATGCAGAATAATATATATGATATTGTTGAATTGATGCATTAATAATCACTTTAATTTTGCAGCTGGTAAAACGTGAGCTTATTTTAAATGCTTTATATACTGCCAGGTAGCTTAATCTATAATAATAATAGTAATTTATTAGTTGATTTATTATGGATATTATTATTATCATTGTTGTTATAAATCTGCAGAGTAACTAATGTTATTAAATAGCCTACTGTATATGTAGTGGAAAAAGTGCAAAGAGTGTAAAAGTACAATATAAATGTAGCAGCTTTAACATTAAAGTAAGGTACTATTATATTAGTCTGAAATTGGCCATTCTGCATAATGACTACTTTTACTTTTTTTTCCTTTCATACTTTATTTTTTTCCCATTTTTCAAGGTTGTTTTCATATATGCAATTTACAGTTCGTAATAACAATAGTTTATAAACCGTTTTTTTAAGTAGTTGAGCTTAGAGACAAATACAATAAGTACACTAGGGAAAACAACTTCAGCATTCAAAACTGAAATAAAATTAAGAAAATAAAAAAAATAAAAAATAATAATAATAATAATAATAATAATAAAAAGAAAGAATAGAATAATAAAAAATTTAAAAAATATATATTAAAATAATAATAATAATATATTATAAATATATTATGAGTACTTTTTAAAAGAGGAAATCATTCAAGTAAAAGCAAGATGATAATATATTCCAAGGCATAAAATAGTGTAGTTACAATAACTTGTACTTTTACTTGTGAAAGTTTTTGAATGCACTCTAGTAAAAAAAATGAAGGTGATGATGGGGGGTGTGTGGAGAGGTGGTGATGATGATGGGGGGTGGTGTTCAGGAGGTTTTTGTTCCTGTTTCATGTTTAACCTGCGGGGACAGAAAATGGGAGTTGGTATTCTCACCTGAGGACAAACTGGATCAGCCAATCAGCTGCCAGCTCTCCTCCTCCCTGCAGGGCGAATATAACACGAGTAAACCCACAGAGAGAGAGAGAGAGAGAGAGAGAGAGAGAGAGAGAGAGAGAGAGAGAGAGAGAGAGAGAGAGAGAGAGAGAGAGAGAGAGAGAGAGAGAGAGAGAGAGAGAGATGTGCAGCAGCATGCTCCAGCAGAGTGAACTCCTGCACTGAGAGGACTAGACTAGAGGACTAGACCGACTGACTCCTGCTGCTTCAAGTTCAACTCTCTTTTTAAAACCTTTTAAAACACCTTGTTTTCACAGCTTCTTCTCCAGAGACTCCGACTCATCACCGCGTCGTTTTCCAGCCGTGGATGAGCGCAACACGCGTGCACGGTTATGTAAGTAGCTCTCCGGTGAGGGCGTGTTTTCTGCAGGAATTCACCGAGCAAATAGTTCAACTAACACAGAAACATGAAATATGTTTAATCACATTTCTGTTGCTGTTTGTGGCTCGTTGTTGGTGATGCGCGTGTGTGTGCGTGCTTTATTTCACGGTGCACTTGTGGAGTTAGTGTCTCGGTGTTCGTGGTGTTGCCCATGTGCACGACGAGCAGAGCTGCACAATCTGCCATGCAAACTCTCTGTACTGCTCCTGTAGACGTTCACACAGTGTTTATAACGCATTCCTGTAATAATGTGAGGATCTTTTAACGCATCTGTCGTGCACAGTGTGTAGTATTTCAGTAATAGTGCGTCTCTCCTGCTACATGTTTTTACTTGATACTGTTGGTTCTCGTGTAGTTGGTCTTTGTGCAATGCAATGACTGAACGCTGCTTCTGGTGCAGATTGGTGATTAATGGTGCTTTATATATTTTAATAGTGCTGTTGGTGCAGAAAAGTGATTTAACAGTGATTTTACACCCTGTGGTGTCTCTGCAGGGAGAACTGTGAGTTCTGGTTCTGGTTCAGCTGCTGTGAGTTCTGGCTCGGCTGCAGTGAGTTCTGGTTCAGCTGCAGTGAGTTCTGGTTCAGCTGCAGTGAGTTCTGGTTCAGCTGCAGTGAGTTCTGGTTCAACTGCAGGGAGTTCTGGTTCAGGTGCAGTGAGTTCTGGTTCACATGCTGTGAGTTCTGGTTCAGCTGCAGTGAGTTCTGGTTCAGCTGCAGTGAGTTCTGGTTCAGCTGCAGTGAGTTCTGGTTCAGCTGCAGTGAGTTCTGGTTCAGCTGTTCAGCTGCAGTGAGTTCAGCTGTTCAGCTGCAGTGAGTTCTGGTTCAGCTGCAGTGAGTTCTGGTTCAGCTGCAGTGAGTTCTGGTTCAGCTGCAGTGAGTTCTGGTTCAGAGTTCTGGTTCGGCTGCTGTGAGTTCTGGTTCAGAGTTCTGGTTCGGCTGCAGTGAGTTCTGGTTCAGAGTTCTGGTTCGGCTGCAGTGAGTTCTGGTTCAGAGTTCTGGTTCGGCTGCAGTGAGTTCTGGTTCAGAGTTCTGGTTCGGCTGCAGTGAGTTCTGGTTCAGAGTTCTGGTTCGGCTGCAGTGAGTTCTGGTTCAGAGTTCTGGTTCGGCTGCAGTGAGTTCTGGTTCAGAGTTCTGGTTCGGCTGCAGTGAGTTCTGGTTCAGAGTTCTGGTTCGGCTGCAGTGAGTTCTGGTTCAGAGTTCTGGTTCGGCTGCAGTGAGTTCTGGTTCAGAGTTCTGGTTCGGCTGCAGTGAGTTCTGGTTCAGAGTTCTGGTTCGGCTGCAGTGAGTTCTGGTTCAGAGTTCTGGTTCGGCTGCAGTGAGTTCTGGTTCAGAGTTCTGGTTCGGCTGCAGTGAGTTCTGGTTCAGAGTTCTGGTTCGGCTGCAGTGAGTTCTGGTTCAGCTGAGTTCTGGTTCGACTGCTGGGAGTCTTGGTTAGGCTGCTGTGAGTTCTGGTTCAGCTGCAGTGAGTTCTGGTTCAGCTGAGTTCTGGTTCAGCTGCTGTGAGTTCTGGTTCAGCTGCAGTGAGTTCTGGTTCAGCTGAGTTCTGGTACAGCTGCTGGGAGTTCTGGTCCGGCTGCGTGACTTTTCTTTAGTGTTCATTACACGACAGGATTTGTGTTTCTGTTTCCTGGTTGTGAGCTTGTGAACGTGCTCTGGTGTGTGAACAATCTGAACATGTACTGACGGTGCACGTTTACCGGCTGGACTTCCTTCTCTGTGGGATCACTGCTCTCTTGTCTCTCGGTGATTCATTAACAGAGCTTGTAGCTCTATTTGTTGGACAGGCAGGAACAAATGTATGTGCAGACAAATAAAAAAAAGAAGGTAGTGTCATTCATGTTGGAGTGTGTATGAAAGAAGGAGCCACGCGGCGGGGAAGTGGAGGGGAGGAGTTCTTCAGCAGGAGAGAATGGTGCTCTTCATTCAGGGGAATATTAACATCAACTCAGGTTGAGGGTCTATATCTGCCCTCCGGAGCCGCAGGTTGCAGACCCCAGAGTTAACACTAACAATGTATATGTCAAAATGTGTTTCAGTTTGACACAAATGCTGACTTTGGGCTCAATTGCTGCTCTTAATATTTGCTTTAAGGGCAACTTTAGTGCATCTTTGTTGCATAAACTGGTAAGACTCTTTGGAGAAAATCTGATTAAAGCTGCAGTGGGCAGAAATGGAACAAATATGATTACGGTCACTATATTCTGACGGCAGTGCATGAGACAGGTAATCGGAAAAAAAAAAATCATGTTCCTCTGTGTCCTCCGGATCTCCTAACAGCATCTGCAGGATTTCACAGACTGGAGGAAAACAAGCAGTAAGAGCTGATCTGGAGTCTTCCGTCTCTGAGCAGCTGTCAATCACTCCGATCAAACGGTGAAACTAGGCAGCGTTGATCAAATATGAATCAATATAATGTTACGTTAATGTCTATTTCTCTCCTCAGATGTTCTCAGAATCATCTTGTAGTGCACGGTTCAGCTGTAAAATGAGAAAGTTTGTGACCCGGCAGCCATGTTGAGATCTGTTGATGAAATACCAAGCACCGCCCACCAACCGGAGCACAGCCAATAGGAACGCTCTCTCTCTGAAATGAGCTGTGATTGGTCAAAGTCTCCCGTCACGGGCTAGATGTTCTAAAGCCTGTAAACAGAGCCATGAGGAGGAGCAGAAGTCTAGTTATCTCTCAGAACACTTGAATTACAATATGCTGAAAGGTTATTATGGGATTTTTGCCCAATGATGCCAAAAACATTCTGAAGCTTTAACTGGTTTTCCCAAAAGAGTCTTAACCAGTTTATGCAAGAAAGTATCTCTTAAAGAGAACTTAAGAGCAGCAATTGAGTCCAAAGTCAGGATTTTTGTCATCCTGAAACACATTTTGACATATATTGTTTGTGTGTATTTAAAGATTCAGTAGGCAGTATATGAATGCTTGAAAATGCCAAAAATAATAATCTTAAAAGTAAAATAAACAATGTAAAAGAATAAAATAAAAGTGATAAAAATGGAATAAAATCTTACAACTTAATTACAATAAAATAAGTGAATAATAAAAATTGAATCAATTTGTACAACTTACTTATAATAAAATAAGTAAATAAAAAAATAATATAACAGAATAAAATTGTACAACTTTAAAACAATACAATAAGTGATTAATAAAATTGTACAACTTAAATAAAATAAGTGAATAATAAAATAATCATACAAAGGATTATAAATCTACAACTTAAATATAATAAAATAATTGAATAAAATAATGTAAATATTGCCTATAAACTATTCTTAATCTAAAGCCTGGCTGAATAGGTAGCTTTTAAGTTTAAGTTCATAGATTTCAACACTTCCAGTAGAAATTATGTAAAAAAAAAAATGTAATAGATTCCTCACAAAGTGAATGAAATGAATGTGTGTCACGTTTGGAGCAGGCGGGAGGTTCAGTAAGGTTACAAACGTTAATGTGTGAACTTATAAACTTTGCCTGAAGGCTGTGATTTACTAAAAAACGGTTGTCAACAGAGCGTCTGGCTCTTGGAGAGTGGTTCACCACAGTTAGTTCACTGCAGGGTTTCAACTGTCCCACACATTTATAGCTGAGATGTGTTTCACACTGTAATCTACTCATTTAGAAACCGGGTCTGTTAAATTTGAACAAAAAGGTGTCGTTAGCTTGTTAAGAAAATATGTCACAATAATCTATTACTAGTGATTTAATCTCTAATCTGGTTATGTTTATGGTTTTGGTGTTTGCTTCTGCACTGGTCCCGGCTGCTCAGTGGATGATATACTGTATGAGTTCAGGCTGTTCAATAGGAAACAAAGTAGACAATGTATAAACTGTAGGGCTAGATCGGAGCCTGAAGGGGCCATAAAGTACATGACAGACAAGGAATGCAGCCCCCAGCGAGAGACCCTGAGGAGCAGACCCTTTGGGGAGCGAACAATCCCCTCTTGCAATGTGGTCCCTAATCTCTAACCACCAGACACAACTTTGATGTGAAGCCCCCCCTCTGGACTTGGTGTGCCCCTTTTCCTGGGCCCCTCACTCTCTGCCCTCCATCCTTCCTCAGCTCCGACAATTCATTCTCACTTCTCTGAAACATGTTCCTGCAAAGATACAGCTATGAACACCTCAATGCAAAGACACAGCTATGAACACGTTTAGACACCCACAAATTACTCATGAATTTAATAAACAAGACATCCTGTTTAACAAACAAAACATATTTAATAAACAAAGCATTGCATTTAATAAACAAAACATGTTTATTAAACAAGATGTAACTTTATTGAACAAAATGTAATGTTTTATAAACAAAATGTAGCATTTATAAACAAAATGTAACTTTATTGAACAAAAGGAATTTTTCGTTAGCTTACTGGATGATTTGTTTTCAGACACGAGGGTTACTTTCTCGTCTACTAACGCAGACCTAAACGACAGTTGGCAGGCACCTGTTTGACCTGTAGGTGAAAGGTCAATGGCGTGGGGAGATGGAGGAGGCGTCAACTTCCTGTTTTGAGTGATGAACTCATTCACCTCTTTGCAGCCGGCTGGAGGGAGAGTCCCTGATCACACATGAATATGTCCTGATGTCAGAAACGTGTTGTGGGGACATAAATCTGTTCAGTCACATTGTGGGGACAGCATAAAACCATTACACTTTAGGGTCAAGAAGTCCATATTCACACATTACTCACATGCCGTATAGACGTCTAGAAAGTTATGTGTTTATATAATCACTCCTCCTGTCCATACATGCCATGAAGATCACTTTGTAGTGCGCTTACACTGTAAGAAATATCAAAGCTAATACGAGGCTTTAGCAGCCCGAGTTACACAGATGGAGTCTTCGTCCTGGTCGACATGTGTCGAGGTTTATTTTTGGTGATTTGTCCTGGAAACTGGAACGTATCCCTCCGCCAGGACTCAACAAGGAAGCACAAATATTGTGATAAACTTTCACTTGATTTTGGCCAAATTGGAAATCCGTTTGAGTCGGTTTTCAGTAGAGAAAAGTAGCAAATCCTCACATTGGAGAAACTGCAACCAGAGATGTTTTAGGCTTTCTTCCTTGATTAATGACTTAATGACCGATCAGTTCATTGTTTCAGCATTATTGTTATACGGCAAATTACCAGAAAGCCCTCCTGTAATAAAGTTGTGTATAAAAATGTAAATTGTAGTCGACACTGACACAGATTTAACTCAAAGACAGAGCAGAGCCTGTTTAGACACCCACAAAGTTATTACTCATAAATTTAATAAAGCAAACATGTCTGATAAACAAAATGTAACATTTAATAAATAAAACATGTTTAATAAACAAAGCATTGCATTTAATAATCAAAATGTAACATTCAATAAACAAAATGTAACTTTTGATAAACAAAATGTAACTATTGAACAAAATGTAACGTTTAATAAACAAAATGTAGCATTTAATAAACAAAATGTAACTATTGAACAAAATGTAAAGTTTATTAAACAAAATGTAACTTTATTGAACAAAATATAATTTAATAGACAAAATGTAACATTTAATAGACAAAATGTAACATTTAATAGACAAAATGTAACATTTATTAGAAAAATTTAACTTTTAATAAACAAAATGTAACTATTGAACAAAATGTAACGTTTAATAAACACAATATAACGTTTATTAAACACAATGTAACATTTAATAAACACAATGTAACGTTTAATAAACAAAATGTAACGTTTAATAAACAAAATGTAGCGTTTAATAAACAAAATGTAACATTTAATAGACAAAATGTAGCGTTTAATAAACAAAATGTAACTTTATTGAACAAAATGTAACTATTGAACAAGATGTAAAGTTTATTAAACAAAATGTAACTTTATTGAACAAAATGTATAATTTAATAGACAAAATGTAACATTTAATAGACAAAATGGAACATTTATTAGAAAAATGGAACTTTTAATAAACAAAATGTAACTATTGAACAAAATGTAACGTTTAATAAACGCAATGTAACGTTTAATAAACGCAATGTAACGTTTAATAAACACAATGTAACATTTAATAAACACAATGTAACGTTTAATAAACAAAATGTAACGTTTAATAAACAAAATGTAACATTTAATAGACAAAATGTAGCGTTTAATAAACAATATGTAACTTTATTGAACAAAATGTAACAATTTATAAACAAAATAGCGTTTAATAGACAAAATGTAGCATTTGATAAACAAAATGTAACGTTTAATAAACAAAATGTAACTATTGAAAAAAATTTATAATTTAATAGACAAAATGTAACATAAGAAAAATTTAACTTTTTAAACAAAATGTAACTATTGAACAAAATGTAACGTTTAATAAACAATGTAACGTTTAATAAACAAAATGTAGCATTTAATAGACAAAATGTAACTTTATTGAACAAAATGTAACAATTTATAAACAAAATGTAGCGTTTAATAGACAAAATGTAGCATTTGATAAACAAAATGTAACGTTTAATAAACAAAATGTAGCTTTTAATAAACAGAATGTTACTTTATTGAACAAAATGTAACTTTATTGAACAAAATGTAACGTTTAATAAACAAAATGTAACTATTGAACAAAATGTATAATTTAATAGACAAAATGTAACAATAGACAAAATGTAACATTTATTAGAAAAATTTTACTTTTAATAAACAAAATGTAACTATTGAACAAAATGTAACGTTTAATAAACACAATGTAACGTTTAATAAACACAATGTAACGTTTAATAAACACAATGTAACGTTTAATAAACAAAATGTTACGTTTAATAGACAAAATGTAGCATTTGATAAACAGAATGTTACTTTATTGAACAAAATTTAACGTTTAATAAACAAAATGTAATGTTTAATAGACAAAATGTGGCGTTTAATAAGCAAAATGTAGCATTTAATAGACCAAATGTAGCATTTAATAGACAAAATGTAACATTTAATAGACAAATTGTAACATTTAATAGACAAAATGTGACTTAATAAACAAAATGTAACTATTGAACAAAATGTAACTTTATTGAACAAAATGTAACGTTTAATAGACAAAATGTAGTGTTTAATAAACAAAATGTAACATTTAATAGACAAAATTTAACTTTATTGAACAAAACGCAACAATTAATAAACAAAATGTAGCATTTAATAGACAAAATATAACTTAATAGACAAAATGTAACTTTTAATTAACAAAATGTAACTATTGAACAAAATGTAACGTTTAATAAACAAAATGTAACTATTGAACAAAATGTAACATTTAATAGACAAAATGTAACTTTTAATAAACAAAATGTAACTATTGAACAAAATGTAACGTTTAATAAACAAAATGTAACTTTATTGAACAAAATGTAACATTTAATAGACAAAATGTAACTTTATTGAACAAAATGTAACATTTAATAGACAAAATGTAACTTTATTGAACAAAATGTAGCTTTTAATAAACAAATCTCGTTTATTGTCTTTTTCAAGCAAAAAGCTGACTAGTTGAGGAAGATGGGAAAACAACAAACACAGACATATTCAGTTAATAGTAACGCTACAAGATGTTAAGATGGCTAAAAGCATTCATTCATACTCACTTATAGGGTTAGGTGTATTTTATGTTTTATTTTTCTAATTTCATGTTTATGTTTTAGGGACAACAGGTTTAACTCTGTGGTCATTTTTAAGGCTGTTCACTGTAAGAACTCTACTTCTAAGTGAAGGAGATCAGCTTTTCTGAGAGCACATTCACTTTCCCCCTCTTTTTTCTTTTTAAATTGCTTTTTGTCCGTGTTTATTATGTGATTAGTTTCTACGCGTGCAGATTAACGTCAGTAAAAGTGAAACTGACAGTCGGCCAGCTACCTGAGGTCTGCAGGTCTCTCTGTACGGGCTTGTTTCACACAGCTATTGACCTGTCACCCTCTGGAAATATAAACCGAAACAGGCACGCACACACACACACACACGCACACACACCCTGACAGGCTTGTGTGTTGTTTACCTGTTAGGTGTGTATGGGCATGTCGGATCATCACGGAGAACACAGACTCTCCCAGTCTGTCTCTCCTCTCATCCACTGCTTCACAGTCTCAGAGACGTATTCCTGTTTATTTTTACTACCTATAGTTAGTCATATTTCCTCTGAAGAAGGTGGCAGTTGAAGAAGTTGTGATGTGGTAACTAACGGCGATACAACAACAGAAATTGAAAGAAAGAGCTGGGAGGATTCTCCTTATTCAATACTATCACTGTACTTTGTTGGTGATTTGATATTTATTGTGATGTTAACTTCTGTAACTCTAGACGTTGGGAACAAGATGAATCATCCACTTGTAGGGACTTTACTACTGAAACATCTCTAAATGAATCCAGTAAACATGTTGAGCATGTCTGTAGTCAGAGACGTCCTGAAGTCAAATATATCAGGATCATTATCAGGAACTATTTATTACATTTTTTCCCCAAAAATCAAAGAATAAAGACATTTCCCTCACAGATTAGTGGTGTTGTCTTTTTAATTTATAAGGGACATGTAATGTTTTATACTTCTGGTGAATATAATCCATCAATCTGATTTCCATAGATGTATTTTATATATACAGTTCCCTTTGTTAACATCTTATTTTGAAAAGCGGACGTAGTCCCACGTGTCCATAACACCAGTTTATCGATTTACAGGACCAGTTTATTGATCCATAGCACCAGTTTATTGATCTATAACACCAGTTTATTGATTCATAACACCAGTTTATTGATCCATAGCACCAGTTTATTGATCCCTAGCACCAGTTTATTGATCTATAGCACCAGTTTATTGATCCCTAGCACCAGTTTATTGATCCATAGCACCAGTTTATTGATCCCTAGCACCAGTTTATTGATCTATAGCACCAGTTTATTGATCTATAACACCAGTTTATTGATCCATAGCACCAGTTTATTGATCCATAGCACCAGTTTATTGATCTATAGCACCAGTTTATTGATCCATAGCACCAGTTTATTGATCTATAGCACCAGTTTATTGATCTATAACACCAGTTTATTGATCCATAGCACCAGTTTATTGATCCCTAGCACCAGTTTATTGATCTATAGCACCAGTTTATTGATCTATAACACCAGTTTATTGATCCATAGCACCAGTTTATTGATCCGTAACACCAGTTTATTGATCCGTAACACCAGTTTATTGATCCATAGCACCAGTTTATTGATCCGTAACACCAGTTTATTGATCCATAGCACCAGTTTATTGATCCATAACACCAGTTTATTGATCCATAGCACCAGTTTATTGATCCATAGCACCAGTTTATTGATCCCTAGCACCAGTTTATTGATCTATAACACCAGTTTATTGATCTATAACACCAGTTTATTGATCCATAGCACCAGTTTATTGATCCATAACACCAGTTTATTGATCCATAACACCAGTTTATTGATCCATAGCACCAGTTTATTGATCCCTAGCACCAGTTTATTGATCTATAACACCAGTTTATTGATCTATAACACCAGTTTATTGATCCATAGCACCAGTTTATTGATCCATAACACCAGTTTATTGATCCATAACACCAGTTTATTGATCCATAGCACCAGTTTATTGATCCATAGCACCAGTTTATTGATCCATAGCACCAGTTTATTGATCCATAACACCAGTTTATTGATCCATAGCACCAGTTTATTGATCCATAGCACCAGTTTATTGATCCCTAGCACCAGTTTATTGATCCATAACACCAGTTTATTGATCTATAACACCAGTTTATTGATCCATAACACCAGTTTATTGATCAATAACACCAGTTTATTGATCCATAACACCAGTTTATTGATCCATAGCACCAGTTTATTGATCCATAGCACCAGTTTATTGATCCATAGCACCAGTTTATTGATCTATAACACCAGTTTATTGATCTATAACACCAGTTTATTGATCCATAGCACCAGTTTATTGATCCATAACACCAGTTTATTGATCCATAGCACCAGTTTATTGATCCATAGCACCAGTTTATTGATCCATAACACCAGTTTATTGATCATAACACCAGTTTATTGATCCATAGCACCAGTTTATTCATTTACAACACCAGTTTATTGATCCATAGCACCAGTTTATTGATCCATAGCACCAGTTTATTGATCCATAGCACCAGTTTATTGATCTATAACACCAGTTTATTCATTTACAACACCAGTTTATTGATCCATAGCACCAGTTTATTGATCCATAGCACCAGTTTATTGATCCATAGCACCAGTTTATTGATCTATAACACCAGTTTATTGATCCATAACACCAGTTTATTGATCCATAACACCAGTTTATTGTTTATTTTGTATTTTCTGACTGTTTTTCTTGTTCTGTGTCGTCCAGGTTTGAAAAGGAGTCAGGACAACCTCTGGACCAGTCGACTGCGACAGCAATGCCTTCCAACAAATACTCTGCTGCCATCATGGAGGAGAGCAACAACATGACGGCCACAGTGAGTCACACAACCACATGCACACACACACAAACATACACACACACACACGCACACGCACACACACACACACACAGGTATCACAACAGCCAAGTGCGGTCGTGGTGTACTCTTCCTTCGGTTCCATGGAAATGACGCAGGTAAAGCTAAATCATTTATTAAAACCACAGCCCTGATCTCATTAACACCCCCACACACACTCAACCACACACAACCACACACACACAGCTGTGGTTTTAAACTGTGTGTGTGTTGTGTGTTGTGTGTTGTGTGTTGTGTGTGTGAATGCCGAGGTCGATGCCTGAACAAGAGTGCCTGCATGTTATATGGGTCTAATTGAGAATGCATGTTGGCTGTGAGGGTGTGTGCACGTTGCACACACACGCACACACACACACACACACACACACACACACACACACACACACCACAGCTGCATCTACACAAAGAGGATATGTGGGAAAGATAGAAGGATGGAGGCTGCTTAGGAGAGCGGGAGGAGGGAAGGAAGGATTTCGAGGGTTTGTGTCTTTCTGGTCGCTCAGCGTCTCTTTGAGGTCATTTTGTATATTTTTGGTTGTTTTGTGTCTCGTTATAGTTGGAATGTCTTTGAAGTAAGTTTGTCTTTTTTTGGCCATTTTTTGTCTCTTTATTCTCGGTTTTGGTAACTCTACGTGTCTTTGTCATAGTCTTTGAATGTCTTTTGTGTCTTTGTGGTTGTTTCCTGCAGAAACTTTCACAATCTGTACACACACTTTTACTCTTTGTTTCACATGTACCCACACACACACACACACGCACACACACTCTCACACACACACACTCTTAATGGTCGTCCGTTACTACTTGTTCCTCTTTCTCAGTCTCGTATATCACTCCGTCTGAGAGGGACACTTCCTTCCCGCCATCTGCTTTCCTTTCCTCTCCATCTGTCCTGTATTTTCTTCCCATCGTCACTTTAACTTGAATCCCTCTCCTCTTATTGTTTATTGATTGCTTGTCGTCATGGTACCGGGCTTAGCCGCACATCTTATCACATGCGATACGACGAGGGCTGAGGAGGTATTCGCTTCAAGTTTAGACAGTTAGAGCGGCAGGCGGGTCATTCCTTATCGCTCTTTAGATCGCAGGCCGACAGTTAAGACTTAAAGAGAACCTGATCCTGGTGGTAGTTTATCCACAACACTTCCTGTGTTCAGTTGGTGTTTCTGTGGCGGGGGGGGGGGAGTTCCCCGGTCACATGTGTGGCGGTACTAATGTACAGGAAAGGTGCAGGACTTAGGGAATAGTGGATCACCTCAGAAGACTGATCAGGATTGTTTTTGATAGATATTGAAGTTCATTCTTGACGTTGGAATCAACAGTTGAGTCTCACCACGAGGTCACATCACTGGTGCTTTCCTTAATTAACTTTCCTTGGCTGAATAAAGGTTTAGTCTGAAGCCCAAAACCTTTTGAATTCTTCATCTAAAGCTATTATGTAATCGATTTATGTTTAGTTTTATGTAACTAAAGTTATAAATAAATTCATATTTAACACCTGAAACGAGAGGATTGTCTTTCAAAGATCTAAAACTCAACTTCAACCGGACGGATCACGTCTTCAGCTCAATGACCAGCTGAGTGTTTGTTCAACCCTGAGATTAACAAATCTGTTATTTTACCGTCTTGGGAATTTTAGTTCACGTAAACATTGAATTTATGTCAGAAAACTTGTAGCGCCTCTTCCTAAGCTCCATAAATGATATATCCCACACCTTTAATGCCTTTCTGGTCGTTTTGTGTCTCTTTGTGGTCATTTTGTGTCTTTTATGGTCGTTTTGTGTCTCTTTGTGGTCGTTTTGTGTCTCTTTTGCTTCTCTTTGTGGTCATATTGTATATCTTTGTGGTTGGTATGTGTTTCTTCGAGTGACATTTTGCAGGTGAAGGCCGGGGGGGGGCGGGCGTACGGTAATCCATCCATGGGTGTGGCCCTTATGGCGCAGTCAGTATGCCGATGCAAGTCAGGCGTCATGTATGACTCACGGCCGGCCTGATCCCGTCTCCCAGACTACATGTTGATGAGAGACTCTCAGTTAATTGAAGTGATGTAGAAGAATGTGGTCGGATAGTTTAACACAAGAAGGACGTCCATTCTGATGTCTCAAGTTGTCGTCAACGCAGTGTTCATCATCATTCCTCTTCATCCCCTATGGGACATAAGGCTTCAATGAGCTCTCTCCATTGTATTCGGTCCTTGGCAGCATGTTGGGCCTCTCCCCATGACAGGTTCATCTTGTCCAGCTCCTGTATCACAGTTCTGCGCCAGGTGGATTTGGGCCTCCCGGGTTTTCTTTTGCCTGGTGGTGTCCATCTTAAGGCGACTCTCGGGATCCGGTCCTGCTCCATTCTCAGCACATGGCCTAGCCATCTCAGACGTCTGTGTGTAATTTCCTTGATGATGCTACGGCTACCGTTTTTTTGTACAGTTGGTGGTTGGAGATTTTGTTTGGCCAAAAGATCTGGCATATTCGTCGGAGGCATCCATTGTGAAAAACTTCCACTCTCCTCATATCACTTTTGATCACTCGCCAACTCTCTGAGCCATATAGCAGAACAGACTTGACATTGCTGTTGTACAAAAGCATCTTAGTTTTAAGGCTGTATTGCTTGGACCTCCAGATGGAACGGAGTTGACTCAAGGCCGGCCTGATCCCGTCTCCCAGACTACATGTTAATGAGAGACTCAGTTAATTGAAGTGATGTAGAAGAATGTGGTCGGATAGTTTAACACAAGAAGGACGTCCATTCTGATGTCTCAAGTTGTCGTCAACGCAGTGTTACTGGGCTTCATTCCTCCCTCTAAATCCTGCAAGCTTGCATTTTTGTTGAGGCCTGCAGCATCACGGACAAAAACCTTTTTTCTTTGTTAACAAAAGATAACACTCTCCGAGCCTTAAACCCCCTCAGGTGACGATTTACTGCACGCAGCGTTTCGGAGCGGTCCCGTCCAAGTGTTCGCCGCAGACCTGCGTCTCTAATCATTTAGGCCTCGCTAAGATGTTTTGACAGCGCCGTCGGAGCGCCGCCGCGGGGCAGACTGTCGCTCACTGTGGAATGTGTGTGTGTGACGTAGGTCGCTGAAATCTGCACAGTGCAAGGCTTTACACACTGCTTTACCACACACACACACACACAGTCACACAGAGTCACACAGAGAGCAGGACGCATGAGACACATGTTCCACACACTTGACTCTGTAGTGGTGGTAATAGAAGGAGTCGTATTGTACTAATAAAGAGAGTAAAGAGGGAGGCAGAGAGGCAGAGGGGGAGAAAAGGATCATTTCATGCTCTGCTGGGCATGTTCATGTCTGCCGGCAGCACAGACGAGTGATGGATATCCAGGACGGCAGGTTAATGGAGGGTAATGATGATGATAATAGTCACACGGCTACCTGGCCGACATCAAACCAAATCTGAAACTATGAACAAGCAATTAATCATTTCACACAACACTAATTTAACTGAGAGAAAGGAGGGGAGGAAGGCTTCCAAAGTATACAAAGTAAACTTATTTTAGCAGGTTTCTGTTTTTCAGCTTTTACTCTCCGTTATGCGTCTCTTTGTAGTAATTTTATGTCTATTTTTGGTAATTTTTTGTCTTTATGTAGTAATTTTGTCTGTTTGTGGTCGTTTTGCGTCTCTTTTTAGTAATTTTGTGTCTTTTTTTTGTCGTTTTGTGTCATTTTTTGGTAATTTTGTGTCTTTTTTGTCATTTTATGTCTTTTTCGTTGTCGTTTTCTGTCTTTTTTTATATTATGTATTTTTTTTGTTTTGTGTCTTTTTGTAGTCATTTTTCATCTCTTTGTGGTCATTTTTTGTCTCTGTGGTTGTATTGCGTCTCTTTGTAGAAATTTTGTGTCTTTGTGGTTGTTTTCCCGCTTTGATTTTCCAAGATTTTGGAGCCCTGATGTGGTCGTTATGTTCTATATATCTGTGTTTTTTATGACACATTTTTATGATAAACATTTCCTGAACAGCAAAGATTTATAGTTTTGTTTATGTTGTCAGTCAGTTATTTCATTGAGCTGGCTCCAACTTGTTCCACAACTTATTATCTGGTGCCTCTGAGGCAGGAGGACAAGGGGTCGTAAATCATTTATGTGTGCCGCTGCATATCTCAAGATCATCAAAGAATATTCCATAGATAGGTCGACTTTTAACAAAGTTTGTGGCAGAGATTTGCAGCCTGTGACCTCCAGCAAAAGAAAAAGTAATATCTCCCATGTTGATTGGCAGGGTTGATTAGTCAATATGGAACTCAGTCAAAACGTCGCTAGAAGGGAAGTTTCTAACAAGCCGACAGGAGCAGAAAATATAGAGGTCAGTCTCGTTCTGAAGGTTCAGTCTCGCTGCTCCTCTGTCTTTGTGTCTTTGTGTCTGCAGCCGTGTAGTTCACTCTCTCACTGGATTGCTGTTGGTTGGATTTACCCGTCAATCAAGGGTTCATGCCTTCAATCAACTCATGTCTTTAGCAACTATTGATGATGATGTATCCTCGGTTGATTCGAGGGAGAATGAAGTTAAAAGTCACGATGAGAAACTTTTTCATTTTGTGTTGATTTCGGCGGTACCTCTAGACAAAAGCTGTGGTGTTCCCGAGCACCAGACTCCCTTTAGAAAACCTCTCATTTTACTGCAGCAGGGTCCGACAGTCTGCCCCGCTCATGTCCTGGTTCTGGTTCTCCCCTTGCCTCTCTTCCCTCGAGTAGGCCCAGCGATACGGCCTGGACCTCCAGCCGCGTGGCGTCGCTATACACCTCCCGCCGGAGCTCCGACTGCAGGTCAAAGGCGGCAGCGAAGCCGGATCTGGGTCTGTAGGAGGTTCTGGTGAACCTGTGTGCCGTAGATTGTTTCATCTGATTTTGCAGGGAATCGGGCCCGATGACGTGCATTAAGAATAGCTATTTAGAAATATCTTCTCGCTGATGGTCTCGTCTACTTACGTCGGTCATATAGAGGCATCAGGATTATTTGTTTCTTGGTCTGTCAAAGTTAACAATAATACGTTAATGCAAATTTGTTTTAACGCCACTAATTTCATTAATGCACCTTGTGATTTTTAGGTTGTAGAGTGATGATACTGGTATCATATAATATTATAAAACCTGATGAATCCATTGGTACCAACCATGTCATACTAGCTTGTCGTGAAGGAGGTTAAATAATGCTCCAAACTTACCCTACATTTTGTCAAGGAAAAACTGTCATGTCCATTTTCAAAGGGGTCCCTTGACCTCTGACCTCCAGATCAGTGAATGTAAATGGGTTCTATGGGTACCCACGAGTCTCCTCTTTACAGACATGCCCACTTTATGATAATCACATGCAGTTTGGGGCAAGTCATAGTCAAGTCAGCACACTGACACACTGACAGCTGTTGTTGCCTGTTGGGCTGCAGTTTGCCATGTTATGATTGGAGCATATTGTTTTATGCTAAATGCAGTACCTGTGAGGGTTTCTGGATCAATATCTGTCATTGATCTGTGTTGTTAGTTGATTTACAATAATACATATATACATACATTTGCATAAAGCAGCATATTTGTCCACTCCCATGTTGATAAGATTATTAAAAATCTCCCTTTTAAGGTACATTTTGAACAGATTAAAAATGTGTGATTAATAGCGACTACATATTTAAAACGCCTGACGGCCCTGTTTGTTTCTTAACCAGTTTAAAGTTCCCCACAGTAACTATAAGCAGGATGGAAGTTACACATGAAGGTAGATGCATTATATCAAAGTTGACATTGCTCCTGTCTCACATTCGGACTGTTTGCATGAAAACAGCCAGAAGCAGACATCAGAAGTCTAAAGTGGGCAGCTGCCAGGTGTGAATATTTGAATGTGAAATAGGAAGCTGCTAAAGAGAGCCTCAGGGTCGGTCTATCTGCCCGGAGGTCATGGTTTTTAATGTTAGCATTAGAGGAGTGTGTAATGGACAGCTGTGCTGCAGGGATTCAGATTCCCTCCAGCTGTGATCGTTCATCCAGGGCTGTTAAACATCAGGGAGGTCACGGAGGTCACGTCCTCTGTCATTCAACACAGTTCAGTTCAGGAGACAGTTAAGGCTCATGAAGAGACACAAATGTCCAACTTTATACACTAGGATCCATCAGAATGACTTAATTAATCAGAAAAGCAAAGTGAACCGAGAGTCACAGCCCCGTCTGACTCACATCTGTCTGGACAGATTACACAGTAGTCGTAACACAGTCTAAACATCTGGCTCGTACTAACAGCTGTTCCTCTCCCGTCTCTCCTCAGCCAGCAGAGCTGCTCTTTCTTCATCACTCGTTCCTCACGTTAACCAAACCGTCTTCCTGCTCGCTCTGCAGTCGTTCCTCACCTTCGTCCACCTCCGTCCACCTGCTGTTGCTTCATCTGAGTCTATGTGAAGGTAGAAGGAAGTTACCGCTTTTATTGTTGTAGTCTGAGTAACGTGACGTCATATCTGTTCCGTATCCGTCAACCAAAACAAACCGCAGTGAGCCGAAACGAGGAAGTAGAAACAGCTAAAGCTGCATGCTAACTCTGTCACGGACAGGAAACGTTATCGTATCGCGGTAATTTTGCGGTGGAGCCGGCCGTCGCTCTCGTCTCCGTGGTCAAACAGGCCGACGCTACGACTGTAGAGCACCCAGATAAAGACATTTGTTTTTCTCTGCATTGAAACGGCCCCGATGGAGCTGACCATGGATGGATAAAGAGAACGGAGCTGACGGGAGAGCTAGAGACCACCTTGGAGAAGTTAGAGGAAGTAGACACGTGGGACTACGTCCGCTTTTCAAAATAAGGTGTTAACAAAGGGAACTGTATATACAAAATACATCTATGGAAATCAGACTGATGGATTATATTCACCAGAAGTATAAAACATTACATGATCCTGATATATTTAACTTCAGGACATCTCTGACTACATACATGCTGAAAATCAAACATTCTTACTGGATTCATTTAGAGATTTTCCGAAGTAAAAGTCCCTAGAAGTGTTTGATTCAACTTTTTCCCTTGGTTTAGTGCTTAAAAATAAAATAAAAAATTAACATAAATCACAATAAATCATGATATGTGTAAAAATAATTTGTTAATTTGGTCCACGACAAGGTGCTGCGTCTTAAAGACGACTGTCACAACGTCCACATCGTTTTCTCTTCATGTGTCTGTCCCCAAAGAAAGAAACGACCCTGTCGACCTTTTCCTCTCTCCGTCTCCTCGTTCCTGTCAGCAGTTCTCTCTCTCTCTCTCTCTCTCGCCATCTTGAACACACACTTTACACACGAGTTCACTGAGTTCATTTATTATTGGGGAAATTTGGCTTTGCCACCTACGCTCACACACACCACATGCATTCCCTGTTTTACGACGTTTAACAATCACAAACAGCCTCGGATACGCAGAGCTGTGATTTTCCTTAGAAAGTCAGCACAATCTCTCCGTTTCTGCATCTGTTGCACAGCTGCTCCTCCTCTTCCTCCTCCTCCTCTTCCTCCTCTTCCTCCTCCTCCTCCTCCTCATCTTGTACAAGACTAAAATCCCACTTTATGTAATGTAACAGTTTAATGTGAGCAACCACATGTTAACTCCAGTTGTGCAACACACTGACAGACATTTAGTCTGATAGGATGAGTTTGGTGTCTGTTGTCTCAACACTCTCTGAATCTTGAATCTGCCTGCGTTAGCATACAGTAGCTAATGTTTTGTTAGCAGTGCTGTACATCCCTGGTTTTCTCTTGCGCACACACACACACATGCATTTCTTATTATTCTTATGTGCAATATTGACTTAACTGTACAATCATTTGTGCAATAATTCAACTGTACAATATACTGGCATTAATGCTGCATTTATACTGCACATCTCAAGAAATATTATTTAATTCATATAAAATTAAATTAATTTAATTTTACTGCATTTATACTGTACATTTCAAGAAATATCCTTATTTAATTCATATTAAATTAATTTAATTTTACTGCATTTATACTGCACATTTCAAGAAATATTATAATTGAATTTATATAAATATGAAATTAATTTAATTTAATACAAATGAAATAAGAATACTTCTTGAAAGATACATACATTATTAATGGCAGAATATTAAATTAAATTATACTATTCTTGCATTTATATTTAATAGATTCCACTTCACAGCTTTTTTTATTTACTTATTTACACTGGTCATATATTGTACGTTTCATTTGTACATATTTCTTATATTTCTTATTTGTATTAATTATTTATATTACTCTACATATGTTGTGTTATATATTGTACATCATTTGCATTTTACATACACCTTTATTTCTTATATTTACTTTATGCTTATATATAAGAGCAACGTCCCGATAGGCTCCGCGTGTAAATCTCCTGAGGTGTTACCTAAATACATCTGTACACTCACTACATCTTTTGTTCTCGGTCCTCCTCTAATCTGAGCGGGCATAAAGGGGGGATTAGGTGAATCAGTACTTTAAAGTGTCACAAGTCCAAACAAGAGCCGAGCTGGGCGCTGCGTTGCCCCGGTAACACCTCTGATGAGGTGAGAGATGCAGCGATGCGGAGAGAAGCGGTAACGAAAGCTTAGGCCGCTCACCTTCGTGAAGGCCACCTGTGCAGATCAGATGACTCACCGTCACCGGTGGCTTAACGCCTCACACATTCATCACCCCGCTCTGGTATTCTTCTACGCTCGCTGCAGTGTTTGCGTTGAGTCAGATGATTTATCTCGGGGTGGACAACGCGGGCGCGCCTGACGGTCTCCGACACGTTAATTTATCTAAACATCATGCCGGCTCCGTGAATGATAACGATCCATTGATTTTCACACCTTTTCTGCGAGCAGAGCGGGAATGTGTTTCATTAATGGAGACGCCGCCCTGAGGGGAGGGAGCGTTCGGCTCCACGCTGCAGGAGACATTCATGCCCCGCAGCGCTAGGTTCCAACAGATGCTTTGTTTGGTCAACAAAGATACTTTTACCTTTCAGTGCTTCCGATGTTTGTTTTGTTTGCTTGCAAGACGTAGCTTGAACAAAATGCTTTTTGTCAGATGTCATTTCATGCTTAAAATATCCATATTACCATTATCAGCGAATATTAACATTAATACCAGCAATACATAAACAACAGATAATATACGATACTAGCTGCTACGATGAGCCGATACGGGGACGGTAGAAATTCTCCAAGAGGTTGTTAGAAACAAGTGACGCAGTCGGAACGCCGTCAGAAGTTTCTGGCAGAGCGATCAGATTTGGGATGTTCAGCACGCCGAGCTGTAATCCAACAGGTTGCACGCTGAGCTCGGCGTCATGCGTGTTAGATATTACTCTGTGATTATAGAAGGAGAGGGAGTCATCCTCCTCCTCCTCAGCTCTGCACGGGCTGCCAGGTGGACGTGTGTTATCACTGCTTCTGTTTGTTCTTTATTCTTCATGAGCTTCTACAAAGTGCTTTCTAGACAGATTTTCCTCGACAAAACTTAGGGTAAGTTTGGAGCGTTATTTAACCTCCTTCTTGTCAAGCTAGTATGACATGGTTGGTACCGATGGATTCATCAGGTTTTCTAGTTTTATATGATACCAGGATCTTCACTCTAGCTTTACAACTGACCCGCTACAACCTGAAAACCACAAGTTGCGTTAATGTGTCAAAGAAATTAGTGGCGTTGAAACAAATTTGCGTTATTTTCGCTTTGACAGCTCTAATAATAATGAAAAATAAAATAGTGTCGCAAAGTTTTCTCCAGTATAAATTCCCATTTTGAAATTCTTTCCTCAACGTTGCTCAACGTAGAAACAGAAAGTCTCCTGTATAATACTTTAATAACTATTAAAATACCCATGAGCCTCGGCGGCCAGCAGTCGTCTGGATCGGAAGTCGATCATTAGTCCACAAAATGAACCCAGAATCTGGAAGTTAAATCGTTTAAGATGCAGATTGTAAACATATTCTCAGCCTTTGAAACAGAACTTTAAGTGTTGGGCGTTTAGATGTTTCCTCGCTGAAATGCACTCTGGGAGTCGTAGTTAACTCTTCTCTCATCCCTCATCACATCTTTGCTTTCCTCTTAGTGTCTTTCATCTCTTTATTCTCCCTCCTCCTCACATCAACCAATCTGATAATCTGAGCATCGTTACAGTAAAAGTCAGATGCTCAGATTAAAGTCCATGGTTACGTTCCACATCACATATTTTATCTTTTTACTTTTAGTTCGTACTGCAGCTGCACCTACAGAGTCCGTACATGTTGCATGCAGTATGCATACAATCGGAACATACTACTTCTACTACATCATAACATTAAACTTTGACCCTCTTGCTCATATATCTGCTGCACAGAGGACAGTGGACCAGAACAGTAAGCCGGCTCACATACTGCAATATACGACTGGATGTATACTGGACTGCTACTTTTGGCATACTGCATGTGACATACTACAGTATGTATCGGGACACACTAAATCTTTTTCTGGCATACTAAACGGTAGTACGGGTATCGGAACGCACAGTAAGAGTCACCTTCCTTTGGCGTCGTTCTCTGTCCTCAGGCGCCGGTGAACGGAGACACGCCTCCAGCTGAGGGCCTATCAGAGAACGACAGTGGCGTGGAGCTGACCAATGAGAACAGCCCTCTGACCGCGGCCGAACCGCCCTCGCCTTTCAGCCCCAAGCAGCACGGAGACGCCGCCTCGCCTCAAGGTAACACGCACGCACACACACACGCACGCACACGCACACACACACACACACACACACACACACACACACACACGACGTCAGAGTTTAAAATTGTCGCCTTTTTTCTTCATAGTGGGTCAAACTGTATGTTACAAGAAAGGAACTGATATTAACTGATAGATTCATGGGACGCTTACTGGAAAGGACAATATATAGATTATTCAATTTGACTGTTTTAGCACGTAGCCTCTTGAAGATATTGAGTTTCCTTTGGAGCCATCTGTCGAACCTTCTGTTGCCGTCTCTGTCTTCAGATGGAAACCAGTGTTCAGGGGGAAGCAGGAAGAGGAGCAGGAAGTCAGAGGAGGAGGAGACGACCTGGGACTCCTACAGCGAGGTACGACCACGGATACACATACAGTACTTTACTAAATGTGCTTTGGAGGGAAACGTGATGTACGATGAGTGTGTGTTTATGTGTGCGTTTCCAGGAGAAGACTTCAGGAGCGTCTCAGTTGGGTTTGAGACAGACGCCTCGACCCAGAACCATCTTCCAGGCCGGTCTGCTGCCGCACGCACACAACAAACCTCGCAGACAGAACCGCAAACAGGAGCGGAGCATGTTACTGGTAAACACACACATTTACCCCACGTTAAGCTACCTGATAGCTTTCATTTCCAAATGCTGTGGTGTTTATTTTAAAATACATTTATATCAACTAACTTCCCTCTATGGAGGGCAGGACCTGCCAAAATTCATCCATCCAGTTTCTTCCTCTGATCCGGGACCGGGTCGTGGGGGCAGCAGGCTTAGCGGGGAATTACAGACGTCCCTCTCCCCAGCAACGTTTTCCAGCTCTTCTTTATTCATTTATTTATTTATTTATTTTTGCATTTATTTTGTATTTATTTATAAATGATATAAATGAGTTTGGGGAAATAAATAAGGGGTGAAATGCAAAGGGAAAATGCATGCATAAATAAATAAATAAATTCCTATATAAATACATACATTTAAATACAAAAATAATTTAACAAAATGCAAAAATAAATAAATAAATGCAAAAATGTATTAATAAATTTAAAAATTAATAAAATAATTAATTTGTTTATTTTTTTGCATTTCTTTTTTATTTATTTATAAATTATATAAATGAGTTTGAATAAAGGGCGAAATGCAAAGGGAAAATCATGCATAAATAAATAAATACCTGAAGAATAATTATAAAAATATAAAATAACAAACATAAATGTATAACTGAAAAATAAATGCAAAAAATTTAATTAATTAATTTAGAAATAAATACATAAATAAATAGAAGGGAAAATTAAACAAGAGTAAATAAATAAGGTAATTAATACAAAGAAAAATAAATGAAGAAGCAAATTAAAACTGAAATATTTATTTATGTCACATTTTATCAATTAATTAATGGCTACATTTATTTTTAATATTATTTTTGCAACATTTAAAGACATTTATTTATTGATTTATTCTTTTATTTAGGCAGGTTCCGTCCTCCATACTCTTGTTTGTACTTCCTTTTCTGAATCTCTTTCTTCAGGTCTAAATCTGATTTACCAAATGTCAAAATAATCTTAATTCAGGTCTCTGCCACTCGTCCAGAATAAACACAAACATGTTCTTTTGACCCTCTGTGCTTACCGTAGTTTCTGGTGCACAGTTTTGCAACGCAGTGGAAAATTAAAACAGACGGTTCAGCGACTTTGTTTTTACTTCCCCCACATCCTGGTGTCTCCATGAGAAGCCTGTGAGTTACAGGAATGATCCACAACTATGGAAATGTGGTTGTACAAACAAACACATTGGGTTGCAGTTTTAACCTGCTGAATACATCCGAGAACTAGAAGGATTCATCTCTTCTTTCTGTCTCTCTGGTTTCCATCCAATAGTCAGGCAATTAAAAAGCCATTTTCCAAAAATTCTGCAAAAGAAAATGCCAGTCAGTGTATATCTAAACAAACGGAGGTGGTTTTATCTGCCATTATTCAGATTTTCAGGCTTTCTAGTGGCAAATAGATGGCAAGGAAGCTGCTCTACTATGTCTTCACTACATACATTTTACCCTTCAGAGCATCTTTTCTTCATCTATACACTAACTTTTCCACCTCAGCATAAAATCTTACAAACTTTTTTAGCCTCTTAAATCAAATTTCTGGTATTTTTAATCAAGTTTTAGGCTGTATGGGATTACAATCTATAAAAATGTTCATGGATGCAAATGTTTTTCTCTGTGTTTATCCATAAATTATCTTTCTTTTGCTCTCAAACAAATATTCCTTTCAGTCTAATAAACCTCGCTCTTTATCTCTGTCTCTCCGTCAGTGTGCCAGCAGTGGCGGCGGTCCTCGGGTGGCCGTGGTTGCGTCCAGCGGGGTCCCCGAGGCCCCCCGTCTGGAGCTGATGGAACAAGACTCCAAGGACTCGGCCCAGAGCATCAGCACCTCGTCCAGCTCCGAGGTCCAGCCGGAGTACAATGTAAGACGAGTGTTAGGGAATTAGAAACTAGGTTTGCATCCGCTCATAGGGGGCAGATAGACGACTCGGAAGATCTTCAAAAACGTGAATGAGAAAGAAACAAAAACAGGATGTCTGCAAGAGCTGAACCCGCCTTAAAATGCAGACACGTATGTTGGAAAGTTCACCTTCTATTAGGGCTGTCAAAGTTAACGCAATAATTACGCGTTAACGCAAATTTGTTTTAACGCCACTAATTTGTTTAACACATTAATGCAACTTGTGATTTTCAGGTTGTAACAGGTTCAGTTTTAAAGCTAGAGTGAAGATACGGGTATCATATGAAACTAGAAAACCTGATGAATCCATCGGTACCAACCATGTCATGCTAGCTGGTCATGAAGGAGGTTAAATAATGCTCCAAACTTGCGCAAAACTTTGCAGAGCAAAAACTGTCATGTCCATTTTCACATATATACATACATTTTCATAAAGCAGCATATTTGTCCACTCCCATGTTTATAAGAGGATTAAATACTTGGCAAATCTCCCTTTAAGGTTCATTTAGAACAGATTAAAAATGTGCAATTAATCACGATTAACTATGGACAATAATGCGATTAGCTAGACATCACGGCTAAAGCTGCACGCTAACTCTGTCACGGACAGGAAACGTTATCGTATCGCGGTAACGTGGCGGTCAAGCCGGCCGTCGCTCTCGTCTCCGTGGTCAAATGGGCCGACGCTACGACTGTAGAGCACCCAGATACTGACATTTGTGTTCTCTGCATTGAAACGGCCCCGATGGAGCTGACCATGGATGGATAAAGAGAACGGAGCTGACGGGAGAGCTAGAGACCACCTTGGAGAAGTTAGAGGAAGTAGACATGTGGGACTACGTCCGCTTTTCAAAATAAGGTGTTAAAGGGAACTGTAGATACTAAATACATCTATGGAAATCAGACTGATGGATTATATTCACCAGAAGTATAAAACATTACATGTCCCTTATAAATTAAGAAGAAAATCCCACTAATCTGTGAGGGAAACGTCTTTAATCTTTGATTTCTGGGTTGCTGGATAATAAATATAACGAGAGCTGCACGCAGCTATGAAAGGGCCCTCGCCCCTACGTGCATGTCGGGGGAACGCGCACGTCCGAGAACCCGCTGTCGTGCATTCCCGTGAAAGTCGGAAACTGCACGCAACAGTTAGAGTGAATTTTCTGCTTGGAGCGTGTGGCGCTGTAAATGACGGTTCACGAGTTATGAAGGGGGGCGTGGCTAATGTGTAGGGGGCGGGCATAACATTAACCAATGAAACAGGAACTCTCTGCTGAGTTATATGACACTTCCCACAAGACTCTACGACAAACGGATCATGAGTTATGAAAGGGGGCGGGGCTAATGTGTAGGGGGCGGGCATAACCTCCACCAATGAAACAGGAACTCTCTGCTGAGTGATATGACACTTCCCACAAGACTCTACTACAAACGGATCATGAGTTATGAAAGGGGGCGGGGCTAATGTGTAGGGGGCGGGCATAACATTTACCAATGAAACAGGCACTCTCTGCTGAGTGATATGACACTTACCGCAAGACTCTACGACAAACGGTTCATGAGTTATGAAAGGGGGCGGGGCTAATGTGTAGGGGGCGGGGCTACCCTTAACCAATAAAACAGGAACTCTCTGCTGAGTGATATAACACCCCCCATAAGCCTGTACGACAAACGGTTCATGAGTTATGAAAGGGGGCGGGGCTAATGTGTAGGGGGCGGGGCTACCCTTAACCAATAAAACAGGAACTCTCTGCTGAGTGATATGACACATCCCACAAGACTCTACTATAAACGGTTCATGAGATATGAAAGGGGGCGGGGCTAACGTCTTAGGGCGGGGCTATGAGTATAATTTTTCATATACATGTCCTCAAGACTGTACCACCATCATACCTGAGAAATCTGGGGCAGATCGGACTATGTACAGTTGAGTTACAATAACTCCCTGTTTCATGGCGAATGGCTCAAAATGGCCGCCACGCCACGGTCCGCTCGTTAAGTGAACGCTCACCATTTTAATAACTTTTCATCCTCGAGGTCTTGAGATGGTCCTGACCAAATATCAACTCGATATGATCAAATCTGTAGGAGGAGTTCGTTAAAGTACGCGGCCAATAAAACGAAAAAATTGGGAAAATCGTACATAAAATCCAATATGGCCGACTTCTGGGTGGGTGGGGCTAATGAAACCCAATGAGGAATATGTTTCAAATGATAATTTGGGGCAGATCGAACTATGTACAGTTGAGTTAGGGTTAACCCACTCTCTGCTGAGTGATATGACACATCCCACAAGACTCTACTATAAACGGTTCATGAGATATGAAAGGGGGCGGGGCTAACGTCTTAGGGCGGGGCTATGAGTATAATTTTTCATATACATGTCCTCAAGACTGTACCACCATCATACCTGAGAGATTTGGGGCAGATCGGACTATGTACAGTTGAGTTACAATAACTGCCTGTTTCATGGCGAATGGCTCAAAATGGACGCCACGCCACGTTCCGCTCGTTAAGTGAAAACTCACGATTTTAATAACTTTTCATCCTCAAGGTCTTAAGATGGTCCTGACCAAATTTCAAATCGATCTGATTAAATCTGTAGGAGGAGTTCGTTAAAGTACGCGGCCTATAAAACGCTAAAAGTGACATGAAATCCAATATGGCCGACTTCCGGGTGGGCGGAGCTAATGAAACCCAATGAGGAATATGTTTCAAATGATGAGTGGGATATGCATACCAAATTTCATGATTATCGGATCAACTTTGACAAAGTTAAAATTTCAACGCGTTAGGGGGCGCTATAGAGCCGAATAAAAACACACTGAGCCTAATGGCTATGCAGTTACATAAAGTTCACAGGTGTCTATCATTTTGCCAAATTTCATGAGTTTTCGAGTACCTAAAGGTATGTTCAAAATCTGAAAGACATAAGGGGGCGCTAGAGAGCCAACATGCCACGCCCAAGCAAAATTTCACCACTAAAATTAAGTAATTACTAGTTTCGATGTGCGTGTAAAGTTTCATACATTTTTGTGCTTCCTAAAGTCTTCAAATATGCGTTCGTAAATTCTAAAATCACGCAGGAAGTCCAACATGGCTGACTTCCTGTTTGCCGAAAAAATCTCAAAATCATTTAATCCAGGTATGAGGGCGTGAGCAATGACATACTTGAATTTCGTGAAGATCGAAGAAACTTTCTCTGAAAAACTGTGTACGTTAGGGGGCGCTATGGAGCCCCCTGGAGACACCCGAGCCCAGTCACTCCAGAACATTGAATTTCCCACCAGTTCTGACGCATACTCCACTTTTCGTGAGTTTTGGGGATGGCTAAGGTCGTCAAAAACGCGATATTCCAGCAGAAAAAGAATAATACCCAGAAAAACAATAGGTTCCTTGCACTTCGTGCCAGGACACCGTTGGGTCCTGGCACTTTCGTGCTCGGGCCCTAATAAATAATTCCTGATAATGATCCTGATATATTTGACTTCAGGACATCTCTGACTACATACATGCTGAAAGTCAAACAGTTTTACTGGATTCATTTAGAGATTTTACAAAGTAAAAGTCCCTAGAAGTGGATGGCTCAACTTTTTCAATAAATCGTAATATTGAATCAGGAGATAGCTGAATCGTCCCAGCTCTACTATCTAGTGCACTGAACTTACAGACATCAGAAATATAACTGGAAAGCTCTCTTTGTGAAAGAGGGAAGACGGAGAGCGAGGCGGCTGCGGCGATGCAGGAGAGACGGCGTGTTCTGAAAAGGGGAAGTGGAGGTTTGGCAGCGATAGAAAGAGGAGGAGGGTAACTCCCTTCACAGACCACAGAACCTCCTCCACCTGGCCTTGTGTTAGTGCAGGTGGCCACAAACACACACACACACACACACACACACACACACACAGTCTGGCTGTGTTTGCTCTGTATCAATAGTTTCATTCAGGTCATGACGACCACCAGTCTGCACAGCAACGTCTCTGTGTGTGTGTGTGTGTGTGTGTGTGTGTGTGTGTGTGTGTGTGTGTGTTTGGTGCATACTCATACAGATCTGCACAGTGCACGTGTTCTTGTGTGTGTGTGTCTGTTTTCAGTGGATCCAGGCTGAACTCAGCGGAGCGTAGCATCCTTTAGAGGAGTCGGACTCCGTTACAAAGCCTAATGGGTTTTTTCTCTCTTAAGGCGGACTGAAGGATCACAGAGCCGGCAGCTCAACTGGGATTTGTTTGCAAGCATAGAAATCCCACCTGCTCATAAATCAGCACACGTAACCTTCAAAAGACAGAAAACATGGAGACGTTTGATGTTTTCTTTAAAGACTCAAGTGCAAAGCTTAACAGAAATACAGGAGAGAGAGAGACAGCTGAGCAAATGAGGAAGTCAAACCGTTTATGTTAGAGGTCGGGACATCTTGATAACTAAATCTCATGTTTGCAGTGAAGTTTTTATCTTTTCTCTCCTGGTTCTGGCTAGAGAGGATCCGTCTTGTGTAGATATGACGTCACGTTTTCGTAATCGAAGCGGCTCGGGGGGGGGGGGGGGGGAACAACTTGGAAAGGGATCGAATGCCTTTCGCAACTGTCATATTAACGTTGTAATCAGACGGGGAGGTGGAGAGCTCCGGTGGGGGTGGAGAGCTCTGGTGGGGGGTGGAGACCTCTGGTGGGGAGGTGGAGAGCTCTGGTGGGGAGATGGAGAGCTCTGGCGGGGAGGTGGAGAGCTCTGGCGGGGAGATGGAGAGCTCTGGCGGGGAGGTGGAGAGCTCCGGTGGGGGTGGAGAGCTCTGGTGGGGGGTGGAGACCTCTGGTGGGGGGTGGAGACCTCTGGTGGGGAGGTGGAGAGCTCTGGTGGGGAGATGGAGAGCTCTGGCGGGGAGGTGGAGAGCTCTGGCGGGGAGATGGAGAGCTCTGGCGGGGAGGTGGAGAGCTCCGGTGGGGGTGGAGAGCTCTGGTGGGGGGTGGAGACCTCTGGTGGGGAGGTGGAGAGCTCTGGTGGGGAGGTGGAGAGCTCTGGCGGGGAGGTGGAGAGCTCTGGCGGGGAGATGGAGAGCTCTGGCGGGGAGGTGGAGAGCTCTGGCGGGGAGATGGAGAGCTCTGGCGGGGAGGTGGAGAGCTCCGGTGGGGGTGGAGAGCTCTGGTGGGGGGTGGAGACCTCTGGTGGGGAGGTGGAGAGCTCTGGTGGGGAGGTGGAGAGCTCTGGTGGGGAGATGGAGAGCTCTGGCGGGGAGGTGGAGAGCTCTGGCGGGGAGGTGGAGAGCTCTGGCGGGGAGATGGAGAGCTCTGGCGGGGAGGTGGAGAGCTCTGGCGGGGAGATGGAGAGCTCTGGCGGGGAGGTGGAGAGCTCTGGCGGGGAGATGGAGAGCTCTGGCGGGGAGGTGGAGAGCTCTGGCGGGGAGATGGAGAGCTCTGGCGGGGAGGTGGAGAGCTCCGGTGGGGGTGGAGAGCTCTGGTGGGGGGTGGAGACCTCTGGTGGGGAGGTGGAGAGCTCTGGTGGGGAGGTGGAGAGCTCTGGTGGGGAGATGGAGAGCTCTGGCGGGGAGGTGGAGAGCTCTGGCGGGGAGATGGAGAGCTCTGGCGGGGAGGTGGAGAGCTCTGATGGGGAGGTGGAGAGCTCTGGTGGGGAGATGGAGAGCTCTGGCGGGGAGATGGAGAGCTCTGGCGGGGAGGTGGAGAGCTCTGGTGGGGAGGTGGAGAGCTCTGGTGGGGAGATGGAGAGCTCTGGCGGGGAGGTGGAGAGCTCTGGCGGGGAGATGGAGAGCTCTGGCGGGGAGGTGGAGAGCTCCGGTGGGGGTGGAGAGCTCTGGTGGGGGGTGGAGACCTCTGGTGGGGAGGTGGAGAGCTCTGGTGGGGAGGTGGAGAGCTCTGGTGGGAAGATGGAGAGCTCTGGCGGGGAGGTGGAGAGCTCTGGCGGGGAGATGGAGAGCTCTGGCGGGGAGGTGGAGAGCTCTGATGGGGAGGTGGAGAGCTCTGGTGGGGAGGTGGAGAGCTCCGACATGAGGTGGAGAGCTCTGGTGGGAGGTGGAGAGCTCTGGTGGGGAGGTGGAGAGCTCCGACATGAGGTGGAGAGCTCCGACATGAGGTGGGGAGCTCTGGCGGTAGATGGAGAGCTCCGGCGGGGAGGTTGAGAGCTTGGCGCCTTCTCTCCCTTTAACACTGTTGAACTTGCGGTGAAGATCTTTAGTTTTATCTTTTCTACGTCTTCATCCAAGAAAGGTTTTAGGATTTTGGACGACTAATATGTTCAGGGAGCTTTTCAGCTTTTGCATAATACAGATAGATTTACAAATTACTGTCACATCATCAATCCTCCCTTCTGCTAAACCAGGCGTCAGCAATCTTTACTATCTAAAGAGACATTTTAGGCAAAAAAAAAACTGTCTGGAGCCACAAAACATGTGATCATTGTGATGAAGGTAACACATTTTGTAGTCTAAGTATATAGTATATAAGTCTAATGCAGTGAGGGCCAAAGAGACAATGTACTACGGAGTATTAGGGCCACATTGAGGGAAAAAAACATCTGAGATTTACAGATTAAAGTCAAAATATAACGAGAATAAAAGCCGTAATAATATGAGTATAAAGTCATAACTGTACGAGAAAAAAAGTCATAACTGTACGGGAAACAAATCGTAATATTACGAGAATAAAGTCATATCTTTACGAGAATAAAGTCGTGATATTATGAGAAAAAAGAAAATAACACGTAAAATTACTACTTTATAATATTATGACTTTGTTCTCTAAATCTCAGATTCATTTTTTTCCTTCAATGTGGCCCAAATACTCCGTCGTAGCGTCGTACCATAGACCTACAACAATGATAAATAAAAGAGGAAAATGTAAACAAAAAAATTTATTTCCACTAATTTCTTTTTAAATTTTAAAGATTTTTTAAAGATCTTTCTTTCATGAGTAAAGTAGTACAAGCCCGTGACCGTATCCTCTCCCTCCTCCATCCAGGACAACAAGGGTTTTGGCATCGGCGAGCTGGTGTGGGGGAAGATCAAGGGCTTCTCCTGGTGGCCCGGCATCGTGGTGACGTGGCGCGCCACCGGCAAGCGGCAGGCCAGCCACGGCATGAGGTGGCTGCAGTGGTTCGGAGACGGCAAGTTCTCTGAGGTGAGGAGGGAAGAAGAAAACCAGACCGAGAGAGGGAGGGAAATCAAATCATAGATGTCCGTGTCGTTGTTTGTTTGATGCCACGTTCTTTTTTCTCTCTCCAGGTTTCAGCAGACAAGCTGGACTCCATCACCGCCTTCCCCAAGTTCTTCAGCCAGGTGTCCTACACCAAGCTGGCCTCCTACCGCCGGGCCATCTTCCAGGCTCTGGAGGTAAGCACCGACAACCGTCAACGAGCTCTTCACCTTCACCTGACCTTCACTGCACCTTCACTTCACCTTCACTGCACCTTCACTGCACCTTCACCTTCACCTCACCTTCACCTCACCTTCACCTTCACTGCACCTTCACCTCACCTTCACCTTCACTTCACCTTCACCTCACCTTCACCTTCACTGCACCTTCACTGCACCTTCACTTCACCTTCACCTCACCTTCACCTTCACTGCACCTTCCCCTCACCTTCACCTTCACCTTCACTTCACCTTCACTTCACCTTTGTCTTTATTACAGTTAATCTGCCCTCCTCTTCTTCATCTTCTTCTTCTATTACTTCTTCTTCTTCTATTACTTCTTCTTCTTCTTCTTCTTCTTCTACCTATGCGTGTGTGCATGTGTGTGAGTGCGTGCGTGTGTGTGCGTGTGGCTGATTGTGTCTCAGATCTGCTATAAAAACATGTTTTGTGGTTTCCTGGCATGAACAAACTGGTTCACTGGAGGTGCATGTTTCACCACAGTGTGTGTGTGTGTGCGTGTGTGTGTGTGTGTGCGTGTGCGTGTGCGTGTGCGTGTACACCAGTAGCCAAGTAAAACAAACAGAAGATGAACATCTGAAAGGTGTTCTTCCTCCTCGCCATCACTGTCTCATCCTGTCATTGAGATAACAGCGAGGATGACGAGAGAGGAAGGAGAAACTAACACTTGTACAGTCAGGTTATAACCAGCCAGTAGAGATGCCACGATAATACGCACGGCGTTTAGCGTGCAATAAGAGCACCTCTCTTGATCTCTGTGTCATTTGTACGCCATGTATCCTGTACTGACTGCGATGTAAACACATCAGTGTCTGAATGTTACAGTAAGAGTTAGTGATGGAGTTTATGTGATGAACGTCACATGATTTTTGTTTACGTTTGTTTACGTACGTGTTTTACTTATTTTGAGCCTAACCGTGATGTTTTCTCTTAACCTAACTAAATGGTTCATTTAATTGGATTATTTTTGTATATTTTTTTTACATTTTATTGATTTTCTATCATTTCTGTCGCTGTAAGTCTCAACATTGGATTTACTGAAACCGATAGATGGTCAAAGTGTGTTTCATCACTTCGACATTTATTTTAGTTTTTCTCCTCAGCTTTTGTTTTCCTCTCCCCCATGGAGCTCCGCGTCTCTCCATCCCTTCACCAGAACAACTTTACGTCTCTTTATCACAGATGGCGAGTATCCGGGCGGAGAAGAAGTTTCCTCCCTGCGAGTCGGACAATCCGGACGACCAGGTCAAACCCATGCTGGACTGGGCCAACGGCGGCTTCCTGCCTAAAGGAGAGGAGGGACTCAAACCTACGCACACCGCCGGTGAGCAAGGCAACGGGCACCAAGACCGGTCGTTTATTGTCCGTTACAAGCCATCCGGCGAGGAGATGAGAGTAAAGTTGGTGTGTTTCTGTGCGTCCCTGCAGACAGTAACCCTCTGGACCACCAGGTCCTCGATGTTTCCCTGCCAGAGTATTTCCCCAGCGCCAAGCGGCCCCGAGTCAGCCTCTGCAAGGGCAAGGCCGCCCCCGAGGAGTCCTACAGCAGAGGTACGTCTCCACAATCATGCATATACACTATATATATATCTATATATATATCTATATATATATAGATATATATCTATATATATATAGATATTTATATCTATATATATATATCTATATATATATATATATATAGATATTATAACAGTCCAGTTTTATTTTGTGCTACAATCATTCATAGGATCAGATCTTTTTTTCTCTTTTTTAAAGTAGTAAAATCTAATTTCTTCCAGAAGTTTTACTTCAGTGACTGAGGTTACTTTCTGATTTTCATTTAATGAGTGGTTTTCTGGTTCACATTAGCAGAGTCAATTTAATAATTTATTAATTAAAGCTGGAATTTTAGCATATGACGTTTTTTCCCAGCTTTTTGTTTTTGTTAAAAGTATAAAAAAGGAACTAAAATGCTAAGTTTTGTATTCGTTTGGTGGTTTAGATTAGCTTACATTTCTTAATGACTCGATAAATAAATATGTCATTAAATGTAGCCATCAATTAATTATTGAACAAAGGTGAGATAGATTGTTTCAATTTGCTTCTTTAATTATCTATCTCTGTATTAATTCCCTTATTTATTTACTGTTCTGTTTAATTTTCCCTTTTATTTATTTTTGCATTTATTTTTATTAACTTTTAAATGTATTTATATATTTTTGCATTTATTTTGTATTTATTCATTTATTTTTTATTTATTTTGTATTTATTCATTTATTTTTGCACTTATACTTTATTTATATATTTGTTATTTTTAGTCTTTTAAATGTATGTATTTATGAGGTATTTATTTATTTATTCATTTATTTTGCATTTATTTATTATATATTTATTTATTTATTATTTTGAGTATTTGAAATTTATTTATTTTATAAATGTTTTAATTTATTTTGTATATATTTTATATTTATTTTTAAATGTATGTATTTATTTATATATTTATGAGTGATTTATTTATTTATTCATTTATCTTTTATTTTGGCAGGTTTTGTCCTCCATAGAGGTGAAGCTAATGAAAATTTGCTTTTTTCAACATTGTCCTTTTTTTCCTCTCAGAACAAATGGTGAATGAAGTTCTGAAGAATAAAAGAAGTATAGAAGGTAAAGACTCACTCTGTGTTTATTATTAATCGTGTAGTTTCATTTTTACTCTTTTGGCCTGTTGATTGATTGATTGATTGATTGATTGATTCGTTTGTGTGTTTTTTTTTACAGATTTCTGTCTCTCTTGTGGAAAGATGAGAGCAGCAACCTTCCACCCGCTGTTTGAAGGAGGCCTGTGCCAAACATGCAAGGTAGAGCAACAATACATATTTATTATTCTCCACAATCAGCAGCTTGTTGATATTAAATTAGCGTTTTACTGGCGTCGGTAGTCGCTTTCAGTCCAAAATGGCGGAGGCGTAGCTGTGTAGCTGGAACGGACCAAACTTTCACTTCTTATTAATATACCTTCTTTGGTATTACCCAGTTCTTCCTTTATTTACTCCAAACAGTTTAACAGTTTAATCTCTGTGTGCAGCGGGGGAAAGCTACCAGACGTTTAGATGAGCAAAAGAAAAAGCGTTGATGAACAGGAGAAACGCTGAGTCACCGTGATGCGGAGCAGCAGAACTGATATGTGACAGATTATTAATTTACCACATAAATGATAAGAAGATTATCAGAGAAGGTTCAGTTTCCTGATATAACACAATACTATGTAGATTAATGAGGTCTTCTTTGGTAACTCCCTTCACTGCAGCAGATAGTTTAAATCAACAAACTGTCACATCAGGCGTTATATAAACTACTGAGAGATATTATGAAATAGAGCGTGGTACGTACTGTGTTATACTGAAAGGAGTATTTATCCTCTCTACAACAACACAAACTGAACATCCTAACCTTCATTATTTGTTTATTGCAGGACTGTTTTGTATAAGACTGCATTATTCTGAAGTGTGCCTAATAAACTGGTAACTGAGTGTATGTCTGAAGATGACTTTTCTTTAAATTGTGGCTGATGTTCTGCAGTGTTGGAGGGTTTCCACTGAATCCAGATGTGTGTTTGTGTGTTCAGGATGTGTACCTGGAGATGTCCTACATGTACGACGACGACGGTTACCAGTCCTACTGCACCGTCTGCTGCGGCGGTCGAGAGGTTCTGCTCTGCGGCAACGCCAACTGCTGCAGGTCCGACACGCACATAAAGAAACATAGAGTACCTACAACTAGGGCTGTCAGTCGATTCAAATAGTTAATCACGATTAATCGCAAATTAATCACACATTTTTTTTATCTGATCAAAATGTACCTTAAAGGGAGATTTGTCAAGTATTTAATCCTCTTATCAACATGGGAGTGGACAGATATGCTGCTTTATGCAAATGTATGATTATGTTTATTATTGGAAATCAATTTACAACACAACATTTTATGATGATCATAAAGTGGGCATGTCTGTAAAGGGAGACTCGTGGGCACCCATAGAACCCATTTACATTCACTGATCTGGAGGTCAGAGGTCAAGGGACCCCTTTGAAAATGGACATGACAGTTTTTCCTCGCCAAAATTTAGCGTAACTTCGTAGCGTTATTTATCCTCCTTCTGGACAAGCTAGTATGACATGGTTTGTACCGATGGATTCATCAGGTTTTCTAGTTTCAGATTATACCAGTATCTTCACTCTAGCATTAAAACTGAACCCGCTACAACCTAAAAATCACAAGTTGCGTTAATGCGTTAAAGAAATGAATGGCGTTAAAACAAATTTGCGTTAACGAGTTAACTTTGACAGCCCTAGTATAAATTTAACTTGTATAAAAATGTGCAATGGACTATGAAAATAATGAAAGAAACATTGCAATAAAGTGTATATATATATTAAAGAAAAACAAAGAAACAGAAGATACAACACATGAACTACTTGGTCCTCCAGCGATGTGTCCATCTGTCCGTTCACCTCCTCCTCTCTTCTTCCCTCCAGGTGTTTCTGCGTGGACTGTCTGGACATCCTGGTCGATCCCGGAGCATCTAACAACGCTCGCTATCTGGACCCGTGGCGATGCTACATGTGCCAGCCGCTGCTGCAGTACGGCGTCCTGAAGCGACGGCACGACTGGGGCCTCAAGCTGCAGGGCTTCTTCGCCAACGACAACGGACAGGAGTTTGTGAGTCACGTTGGTTTCTTTTTAAGATGTTTGTAGAAGAAGTTTAATGATCTGTGGGCAAACTGGGATATTAGAAACGGCAAAAACTCAATATATCTGTATCTGTAAATCTATTCTTATCCTCTATATCAGTGGTTCCCAGCCAGGATGAATATGATTAACAAGATGCTACACTAATTATTTTAACTGCTTTTTACTGTGAAATACTGGATGATTATTCCTCCTTGAGCCGCTAAAAATTATGTAACTAAAACCATTTAAAAAGAGAACATCACTCTTATGCAACTTCACAAGCTGCTGCAAGTCGGCATTACTTCACTTCAAAGTGTTACAACTAGGGCTGTCAAAGTTAATGTCATCATTAATGCAGCTAGAGTGAAGATACTGGTATCATATGAAACTAGAAAAACCTAAAGAATCCATCGGTACCAACCATGTCACACTAGCTCGTCCCAAAGGAGGTTAAATAACGCTCCAGAGTTATGCTAAATTTTGGCGAGGAAAAACTGTTGTTCATGTTCAAAGGGGTCCCTTGACCTCTGACCTCCAGATATGTGAACGTGTGAGAGTTTTTGTCTGTAGTCTGAAAATGTCCAAAAAGATCCAAGAAATGTCTCAAAATGTAAAAAAAAAAAAAAAGTCTGAAAAATGTCCAAAAAAGTCTGACCAAACATTCGGAAAAAAAAAATCCCCAAAATGTCAGAAAAAAAAAGAAATAGGTTGAAAATGTCTGAAAAATGTCAGAAAAAAGTCGGAAAATCATTCTAATAAAAGATTCAAAAAATTTCCCGAAAATGTCCAAAAGAAAGGTAGAAGAAAAGTCTGATACTGGTATCATAGTAAACTAGAGAACCTGATGAATCCATTGGTACAAATCTTTAAGTTACATTTTGAACAGATAAAAAATGGGGCAATTTGCGATAATCTGAAAATGTCCAAAAAGATCCGCAAAATGTCTCAAAAAAAAAAAAGTCTGAATATCCCCAAAAAATGGCTGAAATTTTTTTTTCTGAAAAATGTCCAAAAAAGTCAGAAAGACATTTGAAAAAAAAGATCCCAAAAATGTAAAAAAAAAAAAAAATAGGCTGAAAATGTCTGAAAAATGTCAGAAAAAAGTCGGGAAAACGTTCGAAAAAAATATCTAAAAATGTCCAAAAGAAAGGTAGAAGAAAAGTCTGATACTGGAACCTGATGAATCCTTCGGTACAAATCTCCTTTTAAGTCACATTTTGAACAGATACAAATGGGGCAATTTGCGATAATCTGAAAATGTCCAAAAAGATCCGAAAAATGTCTCAAAATGTAAAAAAAAAAAAAAATAATCTGAAAATGTCCAAAAAATGTAAAAAAAAAAAAAAAAAGTCCCCAAAAATGTCTGAAAAAAATTGTCCAAAAAAAGTCAGAAAAACATTCGAAAAAAAAGATCCAAAAAATGAATAGGCTGAAAATGTCTGAAAAATGTCAGAAAAAAGTCGGAAAAACGTTCGAATAAAAGATCCAAAAAATATATAAAAATGTCTGAAAAATGTCCCGAAAATGTCCAAAAGAAAGGTAGAAGAAAAGTCCGATACTGGTATCATAGTAAACTAGAGAACCTGATGAATCCATTGGTACAAATCTTTAAGTTACATTTTGAACAGATAAAAAATGGGGCAATTTGCGATAACCGCGATTAACTATTTGAATCGATTGACAGCCCCAGTTTTTATCCTCTATATCAGTGGTTCTCAGCCAAGATGAATGTGTTTGGTCGCAATATGATTAACAAGATGCTACACAAATTATTTGATCTGCTTTTTACTGTGAAATACTGGATGTTTTTTACCTCATGTAAATAAAACCATTTAAAAAAAACTCTTATGCAACTTGACAAGTGGCTGCAAAGTTGGCATTATGCTGTGGTTTTATATCTGAGGCAGAAACGTATTTATTGAGTTGCATCATAATGTGAGATTCCAGTTTGAAGGGATTCAGCAGAGAGGCAACATTTAGCCGCCCAGATAAGAATAAGAAAGATGGTCCGTCTTCATTTCTCTCTTCCAGGAGAAACCAAAGATTTTCCCAGCAGTCCCTGCAGAGCAGAGACGTCCAATCAGAGTCCTCTCCCTGTTTGACGGCATCGCCACCGGTGAGTGTTTGACTGACGGCAGGCAGCAGGCGGTGATATTAACGCTGATGTTTGGACCTTTTCCATGTTTCATTGATGTAAAACGTCGTCATCCGAACGGTGTCTGTGTCTCCAGGCTACCTGGTTCTGAGGGACCTGGGTTTTAAGGTGGACCAGTATGTGGCGTCGGAGGTGTGCGAGGACTCCATCTCAGTGGGTGTTGTCAGACATGAAGGAAGGATCCAGTACGTCCACGATGTCAGGAACATCACTAAGAAAAACGTAAGAAAAGAAAATGCTCTCCTGCATATACCTTTAAAAAATGTTACTGAAAACATGACTTATATGAACTATTTCACTATTTTATAATACACATTTCCTTTTATTAAAGCCAAGTATTGAGTGTCCTAAAAAAAAGATACGTTTTTAATGAATTATTGAAAGGATTTAACATGCACAAACACAAAATGAACGTTACAAAGGGAACCTGGGTTTCACTTAAGATTTTACTTTTTAAAACAAAACTGCAGTGAATTGTCTGTCGTACGTGACATTTAGAGTTGGGTGACAACACTAAAAGTAACGGCTTGTCCAGACCGGCCGCGTGAGCAGTGCGTGGCGGCCGCCTCGCTGCTGTGATTCACGTGTCGGGTGTTCACACCAGCCGCATTTCTGCTGCTGCTGTCAGCCCTTTCTTTCTACATAGAGTTTGCCTTTCATAATGGTCATTTCATTTCATTATAAATATAATTTATATTTATTTTAGACATAAAAAGGTTAAGAAGTGTGTGCTCATTTGTAAATAATAGTAATAATCCACAATTCATTCATGGAGCCCTGCAAGTCACTGCATGTTCTACAACACTGTCCTGCACATATTTCGGAATAAAAGCCTTGTGTTAACAAATAAAGGAATTCTGTTTACAGAAAAAAAACCTGCTTGAGGGCTTTTATTTTGAAATGAAAGCAGGAAGTTTTGATTGTAAAATGAATCTTTACTTTTTTCATGTCTGTGACATATTCTACAGATACAGACATCGAAACTGTAGTAATGTTGCTGATATGATGTCAATATACAGTCAATAGATCACCTTCACTGTCTGTTGTTGCTGTGAACCCGTACCCGAGTAAACTTGAACCGTACTCCAGACCACGTTTTCAAGTGGACTCGTACGGATTGACGAACCGTGCCCGAGTACGGTACGGAGCGTTCACACTGATCAATCGAATTGGATTTTGAGGACAAGCGTTCTCTGATCCGGGCCCGGGTCCCTGATGTGAAAGCACCCTCAGAAAGAAAGTAACTCACACACCAAAGAGAGGCCGGCAGCTGCAGTGACGTAGTTCAGAGTGGTTCAGGACAAAGAGCAGCTCCAACCGTAAATCCCCCAGAATCCCTTTCACTCAGTGTGTGTGTGTGTGTGTGTTTCTTCCTCTTTCATTCCTCTCGACGCTCGTTGTCCTTCTGTTAAAGGACTCTACTGTTTGTGAGGGTGAACGAGGACAAAGAGTGAGCAGATGTTAGAGTTTAGATGGACGTTAAATTAGCAGTCTGTTGCTGGATAAATGAATAAATGACATTTAGAACTGAGTCAAGATTAATTGATTTGTCAGTCAAATTAATCAGCAACTATTCTGATTATTACGACGGAGGATCAGGGCCAGATTGAGGAAAAAAATAATATTATTATAAAGTAGTCATTTTACGTGTAATTTTAGAGGGGAAATAGAGCAGCGTGTGAAAATGAGGAACGTGGAGCATCTTGTGAAGTTCTACTTTAGTTTAGGTTTCACAAATAACCAAAAACTTCATCTTTTGGCTCATCAGCACCACATTATCATCAGTATCAGGACCTGAAAGAGATTGAGCAAGAAACTGAGTTTATTCTGAAGAAAGAAACACACGGACCTGATGGGGAAACTGACTCTTTAGAGGAGGAGGAAATTACTTTTTTTTCTCGTAGAGTTATGACTCTATTCTCGTAATATTACGACTTTATTTTAAAAAATAAAAACAGTTTTGTTTATAAAGTTGCAGAAGCTGCATGAAAATGAGGAAATGTAGTTCCAGCGTGGTTTTAGTTGTTTTATTGATGCAGTAGCTGTCAGTCTAACACCTGGTGGTGCTGTTGTGTCTCTCAGCTGCTGGAGTGGGGTCCGTTTGACCTGGTGATCGGAGGAAGTCCCTGCAACGACCTGTCCATCGTCAACCCTGCCAGGAAAGGGCTCTATGGTAGGAACCCGCCGCAGGAAGTCACGTCATCATAGACCTCGTTTATAGTTTGAGCAGTGAACGGATGTGGTGGTTTATCCCTTTTAATGTCATTATTATGAGTTTAGGTGAATACTTTTGATTTTTAAGATCTGTCTAAAGGCTGTCTCTGGCGCTTTCCTACTTCTAAATTACAAAAAATAAACAATGCTTTCATTTTTGGGGCATAAAATGAGATTCATTGACCTGCAGAGCTGAAGAGCCCCGCAGACCCACAGCTTTAGACTGTGGTTCTGTTACTGGTGCACACGTACGTCTGAAACTGTGGGTCTGCGGGGGGGCTCTCCGGCTCTGCAGGGGGCTGATATTGCATAAAATGGCGAATCTTAAGAGTAATTCATCTTTAAATCGTTACCTGGAGTGACCGCTGGGAGGTTCTCATTAGAGAGAAGTGATGTTTCTTGGTTTGCTGACGGTGCCGTGTTACTCCAGAAGGAACAGGGCGGCTGTTCTTTGAATTCTACCGTCTGCTGAGCGAAGCCAAGCCCAAAGAAGGAGAGGACCGGCCTTTCTTCTGGATGTTCGAGAACGTGGTCGCCATGGGCGTCAACGACAAGAGGGACATCTCGCGCTTCCTGGAGGTGAGTCACAGCTGCAGAGATCATAAAAAACATGAACCAGAGACGTCCATGAACGAAAAGACAATTATTTAATTTCATCCATGTGGAGCAGAAGACGTCGACCATCGACTCCTCTGATCCACTGGATTTAAAAACTGAAGTGCCTGAGAATAATTTTAACCACCGTATATTTATGATTACCACGAGTACTCACTGTGTTTTTTTACAGTGTAACCCCGTGATGATCGACGCTATCGAGGTCTCTGCTGCTCACCGTGCCCGATACTTCTGGGGAAACCTGCCGGGCATGAACAGGTAGGAACAACTACAAAACATCATCCTTTCAGAGACGCTGCGGAGTCAAAACAGACTCTATCAACTCTTAACATTGGTGACTTTTCAGTGTCGGTTAAAGTCGTTTTTCATGCCGAAATGGCAGAAAATAAATATCTTCTATGCTTTATATCATATTAAAGTAAATATCTTTTGGTTTTGGACTGCAAAAAAACAAGACATTCAAAGACTAGGGCTTTCAAAGTTAACGCGATGATTAACGCAAATTTGTTATAACGCCACTAATTTATTTAATGCATTAATGCAACTTTTTGGGTTGTACCTGGCTCAGTTTTAAAGTTAGAGTAAAGATACTGGTATCATATGAAACTAGACAACCTGATGAATCCATCGGTACCAACCATGTCATACTAGCTGGTGACGAAGGAGGTTAAATAACGCGCCAAACTTACACTAAATTTTGGTGAGGAAAACTGTCATGGACATTTTCAAAGGGGTCCCTTGACCTCTGACCTCCAGATATGTGAATGTAAATGGGTTCTCTGGGTACCCACGAGTCTCCCCTTTACAGACATGCCCACTTTATGATAATCACATGCATATTGTTTTATGCTAAATGCAGTACCTGTGAGGGTTTCTGGATCAATATCTGTCATTGTTTTGTGTTGTTAATTGATTTACAATAATAAATATATACATACATTTTGCATAAAGCAGCATATTTGTCCACTCCCAAGTTGATAAGAGTATTAAATACTTGACAAATCTCCCTTTTAAGGTTCATTTACAACAGATAAAAAATGTGCGATTAATTGCATTTAAATATTTTAATCTATTAAAGACATCACCTTGGACTTTGAGAAACTGGGATGGACATATTTCACTATTTTCTGACATTTTATAATGTTTATAATCGTTAGTTGCAGCCCTACAGAGTTACATGTTACAACACACTATCTAAGGTTAGAATTGTTACTGTAATCTACACAAAAGCGCAATGTTATATTGAGTTTTGCAGATATATACAGTGTATATACATATACAGTATATGTGATCTCTCCTCTCTGTTTCAGGCCTCTGTGTGCCTCTGGGATGGACAAGCTGGAGCTGCAGGACTGTCTGGATCACGGCAGAGTTGCAAAGGTTTGATATATCTACAGAATACAGATGAAGTCTTCACAGTTTACACTTTTGGTTGCTCTTGTTTGACTGTGTATTTTGTTGCTTCATAGTTCGGGAAGGTGCGCACCATCACTACCCGCTCCAACTCCATCAAACAAGGGAAGGACCAACACTTCCCTGTGCTGATGAACGGGAAGGAGGACATACTGTGGTGCACTGAGCTGGAGAGGTGAGCAGAAAGCACACACACATAAAAACCCTTCAGAAGAGCAAATATACAAATTTATATATATTCGATATTATGATTTATTGAGATTTTTATTAACTTGTTTAACACTAGACCATGAAGGGAAAAAGCTGAATCAAACACTCCTAGGGACTTTTACTTTAGAAAATCTCTAAATGAATCCAGTAAAAATGTTTGATTTTCAGCATGTCTGTAGTCAGAGATGTCCTGAAGTCAAATAGATCAGGATCATTGTCAGGAATTATTGATTACATTTATTATCCAGCAACCCAGAAATCAAAGAATAAAGACATTTCCCTCACAGATTAGTGGGATTTTCTTTTTAATTTATAAGGGACATGTAATGTTTTATACTTCTGGTGAATATAATCCATCAATCTGATTTCCATAGATGTATTTTGTATACAGTTCCCTTTGTTGACACTTTATTTTGAAAAGCGGTCGTAGTCCCACGTGTCTACTTCCTGTAACTTCTCCAAGGTGGTCTCTAGCTCTCCCGTCAGCTCCGTTCTCTTTATCCATCCATGGTCAGCTCCATCGGGGCCGTTTCAATGCAGAGAACATAATGTCAGTATCTGGGTGCTCTACAGTCGTAGCGTCGGCCCGTTTGACCACGGAGACGAGAGCGACGGCTCCACCACCACGTTACCGCCATACCATAACGTTACCTCCATACCATAACGTTACCGCCATACCATAACGTTACCTCCATACCATAACGTTACCTCCATACCATAACGTTACCTCCATACCATAACGTTACCTCCATACCATAACGTTACCTCCATACCATAACGTTACCTCCATACCATAACGTTACCTCCATACCATAACGTTACCTCCATACCATAACGTTACCGCCATACCATAACGTTACCGCCACACCATAACGTTACCTCCATACCATAACGTTACCTCCATACCATAACGTTACCACCATACCATAACGTTACCTCCATACCATAACGTTACCTCCATACCATAACGTTACCTCCATACCATAACGTTACCTCCATACCATAACGTTACCTCCATACCATAACGTTACCTCCATACCATAACGTTACCGCCATACCATAACGTTACCGCCACACCATAACGTTACCTCCATACCATAACGTTACCTCCATACCATAACGTTACCACCATACCATAACGTTACCTCCATACCATAACGTTTCTTGCTAACTTTTTCTGACTTATTTTCAGACATATTTTGGCCTTTTTTAGAAGTTAGCATGCAGCTTTAGCCGTGATGTCTAGCTCTGCTTTTCCTGTCAATGTGTGAAACCCAAAGTGTTTCCATCCTTTACTGGATGTGTAGTTTTTACCACGCTGGATTTAACACAGAAGGGTACAGGTCGTATCCACGCTGACCCTCCAACGTTTTAGACTTCCTAGTTTCGGCTCGCTGCTGTTTGTTTTGGTTGACGAATACGGAACGGATTTGACGTCACATTACTCAGACTACAACAATAAAAGCGGTAACTTGATGAAGCAAATATATCGATTCTGGCATTAAAACATCTATTTCAAAATCGTAAAAAAAAAACGTGCTACATGGTTGAATCGATCTTTAGTAGACATCTTTTGTGTCGTAGCGCTCCAGCACCATCGTGACACTGATTTAGTATTTCTTACCCTGCAGGATCTTTGGCTTCCCGGTCCACTACACAGACGTGTCCAACATGGGTCGCGGTGCCAGACAGAAGCTCCTGGGCCGATCCTGGAGCGTCCCCGTCATCAGGCATCTGTTCGCGCCGCTCAAAGACTACTTTGCCTGTGAATAGACGCCACCCCCCCCCCCATCACCAGGAAACACTTAACTATTCCACGCCAGCTTTTCTATCGTGACGCTGGCTCCGAGGAGCTTCAGCCGCCGGCCACATTTTGTAAAAGAGCTGGAGGTTTTCTCTCCACTCTGGCAGGCAAAATAACCAGTTTCACTACAAATCAGTGTAGCTGGGAAATCGTTAAGTGTTTTCTGGTGCTAATGCACTGCAGCCTTAAACACACTATGTTTTATCACTACAACATAGTAGTATCACTGATTACATCATCCGTAACAGAGTAGAGAGGAGAAAAGATGCTCTGTTTATTAACATCAGGCCCGTACAGTGAGTCCAACAGGATTCTTTCTTTCTTTTAAAATTCCCTGAGGAGGTATTGCTTTTAAATTGACAACACTTAGCAGATGTAGAAAAATAGAGAACAACATGGCACCAACGGTACAGCTTTTTAAGTGGCTCCGTATCAAAGTTTTAGTTTTTTTTTAGGAAGTGTAAAGCTTTTCAGAGGACACTCATCTCTTCTTTTAGCTGATGATGATTAAGACGAGACAACAGGCTTTTAATCTAAACAGAAACACTTGAACCAAAGTCATTAGATGGACAGTTTTTGGGCTCCCTGCTGTTCCACTAGCCTCAGACCGGAATGTGTTTTCTCTGAGAAGTCTAGAAAAGCTGAAACATGTTACTGAGGTTTTCTGTCCAAATTCTAGCACAAATAAATATCCACAACTGTTTTTATATATGGATAATACAAGATTAATCAACAACAACAACATATCCCATGAGTCTTAGCCCCACAGGTGCTGTGAAAGCCTTGTGGGAGCGCTAGTTGTTCAATGCTAATAAATTTAAAAGAAATAGATCAATTAATTTAAAATAAAAATTGGTTCCATTGCCCTGTTTTTTTTTTATTATTATTCTTTTCCCCCATTTTTCTTTATTGAATTTGACTGATTAACAAAAACAAAAAAATCCCAGCAGTGCAAAGTTTCCAGACTGTTTCAAATCATTCAGATTTTCCAAAGTGTGCTAACGAAATAATCTTTTATCTTTGTTAAAATGACAAGCTGCTTACATTTTCCCCCAGATAGTAGAGAAGTAGGTACGTATTTAGATTTAAATATGGAAAGAAAACCTCAGTACCATGTTTGAGTTTTTCAAAAGGTAGGAAAATACATTCAGCAACGGAAGCTAGTGCACCACGAGCTAACCTGGAGATGAAGCAGGATTTTATCTTTATATTTAGAGGAGTTATTTTTACTCAGTGTCTTTTTACTTTTAAATTTTACTTTGTTTTTTGCTTTGAGACGAGTTCATACGAGTAATATAGCTTCCTTAAAAAAAAAATAAAGAAAAAGAAAACCAGCTTTTATAAAAGATTATATTTAGTGTAGATAGTGTGAAACTTTAATCTCCCTGATAGCTACGTACAAATACTTGAAACAAGCCAATGCAAAACACAGAGATATAGAGAACCATTCCAGACAGCTGAGAATTAAAAGAGTGATGGCATTTATCCTACTGTAGAAGTTTAGATTTTATCTTTAAAATAAACACTGTTTTAGTTCACTGTGTGTGGCCTGCTTAGAAGAAGAGAGTCACTGTGTGTAAATGTGGTTTTTAACACTGTTGAACATTTTTTTTTAAACATTTGACAAGAGGACTGCCATGAAAATCATCTCTACGCTTTGTTCTGTGTGGTGCACATGCTTCAGTATACAGTACGGATATATAATTACAAGTAATTGATAAACATTGATGGTGTTTTTTGCCTGTAATTACATGTCAGACTGTATGCTTCAGCTTTAGCGTGTTCACCAGACAGAGGGGTTTACTGGACTGTTTGTTTTGGTACCAATCTCTCTCTTGATGTGACCAAATTCAGAAAAAACTTTTGTTTTATTTTGCTAACTGGAAGATTTTTAAATGCTGTCACCAAATCATACTAAACGGGCATTATTACCTCAGACTGTACATCACTCCTCCTGTAGGATCTCTGTTCTGTGAATATATACTGTAGCTTTATGCTCCCATATGCCCTGTATGTATATATACAGTATATATATATAGAGAGAGAGAGAGGGCTTGTATTTTATCACTGGAACTTTTGTTTTTTTCCACACAATGTTTTGCGTACTGTATCGATAGGAAGGTTTACAAGTGTTTTTTTAACACAAAATGTTTTTCTCTTGTGTTTAACCGACCAGTTTGTCTCCTCTACGGTGCTCAAAGGGCCCCTTAAAGTGACACCAGGAGCCTCTTTTAGTCTAATTTTCTTTAAAAAACAAAACAAAAAGTAATTGTTTACATGCTTCGTTAATACTGCTGAGCTTGTTGACTGTTTTGAAAACAGTACGCAAAAAAAACCTTTTTCTTTCAGCTCTTTTTAGACTTTTTATATTGAGAACACATACGGTATATATTAACAGTATAAAGCGTTCTTTAAATCTTTAATGTTATAGCACATATTAATCAATAGCTTTTTGATATCTTGTGTTATTTAGATGTAAACCATTTCAGTGTGAATGGTATTTGAGAAGTTTCTACTTGTTTTTACTATAATCTTTTAGTGCTTTATCTTTTATCAGAATCCCATTTGAGGATTTTTTTTTTATTTTGCTAAAAGCCTTTTTAAGAATCTAAAGTGCAATGGCATCTCAAAAGAACAGATTCTGTGCTATTTTTATACTTCATTTGAATAGTGGAAAAGTGTTGTATTTTTTTATGTTTGTGTACTACCTATAGCAACCTATATATAATTTTTACTCAATAAAACGCAGCTTGGCTGCTAAAAAACACTTCCACGTGTCCTGTGTGTGAAATGTTAATCCATTTGTGTGCAGAGAAAGGTCTGTAAAGGTCGATATAGATTCAGGTAAAGATTAGTTTCATTATCGGTTCATTTATATTTTAGTGACTGCATTAATTGTTCATCGTATAAAATCATAACAAAGAATGAAATTCACATCATACCTTATTCATAAAGGGATGTGCTTGTCTGGGCAATGGTCAAAAAGTATTAAAATAGATTTGATAATGGTTGGAATTTTACATGATGCATAACTTTAATTGTTGTTTTAATTTGTTTATCAGCTAATCAATTGTTTCAGGAGTATTTTCATCATGTACTGACCTTGAACTGTATAAACACTGAACGGGATAAGAACAGGAAGTAAGCAGGTAGGTTTATCTTAAGTGCAGAATCACAACAGTGCTCTTAACAAATTAAAAAAAAATAACAAATTCAAAATAAATATTAAAATTAATACAACAGTTTTTCTTAATTTACAGAAATATGGTAAGAATGTAGTTAAAGAATAAAAAACAAAATACCAGATAACCTGTTAAACATTCATTTGAGATTGAACAAAATCTCAATATCTGATTGTCTAATCTGGTCGGCTCTCTGATAGAGTGAATTTAATCCACAAACATCGAGTGTGATATTAAAAAAAGCTCCGCCGTCATAAAGATTATTTAAAGGGACTGTTTTTAACTTCCTCCAGGTATAAATCATTGCTGGTCGGTGTCTCATGGTCTCTCGTGTGTCTCATGGTCTCTCGTGTGTCTCCGCTGTTCAGACTCAGACTCCAACACAAACTCCAGTGAAGCACCAAAACCTCTTGGTTGTATCTAGTGAAGCTGTTAAACAGTGTTGGCCGCGGTCGGAGGACGCGGGGGAGACCGTAGCTTTGGTCTCCAGGACCGGAGTCTCTGCTCCTCTGCTCCTCTGCCTGCCTTCACTCACACACCACGCTCCTTCTCTCTCTCTCTCTCCACCTCTCACGTGCATGCTGCTCACTCCACACTGCAGAAGAGTTAGTTTAGCTCTGAGAATATCTAGTGAATGTTCAGTGGACGTTTGTGCAGAAATAACTGCTGCAGCTCCTCCAGACCAACAGAGGTTTCCCGTGTCTTGTGAAGTGACGGGGCTCCGCAGAGAGACACGTTATCGTCTCCGACCAAACTCCAGCGTCTCCCCCGTTCCCTCCGGCCGCGGTCTGGAGGCTGAGGCAGGAAAAGCCAACACTAGGATCAGCATTGATTCATGGAGAGACCTTGGTCTGGTCAGCTAACATTACTGCCAAGCAGCTGAAATATAGAGTGATATTGAGATATGAGAACTTTTGGGGACAGAGCCTTCAGTGTGACAGCCCCCACACTTTGGAACTCTCTCCCCATAGAGCTCCGCAACGCACCATCTCTGGACACCTTCAAAAGACTCCTCAAAACCCACCTCTTCACCGAGGCCTATGGCCTCTAGCTACTGTTACATTTGTTGTATTTATTTATGTCTTTGTTAAGCGTCCTTGGGTTTCATGAAAGGCGCTATATAAATCCAAGATATTATTATTATTATTATTATTATATTGTGCTTTTAGCTGACGTGTGTCTCCTCACTGTGTTGAGCGATGCTCCTTCATGTCTATGTAGAGCGAGCACAAGCGCCAGCAACAGGACGCTGACTTTAGTTGACTTAACGGACACAGGTGAAGCTGTTAACAAGACATTTAGGATTCTTACTAACACTCCCTTTAAACAACCTAATATTAATATAAAATAAGCCGGTATAGATACAGGTAAAAACATATTCTATACAAAAAATAGATAAATAAGTAAAAAGAATATACACAAGAAAAAATTAATTAAATTAAAACAAAATAAAATAAAATGTATTTATATATATATATGTATACAGTATATATATATATATATATATATACTGTATACATATATATGACACGCAGTATAAACACAATCTCCTGAATGTTTAATCACACGCATGGCGCTGCTGGGTGTGTCGGCTAGCTGCTAACTGCTAACGGCTAAGTGCTAACGGCTAATGGCTAGCTGCTAACGGCTAGCTGCTAACGGCTAAGTGCTAACGGCTAATGGCTAGCTGCTAACGGCTAAGTGCTAACGGCTAGCTGCTAACGGCTAAGTGCTAACGGCTAATGGCTAGCTGCTAACGGCTAACTGCTAACAGCTAATGGCTAGCTGCTAACGGCTAACTTAAATAAAGGATGGACCTGAGGTTAGCTACAGCAGCTAATCTTTGCTAGCCTACCTAGCTCAGAATGCTAACAGAGTTTAAACACTGGTTGTTAGTAAAGTTACACGTTAGCTGTTATGTGACGCTATTTTCTGATTACTGTCGAATTAATGAACGCAGATTTGAGATTGGCTAGCAGGGGGCTAGCTGCTGGGCTAGCAGGGGGCTAGCTGCTGGGCTAGCAGGGGGCTAGCTGCTGGGCTAGCTGCTGGGCTAGCAGGGGGCTAGCTGCTGGGCTAGCAGGGGGCTAGCTGCTGGGCTAGCAGGGGGCTAGCTGCTGGGCTAGCTGCTGGGCTAGCAGGGGGCTAGCTGCTGGGCTAGCAGGGGGCTAGCTGCTGGGCTAGCAGGGGGCTAGCTGCTGGGCTAGCTGCTGGGCTAGCAGGGGGCGGGTATCGAGGGGCGGGTTTCGGGTTTAGGGTGTGGAGGCCCGGGTGCTGGTGGTTAAACACACACACACGGCGGATGGAGGGAGGGGGAGGTGAGTAGAGGATGTTTTCGTTGAACATGTTTGTTAAAGATGAATCTTTAACGTAATAACTCAACTCTGTTAAATGTAACGTTAATCCGCCGGGTTCTTCTAACGTCACTGTTTAATGTTAATGTTAGCTCACTAGCTTCTGTCTGCGTTTGATGACACTTTTAGATGTTTTTTGTTAACAGTTATAACGCTGCGGTCAGTTCCCACGTTGTTTTGCGGTGCGTGTATATCCTAGCCATTACGGTAATGGTGCGTGTCTATCATAGCCATTACGGTAATGGTGCGTGTCTATCATAGCCATTACGGTAATGGTGCGTGTCTATCATAGACATTACTGTAATGGTGCGTGTCTATCCTAGACATTACGGTAACGGTGCGTGTATATCCTAGACATTACGGTAACGGTGCGTGTATATCCTAGACATTACGGTAACGGTGCGTGTATATCCTAGGATACCGTAATGCCTAGGATACTTAGGATACGAGCGGTGCGTAATGCTCTTATCGTACGATGCGTACGTACGGTGCGTAATGCATAATGCTCTTACCGGTAAGAGCTCTTACCGTAATGCCTACGGTAGGCATTACGGTAAGAGCGGTTCGTGTATATCCTAGGCATTACGGTAAGAGCATGTAGGACATCAAAATAAAAGCACCGTTCTGATGAACGTGATGGGCCTTCAAAATAAAAGCACCATTCTGATGAACGTGATGGGCCTTCAAAATAAAAGCACCATTCTGATGAACGTGATGGGCCTTCAAAATAAAAGCACCGTTCTGATGAACGTGATGGGCCATTCAGATTCATTCAAAAGGTCAGTCAGTCTGTCAATAATAAATAAATAAATGAATGAATGAATAATTAAACATATAAAATTAATACATATGAAATACTAAATGAAATGAATGATAATTTAAAAGAGAAACAAACCGCCTCCAAAATGTAGTTCAGTCAAACTTAATATTAAAGAATAAATTTCCAAAGACTGATCTGACTTCTAAATGACAGTAGATAGATAGAATTGATTAAAGGAAACTGTTCACTATCACAGATTAAGTTACCTTCAGAATTTATAACTCTGTTGTGACCAGTAACAACCAATAACTGTAACGTATGGACAACTTTTAGTTTATAACATTATGAAAGTATGTTACACAGTGAGTTACAAATAACCAACGCTAAATAAGGTTCATTTATTTATTAGATTAATTCAGAGACGCAGTTTGCAGTTGTTCAAATGTTTTCTACTTATTTTCTATTGTCAGATATAAATGATCCGCAGTAGTTGGTTTCTTGGTTATTTATGAAGGCTGTGAGCAGAAATTAATACATTGGTTTATTAATTTAATTTATAATTCTCATTCTTAACACAAATAAAGTTTGAATTAGCAGCATGTTGACTAAAGAGAGTGAAGTCAAGAGGAACACATCTCCAAATCCTTAGTTCCTTAGTAGAAGCTTTTCATGTATTGAAACTGAGATGAACGGCACTTTGACACGACTTGAATGCAGCATTTTGTGAGCATGCGCAGTAGGTGCTGAATAATACACGTGAGAGGTTCTGAAATGTAAGTAGAAGAGTTTGTTGTGATTCATATCTAGTTCTGCTTCCACTGCTGTTTTTATGAAGTGTTACTGAGTCCAGAGGGATGGATGTGTCTAAAGCCTGGTAGAGGCACAACTTTAGTAAATGCACGATGTAAATGAACGTTGTGTTTGTGTTTGTGTTTGTGTTTGTGCAGGTCCATGCCTTCAGGAGATGTAAATGAACGTTGTGTTTGTGTTTGTGTTTGTGCAGGTCCATGCCTTCAGGAGATGTAAATGAACGTTGTGTTTGTGTTTGTGTTTGTGCAGGTCCATGCCTTCAGGAGATGGAAATTAACGTAGCAAAGAATGTGGCTGTGACCAGCTCTGACCGACCGAGCCGATATGAGCTGCTGGCTTGGCTCAATGACACTCTGCAGACCGGCTTCACCAAGGTGGAGCAGTTATGCACAGGTAGGTCAATGCATGCATGTCTTAGTAAGGTATACTCTATAAAGGTGCAGAGTGGAGCTCCTCGTTCCTTCTCCTCTTAAGCAGTTTCCACGGTATTACAGCTAAAAAGTAAAAAAAATGACATTAAATGAGCGTGTTGGTGAATGACATACAATAGTATGCGATTTCACAAGAAGCCCATATTTTGTGTACACTTTGAGTCTGTGGAGGGCTGAGCTCACCTGGCTGCATATTATTGATTACGTGTGTGTGTGTGTGTGTGTGTGTGTGTGTGTATCCAGGTGCAGCCTACTGCCAGCTGATGGACTGGTTGTTTCCTAACTCCCTGGAACTCTCCAGGGTCCGCTTCCAAAGCAGCGACATGGTTGATCTTATCCACAACTACAGTTTACTGCAAGCTGCATTCAGAAAAGTTGGAGTGTTACGAGTGAGTATTGTAACAAACGTGGTGAGATCTGTACAGTACGGTTAAGAGCCTGACTAATAAATCAGACATCGTCGCAGATATAGTGGTATCAGTGTTTATGTTAAGACATCTCAGTATAGAAGTTTACATTCCTCAAGATATTTTTAAGGTACTTTAGAAACAGTGTGTCTCCCTGTGAGCTCTGACAAGTGTTGCACTCAGCACATATGTTGGTCACATTTTAAAGTTTATTTTAAAAAGGATTACGGCTGATATATTTTGATCAGATAATTTAAACTCTCACAAAATTGATTTTCGTATCAGCCTCTAAAATCCAGTATTGTTTGGGCTATAAAGCTGATTACTTTCACCTAATATATTCTTTTTCAAACCAGCTGATAGAAACACACCTTAAACATATTTGACTGACTGATGGATATAAACTAGGGCTGTCAATCAATTAGAATATTTAATCTCATGATTGTCCATAGTTAATTGCATTTAATCATAAATGAATCACACATTTTTCTGTCTGTTCTAAATGAACCTTAAAGGGAGATTTGTCAAGTATTTAATCCTCTTATCAACATGGGAGTGGACAAATATGCTGCTTTATAAAAATGCATGTATATATTTATTATTGGAAATCAATTAACAACACACGTTATTGATCCTCCTTCGCGAGGCTAGCTAGTATGACCTGGTTGGTACTGATGGATTCTTTAGGTTTTCTAGTTTCATATGATACCAGTATCTTCACTCTAGCTTTAAAACTGAGCCGCTACAACCTAAAAATCACCAGTTGCGTTAACTCGTTATTATCGCGTTAACTTTGACAGCCCTAGTATAAACACAGGTATAAACCGGCCTCTGTTCTCTCTGCAGCACGTCCCCACCGAGGGGCTGATGAAGAGGAACTCTACCGTGGCGATGACCTTCCTGCTGTGGTTTAAGGCGTTCTTTGACAAGAACTACAAGGAGGAAAGGGAGTACCACGCCTTGGAGGCCAGAGGTGGACAGAGTATGGTTCCTGCTGACTCAGGTGGGAGCACACAGTTGTTACACAGATATCCTACATAGCACAGAGCGTGGTTGATTCAGATATATAACACAGCACTAAGGCTTCATTAGACCTTTGTTACCTCAAAAGAAATGATCCTCTGATTTACAGACGTCTCTTTATACATCCACGATCACAGACTCGTTGACGTTTTCAGTCCAATATGGCAAAGAGGTGTTGTTGTTTCGTCTCTTTGCTCCTACACTCTTTGCCGGCACTATTACATGTTCCTTGTGTGAAAAGCCCTGATAGTGTCTTTCTCCCCCCGTTACAGATGGTCATTCCTCCCAGAACCAGCCGCACAAAGTGGAGATTATTGTGAAGATGGCAGGCAAAACAGAAAAGAAAGAAAAAGCTAGGGAGAGTTTGAACAAGAATGCAGACGTGGTAGTACTGATATCTGATGACGATGACGTGGTGGATGTGACGGATATGAAGGCGGAGCAGAAAACAGAGGAAATGGAGACGACGGCGGAAGAAGTGTCCCGGGAGGTGAAGGTAAAGGTGGAAGCAGCCGTGGACGAAGGAAACGAAGGGAGCGGTGACACTTTGTCGCGCTTCATCAGAAAATACTCCAGTAGCGATGTAGACACAACGTTAAATACAAGTACAGACACTCCGGTTCCTGGCCCTTCACATTCTGCCGTCTGGAGTCCAACCCACCTCACTGACATCATTAAGGTCTGCTCACGCTCGCCGTACTGCCTCTACCTGTATGTGGGCGTGGAGCTGGGTGGAGGACAGGACACGAGTGTCGTCCTGATTGGCTACCATGACCTGACCTCAGGGGTCGGCGTGGTGAAGCCGCTGCTCACGTTACAGATGAGTGTCAGCGCCGATGATCCACAAACCTCAGCGGGCACGGACGCCGCCACAGACACACACACCGCAGATACGGCTGCACGCCTCCTGATGGAGACGCTGAAGGAAAGCGGCCTCACTCTGTGCAACATAGTTGCGTTTTACTGCAATGCTCCACACCCAGACGCGAGCCGAGCGTTTGTGTCCCAGCTCCAGGCTTTCAACCCGAAGTTGGTGTCACTCTGCGGCCTCCCCGGGATGGCAGGAAGAGCCTGCCAGGCCGGACTCTTGGCTTCCTTTAGTTGCGTGGTTGACCTGGTTAGAGACATCCACTATCACTACTACACCTGCCCCTCCGCCAGTGACAGTCTGAAAAATATGTTTGCTGATGCAGAGTCTTATAAGCCGTCCCATCCTATCTCTGCCCAGTGTTTGTTTATCATGCACACTGTGGAGAGGATCGTCAGCAGCTGGAGGCGCTTAGTGGACTATTTTAAGTCACTGGGGAAAGCAGAGGATGCTGACCGGATCAGATCCCAGCTGATGGATCCTAAAGTCAAACTGCGCTTAGTTTTCCTCTCCCACATTTTGGAGCCCCTCCGAGCTCTCCAAGAACTGCAGCAGAGCGACAGGGCGGCCGTGGTGATGGAGCTCCAGCTGACCGCCGCGCTGGTTCGCTCCTACGCAGCCAATATCTTCTGGCCCTCCGTTGCTGCGCGCTTCGTCAGGAATCGAGACCCGTGTCTCCTCCAAAACTTGATGGAGCTGCTCCCCTTGACGGAGGTGCTCGTAGGCGATCGTGCCAAAGAGTTCCTCTGGGCCACCGCTGTCGTGGATCTGGATGAACAGGAGAGGAGAGACTTCCAGAAGGATGCAGCGACCTTCTATAAAGCAGTACTCCAGAGTTTATTGGAGAGCCTCCCTGAGCATCTTGGAGAAGTGGCACTGGAGAACATCAGCACAGTGCTGCAACACCCAGAAAGAATCAGTGTAAGAACATTTATTTCTGTTGTATTAAGTAAGGCTTTAATGTAAATATTGAACCGGCATTAGGCAGATTTGAATGTAATGTTTTAATGCTTTGTTTCTGGAGTTAACAATGTAAACCTCTGTGTCTCTATGCTTGACTTAATGTGTTTATTGCTTCTTTGTGTTGTGTTTTCCCTCCAGGTATATGCGTTGTCCAGGAAGGTGCTGTCAGAGTTCGGGGTTCAGCTGGGTCTGTTTAGTGCCGGGAATCCAGAAAGACACCAACTGGCATACGACTACTCCGCTTTGATTAAGACTTTAAAGGGGGATCATAGCTGGGAAAAGGTAAACCGACAACACAACGGTTATTGAATGTAGTTTATAACTGTCTGGTTACTGGAAGGAATACCTGTGTTGAATGAATGAGGAACAGATACCATACAGTAGTTTTCTTTTCTCTGTGTGGTTACAGGATTAGAAATGTACCTACCTAATCTCTGACCTTGAGTGATGGCACATTACCTTAAATACAAAGTTTTCATTTGTTCTCTGTTTTACTGGCATTAAGGTTTAATAGCGGGCTAGTTCAGTAGCTATTAGATGTCATTACAAGAGTTTCCTGTGGTGTCTGTACAGATGTTGCAGTCCACCAGACCGTACTCTGCTCTGCGTAGACTCCTCCTGACCCTCCTGGCCCTGCCGAGCTCTCTTCACAGGACGCACGTGTTTGCTCAGGTGAGTGTTCGGTGTTGGAAAGTAACTTTTCTTTTGCTACTGTTGCTGGTAGATTACAAAATCTAGCTGTGAGTGTTAAAAACGAAAACTGACTGGTTGGTTTAAGAGTTTCCTCTTAAAGGGCCAGTGTGTAGGATTTAGGGGGATCTATTGGAAGAAATGTAAAATAATATTAACTAGAATGGCACTCGGAGAGCGCAGACCTCCGCCAGGCTGCCCGAGTACGATGCCACACTTCATTCAAACTGGACAGAAACAAAATAAAGCTCACCTAAACCGTCGTCGTTTCTCTTTCCAACAATCACCAAGTGAGCTTTGGTCCAACTCAACTGGAGTTTCACCGAGTTTAATGTGAAAAAACGCCGGATCTACAGGTGTACTACGGCAACACCACACACTTACAGATTCATTCATCAACAACAAGAATCCCACTAAAAAAGAGACTATCACTATCTTTAGTGTAAACAAACATGGCCGACGTCGGGCCGGAAGAATTAGTGATGTTAGTTTTTACTTAGTACTGAACATGGAGGAAGGGTGGATGGATGAAGTCATGAAGACACGTTAAATAAACACTAATCAACAAGTTGCTCCTCCATTTCTGAGCTCCATCTTACTACTACTTTATGCTCCACGTTTAGCATTAGCTCGTGCATTAGCCGCGGTGGTCGTCCTTCCTGCTTCAGTCAGCTCGGTTCTCTATTGGCTGTCGTTCTTTCCCACGTTGACTGCGTCATCGGCTGTCCTCGGGGTTCCCCGCACACACAACAGGACATCCCATTGTAAATATTCAACATGAGAAAGTTATGAATTATATTACGATCAGATATCCTGTAGTGTCGAGGCTGAACATGTTTAATGTTCACCATTTGCGATCATTGCGTCCAGGACGGACTTCAGAGCCGATCAGGGGGGATGTAAAAAACACTCTAAACATACCTCACACTACAGGAACATCTGGAAAGATCATCTTTAGATCCATCAAACAATCAGGGCTCTGCCGACGATCGTCTGGAGGAATCGGGACCAGAATCAGCTGGATTCTTGTGAAGTGTGGACCCGACGTTAGTTAAGTTCAGGGAAACAGAATGTGTTTTGGTTTAAAATAACTACGATTCGAACGTGAAACGTAACACTTGTGAACACAAACACATATACATATGTGTCACATATGTGCTGTTCTTTCATTCCCTAGTTATGTATTTTTGTGAAGATAAAGAGGTTTGTGTGTTTGCTCCCGTCTCAAGGTGTTCAACAAGGCTCTTCCTCCCACTAAGAAAATCCCCAAAGCCTCGCCTCGACCGTGCAATTATGATGAAATGCACCGCATCGAATTATGGCAATCTGTCCAGGCAGGTTGTGTTGAGAAAAAGAAAGAATTAAAAAGGAAAGAGAGAGAGAAGAAAGAAGAGTCTTCATCAGAGGATGGTGATGCTGCTGAGGCCAAACCGAGTCTACGTCTTCCTGTCAAACAGGAAAGCAGCAGCGTGGAGGACTCGGACTACACAGACAACTCCTCCGGTAAGACTGTCAGCCGGGTGTACACTGAATTCAACATCAACATTTCACTAATGAAGTAAATCACTAGTGGATAATAATAATAACCAACGGGATTGTTTTCTATTTTCATCAGATGTGATCGATGTCATCGAAGAGTCCAGAATCAGTCGGACCAGCAGGCTAATACAACAGAAAAGAGAAAGTAAGAGATGTGGAATATTAATAATAATAAGAATGAAAGTACTTCACGACAGCTGCATTAAAGAGTGATAGTTCAGATGTTCTCAGTGTGGTTGTATGAGGTACCTCTCCATAGTCGGGGTGTTACCTAGATGGAGTTTAGAGTAAAGTAACGTACTGCTGTGGACGGAGGCAGCAGCAAAACACAGATTTACACACCTAAAAACATCAGTATCAGTTTAAGTCTACCTCTACCTCGCTGTCAGACGGCTCTTTCTGACGGGGAACTGAAGCCGTTATCTATACTCTCTTCAAAGCCACCAGACTCCATTCACAAAAACAGTAATTTGAAATCAGCCGGTCATTGTCACTGTTTTGCAGGTGAACGAACTCCACGGTCGCCGTCTCCATACATCGAGATCTGTCTTGATGATGAAGATGACGCCTGCAAGATGTCAACAAGCACCCCCCCCCACTCGGCAGAATTACTGGTAAAATCAGATTATTCAGACAAAAATATGCTGCTTTATGCAGTGTATGTATATATTTATTATTATAAATCAATTAACAACACAAAACAATGACAGATATTGATCCAGAAACCCTCACAGGTACTGCATTTAGCATAAAACAATATGCTCCAATCATAACATGGCAAACTGCAGCCCAACAGGCAACAACAGCTGTCAATGTGTCAGTGTGCTGACTTGACTATGACTTGCCCCAAACTGCATGTGATGATCATAAAGTGGGCATGTCTGTAAAGGGGAGACTCGTGGGTACCCATAGAACCCATTTACATTCACACATCTGGAGGTCAGAGGTCAACGGACCCCTAGTTTCATATGATACCAGTATGTTCACTAAAGCTTTAAACAGCCCTAGTTAAAACACAAAGGGACTGCATCACTACGGGAGACAAGTTTTCAAAAATATGTTTTTCTTTATCAAAAATAATTTATATATAATATTAGGAACTGTCAGTATTTATGCTTTAAAGGTCCCATATCGTGCTCATTCTCAGGTTCATACTTGTATTATGTGTTTCTACTAGAACATGTTTACACACTTTAATGTTCAAACAACACATTATTTTCCTCATACTGTCTGTCTGAATATACCTGCATTCACCCTCTGTCAGAAACGCTCCATTTTAGTGCATTTCAACGGAATTGCAACGGAATTGTGTTGCTAGGAAACAGCTTGGGTCCTTGTTTACTTCCTGTCAGCTGATGTTATTCACATCCACTGCAACAGGAAATAAACTGTGACACATTTAGAATGTTTACGCTTAAAACTGTGAAATTATCTAAATATTGTATATTTGTGACATCACAAATGGACAGAAATCCTATCGTTTTTTTCAAACGCACAGTTTCTGATTACGCGCTGTGTGTATTTATCCGTGGATTGAGCGTTTTGATACTTTTACAGTATTTATACAGCACTTAAACCTGCTTTATAATATATAAGAAATGAAAATCTCACTTTTTACAATTTGGGACCTTTAACATCTTTTGTGTGTGTGTGTGTGTGTGTGTGTGTGTGTGTGTGTTGTACAGGATGCGATGGGGGAGCTGGTCTGGGGTCAGGTGGAGGGCTTCTCTCCCTGGCCAGCCATCATTGTACCCTGCAGGGGAGAGAATCAGCTTCCAGAGAGCAGGATGGTCGAGTGGTACGGACAAAACATGTCCTCTCAGGTGAGTCAGATCAGGGGGGAAGTCATGGACATAAATACTTCATATTCATATTCATAGTGACAGTACAGTCATGTTGCCACATTTTCATTTTGTCATTATATCATTTGTGGATGTTGTTGAGTTTGGGATTGAAACGCTCATCTGTTTCCATTCTCGTCTCTGATTCCAGGTCAGACTGCAGGCTCTGAAACCATTCGCTGCCTTCACTCAACACTTCTGCTCCAACTCCTTCGCCATCCTCGTCACCTACCGAGAAGCCCTCTTCTTGTCCCTGCAGGTCTGAGTGTGTTTCTTGATAAACATAAACAGGACTTTGTAGGAACAGTGTGTGTTGTGTTAACTGCCCAGACAATATAAACTGTCTGTGGGATCAAGCGTACAACAAATTAAAACTTGAACTTAGAAATCCACCAGACTCCATTGACAAAAACAGTCATATTACCTCGCAGAACATGGCGGCTGCTGGTCTACCGCTGCCTGCCTTAGTTTGTGTTACTGTGTGACTTTGGTGTTTTAAAGGGTTAGTTCGGATTCACCAAAGTCACACAATAACACAAACAAACTTACCGATATGGGGCAGCGGTAGACCAGCAGCTCCTATGTTCTGAGAGGTCAAATCAGTGTTTTTGTCAAAGGAGTCTGGTGGCTTTGAAGAGAGCATAGATAATATAAATGTTCATATTGTGATGCGTATTTGTGCTCCTGCTTACATGTCTGTATCCGTGTCTCATCAGGAGGCAGCTCTGCGTTGTAAGAAGCAGTTCTCTGAATGCGTTGAGGCCCGAGAAGAGCTGCTGAAACAGATGTTGGACTGGGCCTTTGGAGGCTTTCAGCCCACGGGGCCAGACGATCTCAGACCAACGGCTGCTACAACAAATGGTATGAACATCTGATTTATGAAGAGCCTGAATAGATTAACTGCGGTGAGTAAAATGAGTCTTTCTCAGAGACAAACTCAGAGGCACTTTGCTTTTGTTGTACATTAAATACACATTTCTCAGTTGCATGATAGAGAGCAGAAGTCTGGACACTTTCTCTTTCATTGGTCGTTCTGATCAAATGAAACCTGTCACACAAATACACACTTTGGCTCCGACACGCTGTCTGAAAATTGAGAGCAAACTTTTCTTTGGATGTCAGATTTTGAGCCACAACAAAGGCCAAAATGTGGCCTTCAACAACGAGGTGAGGCTTGTTTTCAGCCTCGCTGGTTGCTGGAAATGTCTTTTGCTCAGGCTTACACCTGGCGGAGATAATAAAAGTTAGAATGAAGCAATATAATAATTTGCAGCCTGTAAATAAAGAAAAACAAACACTGATATGGATACAGGTAAAACAGACTGACACACATTATGCATATCACATGTAAAATATCTGATGGTCACATGTGTGATTGTCTTCTGTCCAGGTGTTCCTAAAACACACAACAGACCAAATGTGAAGCAGCAACTCTTCCTGAAGGCCAACATCTCTCAGCCGTCCTCCAGCTGCTCCACCCCAACGAGCAGCAAGAGCAACAACATCGGCACTGAGCTGACGGAGGTGTCGACCTCCATCAAGAAACTGTCGGTCCGCTCCGCGGAGAAGTCGTCCCCCAGAGGTAGTGCTGGTGGAGGAAAAAGAGCCTGGGAGGAAGGATTTGGTTTTGCGGGAAGTGGCACTAAAGGAGTCGTGAAGGAGACGGGATCCAGAGGAGGATGGGCAGCAGAGAAGGGAGGATGGGAGGGAGAGAGAGAGGACTCGGGAGGAAGATGGGAGAAGGGGAGAGGGAAAGGTAAAAGAGGGAAGGGTAAGAAGAAGAAAAGCATTCTGTTCGATGGATTTGATGACGACACGTCGCCAGACGTTGTGCCATACAAGAAGAGGAGCTACACCAAATCACACAATAAGGTCAAGCAGGCGAACAACTCTTACCAGCAGCCGGACCAAAAACTCAGAGGTACCAAACTCAGTTTAATCTGTTATTAAAACACACTTTAATTCCAATCTATAGACTGTAGGCCAACCAGGATGTGATCATCACCCTGGTTCCCTCCACTAAAACCCAATGACATTGATCCATTGGGTTTTTGATTTATTACAGAAAATAAGCTCTGTGGCAAACAAACGTTTATGATACTGACAAGTTTTGTTCAGCAAGATAATCTCCACAAATTAACACCACTTTATGATTTCTGAAATGCAAATGAAGTAAAACGCCAAGGTCAAAGGGATAGTTTGGATGTTTTGAAGTGATGTTGGCATTATTAATCAGTTATTGTTTTGTTGTTGTGCAGAGGAGACCATCCGTAGGATCATGGACATGAAGCTGGACATTGACGGTGAGTGTTCAGGCATGTTGTTGCCCTTTTATGCATGAATATGTGATTTTGTATTGAGAAATGGTCAGTTGATTAGTGGCTGTGTTTACATGCACACAGTGTTGTAAGAATTGCTGATCCTCCAGTGAAGCTCTTATTTAGCTTTTACATGATAATGATGGTAAAACATAATAAGCATACTGTTTGATGTAACTATAGTCTGTATAGATTATAGATGTATAGACTAATCTGTGTCTGTGTTTTGTGTTTTGTGTGCAGGCTTCTGTTTGTGTTGTGGAACTCAAAGCGTTGTGCTCTTCCACCCTCTGTTTAAAGGCAGCCTCTGCTCCGAGTGTAAAGTGAGGAATCATCATCAGCTTCTCTTTGTGTTACAGCACTAAGGGCTCCTCAGTCCCTGTTAAACTGTCCCTAACCCCTGTCTGGTCTGTGATGCTGTCTGTGTCCCTGCAGGATAACTTGAGAGAGACTCTGTATCGTTATGATGAAGATGGATATCAGTCCTACTGCACCATCTGCTGCTACGGACTGGAGGTCATTCTCTGTGGCAACGACAGCTGCTGCAGGTCGGCCTCTTCATCTCTCTCAGTCCAGCTTTAAAGCCTAACCCTCCAGACAGTTTTACTTCTTTCTCAAACAGAGAATGGGGGTGTGGTTGTTAGTCAGATGTAATTAATTACCATGGCAACCAGATTGCATCGTTTTTCAACCCAGTTTAAATGAAACCAGCTACAGTAGCTTGGAAAACAGCTAGCTATGTGGCACTGAATCTGATGAATTTACTGTTTATCAGACCACAAATGAGACAAGAATTATCACAACACACCGACTCTCGGCGGCCGTCTCGTGGCTGCTACACCGCAGGACATGTTGCCGTTGGTCCGCCGTTTGAAATGCAGTTTCAGGACGGTTTAGAGGAGCACCGTCCACCAGCACCGACCGCTCTTACCTCAGCTCCCATGCACCGACACCTCACCGGGCTGCTCTGTGATTCGTTCATTTCTCTAACGCCTAGTTCACACTACACGACTTAGCCCTGATTCTCCGCTCCCCGACAGAAGCCCCAGATCAGAGGCAAATCAGCGTTGGCTCACCACTCGCACACCTCGTTCACCAACGCTCGCCGATGCCTTGCAGACACATCCCAGATATCTAGCGTGCTAAATATATGGACCAGTCGGGGACACCGGCCACGAGCTACAGCCAATGAGAGAGCGAGACGCGGGTTGAGGGTAAACCTCGGGGAGGAGGGGTCGCCTGGAACGACAGGAACTTACTGGATGTGCTGCATTTGCAACACGGAGCAAAGTTGTTGTTTCACCTCGAGGAATAAATAGTAAAAAAGACGTGTGGAAACCGGCTGTTCTGTGAACACATGTGCCAACAACAACATCAGCAATGTGTCCCTCGTATGGTATCACGTCATTTACAGTGTATTTTTGTGACAAAACGTAGTTTGTGGTTAATCAACTTGGAAATGATTCAAATAAATATGAAATCTCATAGAAATGCCAGAATACACTGAAGGGAGCTTTAAAGCTCTCTTTTTCTTTGGTTAACTGTTTTTCTACCTCCGTCCTCTTCCTCTCTTCTTCTACATCTGCAGATCTTACTGCACAGACTGTCTGAACATCCTCGTCGGTCCGGGTACGTTTGATTCGTTGAAGCCGCTGGATCCGTGGGTCTGCTACATGTGTCAGCCTCATCAGCCCCACGGCGCTCTGATTCCCAGAGAGGACTGGAGCAGCCATGTTGAGGAGTTATTCGCCAACAACAGCGCCATGGAGTTAGTGAGTGATTAACGTTTATAACCATTTATTCATAACTGTGCAAACTAGTGTTGCACGATGTGTTGTTTCAGCATCGACATTGCAATGTCAGCCAAATAACTCAAACACGTCATGCAACAACTTTTTCGCTGCTTGATACAAAAGGAAAACTCATTTGACTAATCCCGTGTTTCCCATTAATGACCTACAGTCCAGGTAGACATTTTTAAAACATTTTTACACTTCTCAACGGGTGGCGTCCGCGCAGTCTGCACGGGAGTCCTCGTGGGATCTCTCCCCGGCGCTGTCTGGCCCCCTGCCTGGTGCATTTCCTCCGTGGCTGTGCGCCGCGACCAGCTGTCATCCGGGGCAGACTGTCCTCAATGCTTTAAGTCATATTATAGAATATTCTTTCCTTCTAATACACAGGTTTCCAGCTCTAAAGGAGTCGTGAAGGAGACGGAATCCAGAGGAGGATGGGCAGCAGAGAAGGGAGGATGGGAGGGAGAGAGAGAGGACTCGGGAGGAAGATGGGAGAAGGGGAGAGGGAAGGGTAAAGGAGGGAAGGTTCAGAAGAAGAAGAGCATTCTGTTCGATGGATTTGATGACGACGCGTCGCCAGACTTTGTGCTGTACAAGAAGAGGAGTTACACCAAAACCTACAATAAGGTCAACCAGGCGAACAACTCTTACAAGCAGCCGGACCAAAAACTCAGAGGTACCAACCAAAAAGTTTAATTACAATAAACTGTTAACAAGGTGTGAAACTGTGTCTAGATTCTTTTGTCATTTCTTAAAGGGATAGTCGGATGTTTCTCAGTGTGGTTGTTTGAGGTTCTTCTCCATAGTCAGTGTATTACTACAGTGGATGGAGAAACAGACAGGAGTACCAGCACGGGAGCAAAGCGACCTACTGCTGTACATTCAGAGAATTTAACCACAGCAGCAAAATGTATCTTAAACACCTAAAAACATCAATATCAGTTTAAGTGTACGCTATATTTAGAATATTTTCACCGCCTCACCTCGTCTCGCCGTCAGACAGCCCTTTCTGACGGGGAACTGAAGCCGTTATCTACGCTCAATAAAGCCACCAGACTCCATTCACAAAAACAGTCATTTTACCTCTCAGAACACGGGAGTTGCAGTTCTACAGCTGCCTCCATCGGTTAGTTTGTTTGTGTTATTGTGTAATTTTGGTGAATCTGAACTAAAACTTTAAAGGTCCCATATTGTAAAAAGTAAAATTGTAATGTCTTTTATATTATTAAGCAGGTTTAAGTGCTTTATAAATACTGTGAAAGTATCGAAGCGGTCAATATACGGAGAAATACACACAACCCGTATTCAGAAATTGTGCGTTTGAAACAAGCCGTTTGGATTTCTGTCCATTTGTGATGTCACAAATATACAATATTTAGACCATTACACAGTTTTAAACGTAAACATTCTCAATGTGTCCCAGTTTATATCCTGGTTACAGTGTATGTGAATGACATCAGCTGACAGGAAGTAAACATGGACCCAAACTGTTGCCTAGCAACGCAATTCTGTTGCAATTCTGTTGAAATGCACTAAAACGGAGCGTTTCTGACAGAGGGTGAATACAGGTATATTAAGACAGACAGTACAAGGATAATAAAGTAGTTTTTTAACATTGCAGCATGTAAACATGTTCTAGTAGAAACACAAAATACAAGTATGAACCTGAAAATGAGCTGATATGGGACCTTTAAAACACCAACCGATCGACTGGATCAAACGTTAGCTTTCTCAGGTTGTTACCGGGTGCAAATACTTAAAAGTAAGAACTAGTCTGTGTTGTGCAACATGTTTTAATTTAGTAATGCGTAAATATTCACTTTGCAAACATGTTGAGTTATAAATAGGCTAAATTAGAACTCAAGAACAGCCGGGGAAACTGGCTGGATTTTATTGCCAACTTGGAATATGACAATTTAGAAATAATTACCAATAATAATATTAAACTTAAATACAATAAAAGCTCAAAGTGCTTCACATAAAAATGTCCAAGAAAATCAGAGAGTTTGACTTATTAATCGTCAGTTATTGTTTTGTTGTTGTGCAGAGGAGACCATCCGTAGGATCATGGACATTAAGCTGGACATTGACGGTGAGTGTTCAGGCATGTTGTTGCCCTTTTATGCATGAATATGTGATTTTGTATTGAGAAATGGTCAGTTGATTAGTGGCTGTGTTTACATGCACACAGTGTTGTAAGAATTGCTGATCCTCCAGTGAAGCTCTTATTTAGCTTTTACATGATAATGATGGTAAAACATAATAAGCATACTGTTTGATGTAACTATAGTCTGTATAGATTATAGATGTATAGGCTCATCTCTGTCTGTGTTTTGTGTTTTGTGTGCAGGCTTCTGTTTGTGTTGTGGAACTCAAAGCGTTGAGATCTTCCACCCTCTGTTTAAAGGCAGCCTCTGCTCCGAGTGTAAAGTGAGGAATCATCATCAGCTTCTCTTTGTGTTACAGCACTAAGGGCTCCTCAGTCCCTGTTAAACTGTCCCTAACCCCTGTCTGGTCTGTGATGCTGTCTGTGTCCCTGCAGGATAACTTGAGAGAGACTCTGTATCGTTATGATGAAGATGGATATCAGTCCTACTGCACCATCTGCTGCTACGGACTGGAGGTCATTCTCTGTGGCAACGACAGCTGCTGCAGGTCGGCCTCTTCATCTCTCTCAGTCCAGCTTTAAAGCCCTCTTTTTCTTTGTTTAACTATTTGTCTACCTCCGTCCTCTTCCTCTCTTCCTCTCTTCTTCTACATTTGCAGATCTTACTGCGCAGGCTGTCTGAACATCCTCGTCGGTCCGGGTACGTTTGATTCGTTGAAGCTGTTGGACCCGTGGATCTGCTACATGTGTCAGCCTCATCAGCCCCACGGCGCTCTGATTCCCAGAGAGGACTGGAGCGTCCGTGTTCAGGAGTTATTCGCCAACAACAGCGCCATGGAGTTTGTGAGTGATCAACATTTATTTATTCATAACTAGTGCTGCATGATATATCGTTTCAGCAACAGTAATATGGAATTTTCTTCTAAAATACAGGTTTCCATTAATGAGGAATCACGTTGTTGTTGTTTTACTTTGTAGGAGCCTCACCGTGTTTACCCATCCATCCCTGCCAACCTGCGCAGACCGCTCCGAGTTCTCGCACTGTTTGATGGCATAGCAACAGGTGAGTACACACACCTGTTAGGAGCGCTTTCTAAGAGCGCTGTTACATTTCTGCCTGCGTTTTCTTTTCATAAAGGGATAATTCAGTGAGGTTGTATGAGGTTCTTCTATGTTTTCCTCTTGATTCGTTCCCGTTGTCTGTTAGAGGCTTACAGCATGTATTCATATGTGTGTGTATTTTCTCAGGCTACCTGGTGCTGAAGGATCTCGGCTTCAAGGTAGAGAGGCTACCTGGTGCTGAAGGATCTCGGCTTCAAGGTAGAGAAATATGTTGCCTCGGAGGTCTGCGAGGATTCGCTTGCTGTGGCGGCCATCAACCACGATGGGAAGATCATCCACGTTGGTGACGCCCGGCTCATCACCCAGGAACACGTATGTTCTTTTTTCCACATATTCACATCGTATATACACACGAAGCTGATAACGTTTGTCTTCTGTCCCAGTACTGAACTAAACCAGCTCCTTGTTCCTCTTTGAACATCCAGATCAATGAGTGGGGTCCGTTTGATTTGCTGATCGGCGGCAGCCCCTGTAACGACCTCTCCATCGTCAACCCGTTCAGAAAAGGCATCTATGGTGCGTAATAGTGTTGAATGCATGTCAGCTTTAAATACATCGATTGTCAACAGTTAAGAATTGATTTATTGTTAAAATGCCAAACAGTCGGTGCTACTTCCACATAGTTTTAGGACTGTAGTTCAGACAAAGTGAGCAGTTTGGGCTCTTGTTTTACATGTTTGTAGACAATTACTGATCAAATAAAATAACCAAAAGGAAATAATTATTAGTCGTAAACCTAATAAGGTAGAAATAGATTAAATCACGGTGAAGAATATTTCCGGCTTCCGGATACTTAAGATGTAAAATAAAATACAGTTATGTAAATCATTACAAGTAGAGGTTGGGAGGTTTAAGATCAAATTCCCCAAATGTCCAAAAGCTAAAATTGATTTGATTTTAAGCAGTGATGCAGCAGTTCTGAAAGGTAATATGGTTATTTTCCAGTGAGGGCTTTATAGATTAAAAAGATGCACCAGAATACCAAGGCCCATTCCTGCAGGTGCTGTGTTAGTGTTAGAAACTAGTATGCTGTAATTCCCTCCTCTCTCCACCAGAGGGCACCGGCAGGCTGTTCTTCGATTACTACCGCATCCTCCAGCTGCTGAAGCCCAAAGAGGGAGACCCCAGGCCGTTCTTCTGGCTCTTTGAGAACGTCGTCTTCATGAACACTCACGACAAAGTCAACATCTGCCGCTTCCTCGAGGTTCGCCCCGCCCACTTCATCTTGAGTCTTCTTCTCCTCCTTTTCCTCTGCTTCCCTGTTTTCTTCCCACCCCTTCCTTCCATCCTTCCTTCCCTCCCTGTTGCACTGCTGCTTTTCCTCTCACTAACACATTGTAAACTCAGAGAGAATGACTGTTGCTGCTCTCTGATTGTTGGACAGTGCAACCCGGTGCTGGTGGATGCAGTCCGAGTGAGCCCGGCCCACAGAGCGCGTTACTTCTGGGGAAACATCCCGGGGATGAGCAGGTGAGACCTTCAATTAAACATGAAATATAAAGGCTAAATAACTCAAAGCTAATGGTTTTGACTGGAGTAATATGTTAGTGTTGTCAAGTATTCTTGTTGTTAAAAGGCGGGTCTATTTTCTTCTTTTTTAAATGTTAACGTCCACTCAGCCGTTAGCAGGAAGCAGGTGACGTAGGGTAGAACAGTACGTTAATCAATAAGGTTATGAATAATGTGAACGCTGGCACGAGCTGAGTCAACGTTAGCTGTGTTAAGAGTGTTCAGATATTTTGAAGTGGGGTTGTATGTATACTCTGTTCTGAGAGGTAAAATTACTGTTTTAGTAAATGTAGTCTGGTGGCTTTGAAGAGAGCGATAGAACAGCTTCAGTTCTCCGTCAGAGAGGGCTGTCTGACGGTGAGGTAAAGCTGCAGGGGACAGGAGCAGCAGGAAAACGTAATTTAGCCACCTAAAACATCCATATTTGTTTAAGTGTACGTTATGTTTAGAATATTTTCACTGCTTTACCTCGCCGTCAGACAGATGTTTCTGCAGGGCTCGAGCTAAAGGATGTCGCGTCGTCCCGGGGTTCCGAAAAAAATATAAGGGAGGATGAAAATTAATTTTGGGACAAATTTGGGACGAGAGTTGAGAGAAAAAGATCCGTTACATTAGAATGAACGACGATGAAAATGACTGCACGTTTTGTGTGTGATTTGAATCGATCAGGAACACCACTGGGAAGAAACAGGATGATATAAAAACATTAAAAAACACAAAGATAATGGAACTGCCCCTTTAAGTATTGTTAGTTTTTGCTCAGTATCTTTGTCTTTTTTGCCTCTAAACTGCTGTAATGGTATCATTCCCCACTGGGATTAATGAAGTACTCTTTCTGTCTCCATGTCTGTCTTCATGTCTGTCTTCATGTCTGTCTCCATGTCTGTCTTCATGTCTGTCTCCATGTCTGTCTCCATGTCTGTCTTCATGTCTGTCTCCATGTCTGTCTCCATGTCTGTCTTCATGTCTGTCTCCATGTCTGTCTCCATGTCTGTCTTCATGTCTGTCTTCATGTCTGTCTCCATGTCTGTCTCCATGTCTGTCTTCATGTCTGTCTCCATGTCTGTCTTCATGTCTGTCTTCATGTCTGTCTCCATGTCTGTCTTCATGTCTGTCTCCATGTCTGTCTTCATGTCTGTCTCCATGTCTGTCTTCATGTCTGTCTCCATGTCCGTGTCCATGTCTGTCTCCATGTCTGTCTCCATGTCTGTCTCCATGTCTGTCTTCATGTCTGTCTTCATGTCTGTCTCCATGTCTGTCTTCATGTCTGTCTCCATGTCTGTCTCCATGTCTGTCTTCATGTCTGTCTTCATGTCTGTCTCCATGTCTGTCTTCATGTCTGTCTCCATGTCTGTCTTCATGTCTGTCTCCATGTCTGTCTTCATGTCTGTCTCCATGTCTGTCTTCATGTCTGTCTCCATGTCTGTCTTCATGTCTGTCTTCATGTCTGTCTCCATGTCTGTCTTCATGTCTGTCTTCATGTCTGTCTCCATGTCTGTCTTCATGTCTGTCTCCATGTCTGTCTTCATGTCTGTCTCCATGTCTGTCTTCATGTCTGTCTCCATGTCTGTCTTCATGTCTGTCTCCATGTCTGTCTTCATGTCTGTCTCCATGTCTGTCTTCATGTCCGTGTCCATGTCTGTCTCCATGTCTGTCTTCATGTCTGTCTTCCTGTCTGTCTTCATGTCTGTCTTCCTGTCTGTCTTCATGTCCGTGTCCATGTCTGTCTCCATGTCTGTCTCCATGTCTGTCTCCATGTCTGTCTCCATGTCTGTCTCCATGTCTGTCTCCATGTCTGTCTCCATGTCTGTCTTCATGTCTGTCTTCATGTCTGTCTTCCTGTCTGTCTTCATGTCTGTCTTCCTGTCTGCCTTCATGTCCGTGTCCTGTATCACCAGTAGTAGAGGTTTCATTATATTTTGTGGTTTGAACTCTGCCTTCTTGCTTTTATATGTTGTCTTCTCTGTTGCTTTTATTTCCCTCTTTTCTTGTTTCTTCATCTTGTAAAGCATTTTGTAACTTCTGTTTTTCTTTTCAATAGAAATAGGAACTAAAGTTTGCTTGTTTGCTTGTTTGCTGCTTGTCTCCCATCAGGCCCATCACAGCGTCCCAGAACGACAAGCTTGACCTCCAGGACTGCTTAGAGATCGGTAGAGAAGCCAGGGTCAGTGACTGGACCTGCTGCTTCCATCTTATTCACTTATCTACTGTCTTAAACAATGATGATGTTCATTAAGGTTCAGATAATCACTCACTTCTTATTCCAGGTCACTAAGGTGAGGACGATCACCACCAATCCAAACTCTCTGAAGCAGGCCAAAGCTGGCGACTCTCGGCTGCCGGTCCTCGAGAACGGCAGAGAGGACATCCTCTGGATCACTGAACTAGAAAAGTAAGCTTCATGATAGTTACGTTTGAGTGTGCGTGTGCGTGTGTGGTATCCGCTGTAAACATCTGGGATGATCTGAGATGGCTAACATAAAAACAGACTCTCATACCTGCACTGGACAGCTGTCAACCATCAGATACCCTCCTCCTCCTCTCTCTTCCTCCTCCTCCTCCTCTCCCTCCTCTTCCCTCTTCCTCCTCCTCATCTCTCTCCCTCTTTCTTCTTCCTCCTCCTCCTCCTCTCCCTCCTCATCTCTCTCCCTCTTTCTTCTTCCTCCTCCTCCTCCTCTCCCTCCTCTTCCCTCTTCCTCCTCCTCCTCTCCCTCCTCTTCCCTCTTCCTCCTCCTCCTCTCCCTCCTCTTCCCTCTTCCTCCTCCTCCTCTCCCTCCTCTTCCCTCTTCCTCCTCCTCCTCTCCCTCCTCTTCCCTCTTCCTCCTCCTCATCTCTCTCCCTCTTTCTTCTTCCTCCTCCTCCTCCTCTCCCTCCTCTTCCCTCTTCCTCCTCCTCCTCTCCCTCCTCTTCCCTCTTCCTCCTCCTCCTCTCCCTCCTCTTCCCTCTTCCTCCTCCTCCTCTCCCTCCTCTTCCCTCTTCCTCCTCCTCCTCTCCCTCCTCATCTCTCTCCCTCTTTCTTCTTCCTCCTCCTCCTCCTCTCCCTCCTCTTCCCTCTTCCTCCTCCTCCTCTCCCTCCTCTTCCCTCTTCCTCCTCCTCTCCCTCCTCTTCCCTCTTCCTCCTCCTCATCTCTCTCCCTCTTTCTTCTTCCTCCTCCTCCTCCTCTCCCTCCTCTTCCCTCTTCCTCCTCCTCCTCTCCCTCATCTTCCCTCTTCCTCCTCCTCCTCTCCCTCCTCTTCCCTCTTCCTCCTCCTCATCTCTCTCCCTCTTTCTTCTTCCTCCTCCTCCTCCTCTCCCTCCTCTTCCCTCTTCCTCCTCCTCCTCTCCCTCCTCTTCCCTCTTCCTCCTCCTCCTCTCCCTCCTCTTCCCTCTTCCTCTCCCTCCTCTTCCCTCTTCCTCCTCCTCATCTCTCTCCCTCTTTCCTCTTCCTCCTCCTCATCTCTCTCCCTCTTTCTTCTTCCTCCTCCTCCTCCTCTCCCTCCTCTTCCCTCTTCCTCCTCCTCATCTCTCTCCCTCTTTCTTCTTCCTCTTCCTCCTCCTCTCTCCTCCTTTTCCTCTCTCTCTCTTCCTCCTCAGCTCTCCCTTTTTCTTCCTCCTCCTCTTTCTTGGCTAACTTAATGCTCCTCTGGGAAGTTTAATAATTAAGTAAACAGTTATACTAGTATGCTTATTAATAACATGTTAATAGAATAGAAATCATTTTGTACGTCTCTTTGTAGGCGACGTTTTACTGGCGTCTGGTAGTCACTTTCAGTCCAAAATGGCGGAAGCCTAGCTCTGCTGCTGGACCCTGATGTTTCAATGGAACGAACAATTGGCTTTCACTTCTTATCAATATACGCTCTTTGCTTCTTCTTCTTCTTCACCAGGATCTTTGGGTTCCCCAAACATTACACGGACGTGAGGAACATGAACCGGCAGCAGAGGCAGAAGGTGCTGGGGAAGGCGTGGAGCGTGCCCGTCATCCGCCACCTCTTCGCTCCCCTGAAGGACTACTTTGCCTTTGAGGAGCTGCCTACTTTGACCACCTCCACCACCTCCTCCTCCACCACCACCTCCACCACCACCACCACCACCTCCTCCTCCAACTCACCCCCCCCGTCCTCCCCAGCCTCTCCAGAGCTGCAGCAGCTCAGATAGGGGAGGTTGGTATAGTGTGTGTGTATGTGTGTGTGTGTGTGTGTGTGTTTGTGTGGAGGGTTCTCTTCCCTCCACATGTCGTATAGAGAGGTGAAGTCCCGCCCCTTCCTTTGCGGGATTTCACCTCTCTATATGAAGTCGGAGGAGCATAAATGAAATATGCAGTCTCATGCAGCACCAGACACTTTGACCTCCAAAAGCTGCAGAAAATGTCCGATCATGCTCCCTCCAGTTCTCGTCTTAACGCTGTTCATTTAGTTTTCCTGAATGGTGATACTGTATTTTATTACCTGTTTTACACTGTCATCGGGTTATCTCTGTGCAGGAGGAGATCAGTAATGGAGCTGAATGCTGATGATGTCATATCAGCTGATTTCCTCCAGGGCTGTGTAATCAATAATCTAACTATTAGTTTGTACCGTTATTGTTTGACATGAAATAATAATGTTCACATGGCGGATGTTGAAAAGGGAGAGTCTGTCATACACCACCTCCATGTTTTAGATATTTTTTAAAAGTGATACTTTAATCATGTTTCCAGGAGAAAAGATTGTTTTTTATTACATTATAACTACATATAACATATAATTACATATAACAACTACATGTTATATTCTGCACCAACATTGCCTCTATTTTTTTATGCCAAAACTAACTGAATTGTCAGTGTTGATAAAAGTGTTAGACGAATAGTTCGGACACAGACTTTCCTCGTCTTTTTAATCCGTTTTATCATCTTTTTCTTCTTTCTTGGTATCTTTTATTGTTTTATTTACTCAGGGAAGATGAAAGTAATTGATTTTAATACACTTTATTATGTGTATTTTGTGTGTGTGTGCACTGCCACTTTTACACCAACAAAACTATGATGGACTCGAGAGTCTTTGTGCTGCTGTGGTGCTAATAAAATAACAAAAAGCCAGTTAGCTGCTGTCTAATAATAATAATAATCATCTGTATTGTATTTTACTTCAGAGAAACGATGAATGTTATGTGACATAAATAGACATAAAACCTCGTTAGTTGGTCATTCAGTATTTTCATACTACAGAAGATTTAATCCACAAACTATCTCTTTGGTTTTTTTTGACCAGCGGTTCATTTGTTGTTAAAAAGTGGTGCTACGATGTTTCTTTTCTGTGTCAGAGGAACTGAAATCACATCATTCAATGTCAGGTGATTCTTTGTTTTATGGTCATTGTCTTAATATACTGCTATTTTTAAACTGCCATTATTGTTCAATACTGAATGAAATGTTTATATTTTATACTTTTGTTTTGCTGATAAGGTGTTTGAGATGATCCTCGACCACTGAGACCTAATCAACTGATTGTTGTATAGAAAACACTGAATACTGTGATTTATTCTGACGGATGATTGTATCGTGAACGTGGGATTTTGTGGGTTGTACAGTGTTTTTGCACATAAACGGCAACGGGATGGATTCATCTCTTCCTCGCTGTACTCTACCAGATACGTTTTTTATTGATAGTTTTTAATGAGGGACATGCTGTGTATTTTATTTGTACAAGTGATTGAATTGGACTTGAGTCTGTTGACCAATAAAAGAACAAAATCTCAGTGATTCTGGGAATGACCTCTTTCACTTATTTCATTTGTTGTCTGTTGTTGAGGTTTGTTACTGCTACCGCTGGCACTCTCCTATGTGTATCACCTCTTTGGTGTGTTTTTGACCTATGCTATGAAATTGTTGAAGAAATTCTCATCTTATCATCTTATATCACATTTACAGATCTAAGCATATACTGTATCTTCAAACAATATAACATTAAAAAACCTGTAATAGAAAATAAACAAACTAGTAATGTATGCTAACTCTTCAATCTTATACCTGATTAAGTAAACCTCTTGTGTGGGTTCATATGAATTATTTTTTTTAATGAATATCTCTGTCATGGAACTAAATAACCTTTATTTTTCTCTTTTATTTCTAACTCTGTCTTTATTGCACTACATTCTCTTAAGACTTAGGTTATAATTACAAAATGTGTTGTTAAAAAAAAAAAGTTTGGTAAAACTTCATTTTACAGGTCTACAGATTTCATGGTAATTAGGTGATAATTATCAATTAACCTATTTGAAATTTCCTTTGAATTACTGCCAAATTATCCCAATATTTACCTCACAATTTATCAAAAATTACTTTGTTTGGCTGTCTTGACTTGGGACTTAACTCTGGACTTTTATTATTATTGTAAATATATTACAAGTATGATTTAATAATTATATTCTGCTATTTTTCCAATAAGCAGTAATAATTACGGATATGTGCAATAACATGCTGATTACTTGTGCAATAATAATATGATGCTGTGCAATAATTATATAATTATCTGACAGACACTTTCTGCAATAATCTGGCAAAACTAATCTGGCAAAACTGCCATCTCATCAATATACATATTGTATTTTTAGATTTTATATTGTATTATCTTTTTTAGCACCTATGGGATTGTCACAATCTAATTTCGTTGTACTACACAATGACAATAAAGGGATTGAATCTTGAATAAATAGCTGGTAATTTATTTAATACATTTCCAGGAAAAGAAAACAATGTTAATTAATATGCTTTATTTCCATGTCTGCTGGTAAACAGATAATAATTATCAAATAACTTATTTGAAATTTCTTGAAAAACTCCCTGAATCATGACATTAGCTACCAGGTTACATCTGTGAAGACAATAAGTCACAATGGTGAGATTTGTGTCTGATCAGAAGTGTCTTCTATTAGTTGGTTTTCCTCCTCTGATGAAGAGCAGCTGCTTCTCAAGCCTGAGGGCCCTACTTTAACCATTTCATGATATTTTAGCATATAATGTTTATAATAAAGCAATTTAAGGTTTTTAGGTAAATATTGGGGTACTTCTCATTCAATTCAATAAAAGTTATGAGGAACTAAAAAAGCCCAACAACTCGAGTCTAGAAGGTATCCCGTAGAGTAAACTTGCAGAAACTCTCGCGAGACCCGCTGCCCGACGACCTATCTTAACTTTAACTATTCGAGCTCAATCTCGCGAGAGTTGCCCCAGCTTGCGGGTTCCCTTCTAGAAACTTTTTGGCAGTATCCATAGTAACAGCAGAAAACATTAAAAGCATTTACATACAAAAGAAGCATAGCGAAAACAAACAAAGAGGTGTGCTAAACATAAAAAGGACAACAGAAATGAAACAAAACCAACATAAAATTTAAAATAAAAAAATAAAAAATAAAAAAAAGAGACCACGCGAGAGTATGACAATAATTTCACTTAAAAACTTTAAAGATATTGCATACATTCATTGTTTTCATTGCTATTTTGTTTTGTGAGGAAGAAATTGTTGACAGATATAATTCCATTTCTTTCATAAATACAAAGAAATTAGGCTTTTTTGGGGGTAAATTTACACTTGTGAATGTGGAACTTCCTGAGAATTAAAATTAAATTAATAAGAAACTGTCACTGTAACCATAGCAACCAAATATAATATTTCTATAGTACAGTGCAAAATCTGAGAAAATTATTGACATCTTTCCACAATTCACATGTAAATTTACAGGAGCAGAATAAATGAGAGCAAGTTTTAGGATGTGATTCACAGAAGAAATAATTTACATCTACTGTATGTCACTCTTTAACTTCTGTAAGAAATGTTTCACTGGATAGAATCTGTGGATCAACTTCAATGACACCTAAGTTCCACATTCACAAGTGTAAATTTACCAAAAAAAAGCCCAATTTCTTTGTATTTATGAAAGAAATGGAATTATATCTGAAACAAAAAAGCAATGAAAACAATGAATGTATGTAATATCTTTAATGCTTTTAAGTGGAATTATTGTCATGCTCTCACGTGGTCTCTTATTATTATCTACTTATTTTTTATTTTATGTTGGTTTTGTTTCATTTCTGTTGTCCTTTTATGTTTGACACAGCTCTTTGTTTATGTTTTCACTATGCTTCTTTTGTATGTAAATGTTTTTAATGTTTTCTGCTGTTACTATGGATACTGTCATTTTGAAATAAAAAAAACAAAAACAAACTTAAATGACACCTCTTTTACCTGATTTAACTTCCGGGTTCCTTTCTTATCTTTTTTTTTTTTTAATTAAATAATTAATTAATTTTTTTTTCTTTCAAAATTACAGTATACATAGTAACAGCAGAAAACATCAAAAACACCGGGTTCCGGTTCCCGGGTTCCCTTCTAGGAACTACCTCATTCATACGTCCACGCAACAAAGCGTCACGCCGTCTTTACGTCGTTACATCATTACGTCGTTACGTCGTTACGTCTAGGCGTTACCCGTCGGCCCCGTCACTGACGTCCATTAGTCGGTTGTTCCGCTGCCGGTAGACTGAAGAAGGAGAAGAGAGAAAGCAGAAGTGACTCTAACATCCAAACCAGAGAGAGCTTTATATGACACCGAGTTACAGCCGAGATACAGAATAAACTCACCGACCCGCTGCAGGTAGGACTGCCCGGCGCGGCGGCATGGAGCGCTGTGAGCCGGCAGGAGAGAGAGAGGAGCTCAGCGAGGCTCTGCTAGCTTAGATGTTAGCTTGTTAGCTTGCATGCTATCTTGTGACTAGCAGGAACCAAACCGTGTTGATTCAGAGTTAAAGCAGCTCATTCAGTCCGCTCCTGTAACGGTTAGCCGGACGAAGCGAACTCATTGTGGCTACGAGACTGAACGTTTACCGCATGAACGGTGACAAGCTAACTGAAGTCAAGGCCTATTAAAGGAGGCTGGGTGACGCGTCATATTTTGGCGGGCATTGCGCATACGCAGTATAATCTAGTCTGCACTCGTCGAAATTGAGCCAATCGCAACGCAGCTTGAGTTACGTTGCGCATGCGCTGTACCGCTTTTCCAAGACCAGTGTCCTCACCTCCTTCCATAGGCCTTGACTGAAGCTAACTGCAGCTAGCAGGCTGCTGGGTGAGTTCAGGGCGGGGAAACACCTCCCAGTGTCCGGCTGCAACAGCAGGAACAGCTCCCAGCAGCCGGTAGTCGAGGGTTTCAGCCGCTGACAGAACTGTAGCTGAATTATAGCAACATATTGGTCTCTGATACATGTTACATGTGGTGCTAATGTAATGAGTTGTCAGGTGGTAGCTTGTTAGTGAGCTAACTGCTCATCCAGTCTGATGGGAGCCGCAGAGCTAACAGCTAACAGCTAGCTCACTAGTGTCTACCAGAGGCCCTGTTGCATCCAGCTGACTCTCACTCAGCTCAGCAGCTAACCAGCACTATCTTTATTACTGGCTATTATTCACAATAACAAGTTGTGAACACATCATTTCTCAATTAGTCTTCATGTTGGGATATTTAAAGATTCGTGACAAACAGTCAGAAATCTAAATAAGGTTTATTAAATTCATATTAAATATTCAATGTTTGAAGAAGTAATCAGATATTGTCAGTTACTTAAGTAACGTTAAAAGTAGTAATACATTCTTTAAAAACACTCTATTACAAGTCAAAGTCCTGCATTCAAAACCGTACTTAAATAATGATAATAATAATAATAGTTTATTAATATAGCACTTTTCAAAACTGATGTTACAAAGTGCTTCACAAGACAATAAGATCGATTAAGATAAAGATAAATAAAGTAAAAATATGGTAACCGTTGAAACACAACATCACAGAACATATCAATAATAATAAAGTGGTAAAATGGTAAAACAAGGTGATAAAAAACAAATATATTTTCTTCATGGTTTATTTAATAGGGACCAATACAATGTACATAGACAACTTAAAAACAGCTATCTGATGCCAGTATCATAGTGCTTACAGCGGATGCTAATTTACAACACCTGTCCCTAGAAGGGCTTTTTGTGAAAATAAGAGATATACTTACATGTGTATAAATGTACACATGCATACACAAACAGATGAATACATACATATATACAATAAGACTAACTTGATACGCAGGTGATTCATATGATTGAGTATTTTTCACTGACACATGACAGAATGCTTGCTTATTTATAGTGTTATTTCTCATTTACATGTGAAATCATCTACCAGGGTCAAATTTTTTGTTCATCCAGATACAATAGTCGACTACATCTGAGGAGAACGGTTATTCCTATAAGGCCTCAGCTATTACTTTCAGCTGTTGAGGAAATAACTGGCCTGGTCTGTCCTGGAGATGAGCCACAGCGGAGGCTGTGTGAGCTGTAACTAGAGACCTCACTGGAGACATTACATATATCTGTAATATGATTGTATTGCAAACATGATGACTTAAAACCTCGGTTACTTTTTTGTCGTTGTTTTTTTCAAAGTAAACGCTCTACACGTTGACCGTCATCTTTTCTTGTAAAATGTCTGGTGTAATCGGTAACACCGGTGTTGTCACGGGTTTACTTTAATCGGTGGGGAAATTTCCTCACCGTCACATCCTTAAAGGTTGGCAATTATGGGTCGAAGACAAATTATGAATCGTGCTTATTATAAAGTATTGTTTTGGATCATATCAGCATATTTGGGTGTGCAACCGTTTTCCTTGTCTAAAAGCCAGAAGCTGGGTTGTGTGAGAAGGTTTTTAACCACAAGCAAATCTAAAATGAGATGTCTGGTTCACTTGACTGTGTCCAGTTAGTTAGTTAGTCTGCTCTACCAGCTGCTCCGACAGATAAACCTGTCATCATGTACATTTTTCTCACAATTGTTCTCTCCTCTGTGTCCGCAGGTGACCGACGATGGCTGTGAACGTGTACTCGACCTCAGTGACCAGTGACAACTTGAGTCGTCATGACATGTTGGTCTGGATCAATGACTCTCTAAAGATGAACCTCACCAAGATAGAAATGCTGTGTACAGGTAACTCATGACTTCTTTTATTTAATTTTTCCCTTGTCATGGGAGGACCAGATATGTTTCATTAATGGACGGTTGTCAGACCTCTTGAAACCGTTCCGGGATCAGTGTAAGCATGCGTGATATTTTGCATGACTGTGTGATTGTACTGGTGTTGTGAAACAGTAGGCCAGTAGCTGCTGAGGCTGAATATGGTGATTTGAATGTGAGAGGAAAAACACTGACGCTCCTGTTTTTAGCACATGAGCCGATAAAACATGTTCCTGTAGGTTGAGGTTTTGTTTCATTAAAGATAAACTAGGACAACTTTGATTTATAGTAGCAGTTTCAAAACTTGCTCAGTTTAAAATTTTAACTGAAATGAATCACAATGAGCAAACTGTACACAGTGTGCTAATGTTTACTGTCTTAAGGCCTAAGATAAGTTAATAATAATAATAATAATAGAATAAATATAAGTTAAAAGTTGTTTTTACTATAATAAACCCACACTCAACTCTACACATTGGAGACAGGCTCATTATTATTCCAAGTGTGCAGGTCTGTGTAGAAAAGTGGTCGCATTTCCTATGAAGCATGTTACTGTAATGTGCAAATGCTGAGCTTATTGCACTGGATCATATGTAGCCTGTGAGTTTATTATTATGGGATGCAAGGCCTTTAATACAAGGCTTAATGGTCAGCTTAACTCCCGGGCTCCCTGAATTTCTCAAGGAAGGACAGTGAGTTCATACGCTTCCAATGCTGGTAATAGCAATAATAGGCTGATAATAATAATAATAATAATAAGGCTTAAACGGATCGTTTGAAGCATCAAAGCTTCTTTCATAATGTTGACATTGTAATTATTGTTACTAGTAACTTATAGAAACATTGCAGGAAATAGTCCATTTTCTCTTGCGTGTTGGAACACACCTGTAACGCGGCGGTCTAGCAGCGATCAGAGCTCCATAAACAGAATCATGACACTGACGTCCAAGCAAATCTATTGATCCTGTGAGCAAAAGTTTAGTTTATTGGTTGGTTTGTTTTTATCGGCATCCAAAATTCGCAGAAATCAAAACAGCTGCGGGGAAGAAAACATTGTGAAATACGAAAGTTGGGGATTTGGTGTGGATAGGCTCATAGAGTAAATCGATTCACCGATGTATCACAATTTTCTTTTTTATGATTTTGAAATACATTTTTTTATTGCCAGAATCGATATATTTGCTTCATTTGAGTCTATGTGGAGGTTGAAGGAAGTTACTGCTTTTATTGTTGTAGTCTGAGTAACGTGGCGTCATATCCGTTCCGTATCCGTCAACCAAAACAAACTGCAGCAAGCCGAAACGAGGAAGTATAAGACGTTGGAGGGTCAGCGTGGATACGACCTGCAGCCTCCCATGTTAAATCCAGCGTGGTAAACACTACACATCCAGTAAAGGATGGAAACACTTTGGGTTTCACACATTGACAGGAAAAGCAGAGCTAGACAGAGCAGAGCTAAAGCTGCACGCTAACTCTGTCACGGACAGGAAACGTTATCGTATCGCGGTAACGTTGCGGTCGAGCCGGGCGGTCGCTCTCGTCTCCGTGGTCAAATGGGCCGACGCTACAACTGTAGAGCACCCAGATACTGACATTTGTGTTCTCTGCATTGAAACGGCCCCGATGGAGCTGACCATGGATGGATAAAGAGAACGGAGCTGACGGGAGAGCTAGAGACCACCTTGGAGAAGTTAGAGGAAGTAGACACGTGGGACTACGTCCGCTTTTCAAAATAAGATGTTAACAAAGGGAACTGTATATACAAAATACATCTATGGAAATCAGACTGATGGATTATATTCACCAGAAGTATAAAACATTACATGTCCCTTATAAATTGAAAAGAAAATACCACTAATCTGTGAGGGAAACGTCTTTATTCTTTGATTTTTGGGTTGAAAATCAGACATTTTTACTGAATTAATTTAGAGATTTTCCAAAGTGAAAGTCCCTTGAAGTGAATGATTCAACTTTTCCCCTTCATGGTCTAGTGTTAAAAAAGTTAACAAAAATTATAATAAATCGTAATATCGAATACTTGTGGAATTGCAATACATATCGAGTCGGCACCCAGGTATCGTGACAGTGTTGGATCAGGATTAGGGCTGTGTTGTCTGAAAGTGTTGAATATTGGTGCTGAATTTGCGGTTTTCAGTATCAATCAATGCCTTTTATTTGATAAAAAACAAACACAATTAGTGTACACGGCTGCCGTTCATTGACCAACAGTTCAGACAGAAAATGTTTTAAAAGAGCTAAAGTGATGGTTTGTGAGTACGCAGTCATGTTTTAAATAAATAAATGTCTTGCTTTTCTCTGTTCTCAGTTGAAAGGAAAGTGAGCTCTGTTTTTTATCCTTTTCTGTTACTCTTCTTGTTTTTGAGGCATCCCCTGATTTCTTGCCATGCAGCACACACTCAGTCCTAGTAAGGATTTTACTGTATTGGACATTAAGAGGATTTCTTTTTGTGGCTCATTTCAATCATTCAGGTTCTGCCTACTGCCAGTTCATGGACATGCTGTTTACCGGCTCTGTGCCTCTGAAGAAAGTTAAATTTGGTGCCAAGCTGGAGCATGAATACATCCACAACTTCAAGCTTCTGCAGCTTTCCTTCAAAAAGATGGTAATCGACAAGGTAAGGTAACAACACGCAGCCTCTGTACAGCATAAACATGTCAGCTTCAAATCACGTGACCATGTACAGCATCCTACATATAGCACATGGTCTGGAAATATAGGAGGGAATTTCTGGTATTAGAGGGCACATTTTGTTGTTGGTTGACTTCTCTCTTGAGTCTCTTTGGGGGTAAAAAGAGAAATTTTAAACAAATATTATTATAATTAGGGATGTACTGATACCGGATCGGATATCGGACCGATACTGACTCAAATAGCTGCATCAGATATCGGTGACAATGGAGCTGATCTATTCTATTCTATTCTATGTTTATATACATTATATACTGGAATTTTAATTCCTGTTTAAATGTTGACCAACTTTTTGCTGCATTAACAAGGTTTACACCTGAATTGTATCCATTTAAATTTTAAAGATGTTTTTACCAATTTGCTGGTGAATGATTTATTATTTAATTAAATACAAAAAAAATATTTTTGAAAATTTTGAACCAAGTTACTGGTGTACAATTTATTATTTTAATAATAAATAAAAAATTCTGTTAATTTTAAAGATTTTTTTTACCGAGTTACTGGTGTATGATTTATTATTTTAATAATAAATACAAATTCAAATTGTATAAATAAAATAAAAAATTGTATATATTTGTTACATTTTGTTTTACAAAGTTAGGAAAGTAATGTTTAAGTCCAGCCTGAGTATGCCTGTTGTTGTTGTTACACATAACAGAATGATCCCAGTCACTTCCACACAGTGAGGTAAACAGCTTATTCGTTGTACTCGATAAAAAATCTTTAAAAAATCTATTTCAAAATAGTAAATAATAAACGTGATACATAGGTGAATCGATTTTTTTTTTTTTTTTTTCCCTACTAAGATGTTTTAAGAGTAACCTCACCAGTCGTTCCTTACTGGTATGCAAACTGCACCTCCCGTCATCCCCTCCCAACCAGCTGAGCTGCCTCTGATGATCTGGTCATGAGTCACTCTTTTTCTGAGCACTTTGTTGGCTCGTCTGTCACTCTTTAGACTGGGTGTGTGCGTGTAAATATACTCGTTTCATCTGTCACAAAGTAATGAGACACCAATTCATAGGCAGACATACAAATTTAACTGTAATCCCTGTTTTGTTTACTGGAATCAAATAATCGTGGTTTATTTGACCTGGTATGAGCATGTGTTTTGTTTTAACACATTGTTCAGCTGCTGCCTTGTGAAAAGAGGCACGTATGTGTCCTTTGTAAGTCAGTATGCTATGTTCCAGTTGTATTCTTCACTATCAGAAGCTTTTTTTTAATAGACGATGCAACAGTATTTGTCATTGCAGCCCTGGATGCTTTGTAATGTCTTGATATTGCCAACAAAGCTTTAAAAAGGGCAGGGCAGATCCAGCTTAGTCATCATTTGTTTCCAGACAGAACACGCAGTAGCTTGCAGGACTATTGACAAAGCAGCCATCATTAATTCATGTTTCAATGTCCTTTCTTCCTGTTGTTTTAACTCGTTACTGTAGATCTGTGCTCTGGACGGTGTTGATTCATAGATCGGTGTAACAGATGCTTGAACATGTAGAGACCATCGGTGTATTCATAGCTGTTCAGCGTTATAATCCCCGGCATTGTGGACTTTGCTTTGTGTATTGTCTAATGATGTCAGCTTCCTCCAGCGCTGAGTAATTGGGTTTGCTGCTGGTTTTTACCGCTGCTCTCTTTTCTTCACTGTGGCTTCGATTCTGGTCAGCTTTGTGTTTAACGTGTGCAGTACCGAAGACTAGTGTTGGTACGATACCAAAATTCTGACTTTGATACGATACACTGCTTAAATAACTCGATACCGATACTGAGACGATACCACGGTAAAAATCACACCTATTTCCTGATTCGATACTATCACAATACTTGGGTGCTGATTCGATATGCATTGTGATTTTTAAGTATTGCGATTCAATATTACGATTTATTGCAATTGTTAACTTTTTTAACACTAGACCATGGGACAAAGTTGAATCATACACTTCTAGGGACTTTAACTTTGAAAAATCTCTAAATGAATCCGGTAAAATGTTTGATTTTCAGTATGTATGTAGTCAGAGATGTCCTGAAGTCAAATATATCAGGATCATTGTCAGGAATTATTTATTATATTTTTTCCAGTAACTTAAAAATCAAAGCATAAAGACATTTCCCTCACAGATTAGTGGGATTTTCTTTTTAATTTATAAGGGACATGTAATGTTTTATACTTCTGGTGAATATAATCCATCAATCTGATTTCCATAGATGTATTTAGTATAAACAGTTCCCTTTGTTAACACCTTATTTTGAAAAGCGGACGTAGTCCCACGTGTCTACTTCCTCTAACTTCTCCAAGGTGGTCTCTAGCTCTCCCGTCAGCTCCGTTCTCTTTATCCATCCATGGTCAGCTCCATCGGGGCCGTTTCAATGCAGAGAACACAAATGTCAGTATCTGGGTGCTCTACAGTCGTAGCGTCGGCCCGTTTGACCACGGAGACGGGAGCGACGGCCGGCTCCACCGCCACGTTACCGCCATACCATAACGTTTCCTGTCCGTGACAGAGTTAGCATGCAGCTTTAGCTCTGCTCTGTCTAGCGCTGCTTTTCCTGTCAATGTGTGAAACCCAAAGTGTTTCCATCCTTTACTGGATGTGTAGTGTTTACCACGCTGGATTTAACATGGGAGGGTGCAGGTCGTATCCACGCCTTCCGTTCCTTATCCTTCAGAGATTAACTCAGCCAATACTTTATTACATTTGCTAAGAGATGTGCCCTCTCAAAGTACTGCTCTGATGTTGGATGTTACAGGGACTGCGATAAAAGCAAATAAAAAAATAATTATAAGACATAATTCAAAGAGAGAAACACCCACAGCACACAGCCAGCTGTCCTTCCTGCATCTGTCAGTTTAAACTGTGTTGTTTTTAGGCTGGATTATGACCGTAACTTCTTTGTGTATGTGTAATATTATCTTAAGATCTGCACACTGAGCTCTGATTGGTCAGTAGAAGGTGCTTTTATACGAGTTGATCTCTTATCTGGAACATGACCTGCTCCGGAGCAGGTCAGGTGTTCAGCATCACTGCATCTGCATTCTGTGATGTCTTTTATACTGCAATGTGTGTAAAGGTTTGATTTTGATACTAAAACACATGAACTGTACCGGCGGTGATACTGAAAATGTAACATTACCAGCGGTGACGGCGAAATGAGAGCTCATTTAACCTGAAGCTACCAGGCAGACGTCTGTCCAAACATCCCGGTCCTGACCGTCTCTCTTTGCTTCCAGATCATTCCAGTAGACAAACTGGTGAAGGGCAAGTTCCAGGACAACTTTGAATTCGTCCAGTGGTTTAAGAAGTTCTTTGATGCCAACTACGATGGGAAAGACTACGACCCGGTGGAGGCGAGGCAGGGCCAGGGCCAGGGCCAGGGCCAGGACTCCATGCCCATCCCCGTCGCCACGTCAGCTCTCGCCAGAAACCCCAAAAAGGCCCTCAGTCAAGGTCAGAGCCCCGGTTTGTCTGGTGGGTCACACGGTTTGAATTAAATGGGGAAATGCTGTTAAGTAAAACTTCTTCTCTAGTTAATAACCTTTTTCTGACCTCTTCAGCTCCTCAGAGGCCACCTGTTGCCAAGGTAGCGCCCAAGTTGGCCAACGTCAGCATGAGGAAGCCGGGGATGGGAGGATCCGACGAGGAGAGGTCGGAGCTCACGAATACGCTCATGAATGAGGTCAGCACATCATCTTCATACGATCACCGCTGAGAGAGACTAAAATAAGCTTTATTTGTGTCTTCAAAGAGGACATGTAAAGTGAAAAAGTAGAAACAAAACTTGATGTTGTTTTGGCCCTTTTTTCCCCCCACAGGTGGAGATCCTGAAATCTACCGTTCAGGACATAGAGAAGGAGAGAGACTTTTATTTTGGTAAGCTGCGGAACATTGAGCTGATTTGCCAGGAGAAGGAAGGCGAGGGCGACCCGACGCTGCAGCGGATCATCGACATCCTCTACGCCACAGACGTGAGTTTGTCTTCTGCTTTTATGTAATTCAGTCTGAAGGCCAAGAAGCAGTCGATGGATATAAAGACTAGAAATGAATGTACTTGCTTTAAAAACTACCATCATTAATCATTTTATAAGACAGAATGGCCGATGATCGATCGATTTCCGTTTTAGAAACGAAATCGTGACGCCTCTACTGTGTTTTTATATATTTGTCAATAAATCCCATGAAAAGACCAAAACCAACAGTGAATGAATACTAATACTAATCATACTAACAGGTATCAAAGCCTGATATATATCTTCTTCCTCTAACATCTAAAACGGTCGCCAACCTTCTTCTTTAAAATAAACCAGCATGTTGTGAGTTCAACAGCAGATTAAAGCCCATTTGCTCTGCTGTTAACAACTGCTGATGCCGTTGTGAATTCCTGCAGAGGAATGGCATGCAGCTCGCTCTCAGCGGCCGACCTGCTGCTATTAACCACGCCATTATGTCACTGCAGTACTGCACTGTTAGCTCATGGTGCAGTACTCTGTATGTATATCACTTGAATTGATCTTGTAATAGTTTTTATTTTTACTTCTGTTCTCATTTTTTATTTTATTTTGCTTACTTAAGTTTCACTTTTTCTTTGTGCTTCTGCAACGCCCGAAATGTTGATCCGAAAATCTGAATCATTGTATTGCCAAATAGTTTCACAATCAAGGAAGTTTGGTTGGTGTTCTGGTGCTTAACGTTAAAAATAAACAAAGTACAGTGGACCCGCTTATAGTGATCAAACAGCTTGGGACAGAATCATTCCTTTACAAAGGTTGTTTAAAGGGAGTGTTAGTAAGAATCCTAAATGTCTTGTTAACAGCTTCACCTGTGTCCGTTAAGTCAACTAAAGTCAGCGTCCTGTTGCTGGCGCTTGTGCTCGCTCTACATAGACATGAAGGAGCATCGCTCAACACAGTGAGGAGACACACGTCAGCTAAAAGCACAATATCACTCTATATTTCAGCTGCTTGGCAGTAATGTTAGCTGACCAGACCAAGGTCTCTCCATGAATCAATGCTGATCTTAGTGCTGGCTTTTCCCGCCTCAGCCTCCCGACCGCGGCCGGAGGGAACGGGGGAGACGCCGGAGTTTTTGGTGGGAGACGATAACGTTTCTCTCTGCGGAGCCCCGTCACTTCACAAGACACGGGAAACCTCTGTTGGTCTGGAGGAGCGAGAGAGAGAAAAGGAGCGCAGTGTGTGAGTGAAGGCAGGCAGAGGAGCAGAGTACAGCAGAAACTCCGGTTGTGGAGACCAAAGTTACGGTCTCCTCCGCGTCCTCCGACCGCGGCCAACACTGTTTAACAGACGGGCTTCACTAGATACAACCAAGAGGTTTTGGTGCTTCACTGGAGTTTGTGTTGGAGTCTGAGTCTGAACAGCGGAGACACACGCGAGACCATGAGACACCGACCAGCAATGATTTATAATAGTTTGCTTATAGTCATCAAGTAGTCCGCTTACAGCGTTTACTTTGGGTCTTTTCATGGAAAAACATTTTCTCCCTCTCTCTGTCTCTCCCTCTCTCTCTCTCTCTCTCCAGGAGGGTTTCGTGATACCGGATGCTGAGGAGCAGGAGGAGTTTTAATAATCAACCAACTTTTCACTTGGATGCTCTGGTCTACAAACCCACCTCGAGATCCTTCCTCAAGCCAAGACGGCCTGTTTGGTTTTATATCCAACACCAAACCTGATCTCGACTTGTGCCCCCCTCCCCCCCATACCCGAACCCCTATCCTCTCCTGAACCCAGACCCCAGCCGCCGTACAGCTCAGCTCCTTCCTTACTGAAACATCTTTTTACCAACAATCAACGAAGCCTCGGTCACTGCCTCTTCTTCCTCCGCTCCCTCCCCTGTAATCCCATCCTTCCCAAAACCAGATTGTGCAGCAGTACTGATCTGGTTTTTTAATGGACTTGAGTGTGAAAAACACGGTGATGTTCTCTGTGCGTGAGTGTGTGCGTGTGTGTGTGTGTGTGTGTGTGTGAGAGAGAATGTGTGTATATGTGTGTGTTTAACAAAAAAAAAAAATATTCAATTTGAAAAGAATAAAACATGAAGAACCTCTGAAGGACCCGGCTGTCACTTCACCAATCACTTTGTCCCAAACTAACCCTGATTGTTTTTGTATGATGGCACTGCCGCCGTTTTGTGCCTCTCCTGTTGACAATTCATTTAGAGGACGATGAAAAAAATATATATAACACACACACACACACACACACACACACACATTCCCAACTAGTGCTCTTAGTTTTGCATAATTTTGAACCAAAGCTGAGGTGTGTTTTTGCTCACAGGTCTGTACTACGAAGCGGTAAGCGAGGTAACTTCAGGTTTAGCCCTTCAGGGTTTTCTGTCCTACAACGGTGGGTCACTTCTTACCGGGGTAGATCGCCATGGTAACTGATGCTGAGCACCTGACCGGCTCCAGAGCAGGTTATGTTCCAGATAAGAGATCAACTCGTATAAAAGCACCTCCTACTGACCAATCAGAGCTCCTGAGCAGATCGTATGATAATATTACACACATATGAAGAAGTTAGAGTCATAACCAGACTAAAAAACAACACAGTTTAAACTGACAGATGCAGGAAGGACAGCTGGCTTTGAAATATGTTTTATATTTATTGTTTTTACTTGGTCTTGAGTCCGTTTCACACCGCCGGGGACGCAGCTGAAAGAAGGCTGAAATAGTCAAACACACCACAACATAATCAATATAATATAAGCTACTGTAATCTATACATCTAGATGAATATATGTGACTTTTCAGGCCATTAAATTAATAAATCTGTTAATTAACACATTGACAATTGTTTCTTTTGCCAGCTGTCCTTCCTGCATTTGGCAGCTTCAACTGTGTTATTATTAGTCTGATTATGTGTTTAACGTATTCGTACTTGTCTAATATTATAGTTTGTGAAATGTGCCGCTCTGCTGACAGTAAACTTGTCGTGTCTGTGAACGCGCTCATAGCCTGACTGAGAACCTCTGGGTTGACAACTACCGTCGTAGGCGGTGACTTAGCGTGATCTCGTTGTTTAGGGTTAGATAACCAGATGACGAGAAGACACCCTGGGTATGTTGAACTTGCTTCGTAGTACAGACCTCTGGTCCCGACAACAAGAAACGGTATAAATCAAACGTCACGGAGCCAGCAGGCTTTGCCAGATTGCTGTAGCCGATGTAAAAAAGCACTCGTGGGTGTCACACTGACTCTGAAGGGCTCAGGGTTTAGTCTGGGACAAGGCAGCAGTCGGGTCTTCTCTTGGCCTTTTTCTCTCCACCAAGGACAGACACCCTCCTGATTTATGTCCTGTTGAGCTGGTTTTTGTGTTTTGAAATGTTTTTTTGGGCACCTGTCAGTCACGCTCGCAACTTTATTCATTTGTTTAGTTTTTCTCTCACGCTCACTAAACGATCACTGTTGGAATGATTATTTTGGGATGTAGAAAGCGTTGCTGTTTTTGTAGCAGAAGTTTTTTTTTTTTGCTTCCATTTCCCGCTCGACCTCGACGTTCACATTTCAGGCTTCTCAAACGTGCGATTCTTAAACTCCAGGAGAGTCGATGTGTGACGGCGGCCTTTTGATCAACCTGCCAGTGTTCAGTTAAAAAAAGTGATTGTTTTGTATGTTGAGTCTGTTTTAAGGCACATGCACTGTTTTCTACCAGTGGCCCTTACTCAGGCCTCAGCCAATGAGAATACTTCCTGATCCAGAGCAGCCACGTTACAAACACTGTGAGCTCCGACCGCGGCCGATCACCGGTGCGTTCACCACATGTAGCCGTCCGCGGTCGAGACCGACGGCTGAGCTGTGAAAGTGGCTCATGTGCTTCTTTCAGGCTGAATCTTGGATTTAGTTTTAAAAGACGTGGGATCAATGAGTTGCCACACTGAAGGCAGATTCCTTTCTGGGAATTCAAGACAGGTTCCTCTTTTGTTCCTGTTTCCACTCCCCGATTGACCAACTTCAATACTGATATTGTGTATTGATCTGATTTGAGACCAGTTTTTTTTTTTCACTGTACTCTGTAGAAAATGTCTTTTTTGACATATTTGTACCTGATTTGAAACAACACATTAATGTTGATTCCACACTTACTGTTAACAGTTGTTATTGGAATACATAACTTTATCAATGGCCTTATTCATAATAGCATTTTTCTTTATTTTCTTTTATTATTTTTACTTTAATGTAAGTCTCTGCTGTTTTGGGCAAATGTTTGTACTGTTAGTTCTATTTTTGTGTTTCTGAAAAATAAACAACGTTGGTGGTATTTTGGACAAAAAGCTCAGATGTGTCGGGGGTGCAGCGGACCACCTGTCTTCCATCTAAGGCTCATAAAGCAAACGATATACATAGTTATGGTGTTATATTATTGAATTGAATTCCTGGTTGTTTTTCTTGCCACAAGTTGAGCTGTTTGTCTCCACAGTGAGATCAAATAAATAAGATGTATCACAGCTGCAGACTTTCACAATATGTTCTGCAGAATTGAATTAAAGATGAATTTGGGTGCCGAGTTGAGCGTTTTCCTCTTCGGACAAACGGATCGGCTGATAGAGCGGCTCTCCGTCAGTGACTCAGACGTGCAGACATTTAAGTTCACAAACGTGAGGGTTGAATGTTGCACACTATCAAAGGGTGCCTGAGTATTTAGGTTTTTGCATTTTCTGGTAGTTGCCTTCAGTAAAACCATCTAAAAATCTCTACTTTGACTTTTAGAAGTCGTATTTTTTACAGGATGTATGTTTTATTTGACTCTCCAAAAGAGTTTTTTGAACGAAGGATATTCTTGTTTCTAAGAAGTCAACCTTTAGTAATTTTATTTGTGTCTCTGCGCTGCAGCTCGCTGGGTTTCAAATCCAACTATGACTGAAGTCGAGTTTAAAGTTCTGACTGATTTTCAGCTTTAAAATTAGTTTTTTTTTCATCCGTTTTGTGTGAATGCTGCAGGACTAGTAACCCGTTGGACTTGAAGTCACACAGTTTTTTGGACAATATAGCTGGAAAATAATCATACTAACTAGTCAACCAGGGAGTTTTGTCCAATTCGTCGCCCCTTCAGTCACATGGTTCAATTTCTGAAGGCAAAATAAGCTGCAGGAGAATCTGACCTCATGGAGCGTTATCAAAATGTCTGCTGATGTCTGAGGGACGTCAGAGGGTCCAAGACGGACCAAGATTTGACCAATTATTAAAAGTAATAACTAAAACTGGGGCACTGTAAATAAAAATACCCTATTTTACTTTTTTTATAATTAAAGCTGAAAGTCTGGACTTTATTCTGACAGTAATTCTTGTGCTGAAGTTAAGACGCAACACAACAAAAAACTGCTCCTGACGATGATCTGCAGGATTTCACCGTCCGGATCTGAGGCCCTGTTAACGTTTGAGGAAAGAAAATTAACTTTAACTTAAAACCTGCTATTGTGGAAACTTGTTATGTCAGAAAACTGCTGAAACTGAGGTCTTTTAATGAGTAGGGGCTTCCTGCAACTAATGAACGTTGTTATTATCAATTAATCTGCTGACTATTTTCTTGATTAATCGATTTTAAAAAAAGTTTTTAGGTGTCAGAAAATGTAAAATTTGAGTATTGAAATATCTTGTTTTGTCTGACCAACAGTCCCAAACCCAACAGAACAGAAATAAATAGCAAATCCTCACATTTTAGATGCTGAAACCAGCAAATCATTTGACGTTTTTGCTTCGACGTCGACTCAAACAATATAAAATGGTTGTCGATTAGTTCCCAAATATGTGCACTGAAACCTGAAACGTGACCAGAGCAAACTAAACAGCTAAAAGTCAAATTGATATTAGTTGCTCCTAAATAAATTCATTGCAAATGCTCTTTTACTTAATTCTCTTCAGACTTTATGTTACAAAATTCAGATTTAAGCACTTAGAAACTCCATATTAACCAGTTTTCTAAAGATGTCCTCGTTCATGTTTGTTACTGCCGAGACAACTCGTAGCACACGGAGGACAAACTGCAGGACGTCAACACGTCCTCTCTGAATACTGAGTTTTCTGAATGCAGGAAACCTTCAAACTGTCGACAGAACTGCAGCTTTCTGGCGTTTGGAGCCGTCGAGCCTTATAGTGAAGAAGTGCTTTCTGTTATGCAACGTTAAAGGGGGAGCCCCGCCTCTACATAGTGGCCTACCCGGTGCCAATGTGACCTCCTCTAACAGTCTGTGTTTAATCAGTCTTCATCATCATAATTTACCTGTCAGATGTGATGTGGAACATAATGACATCTGTCATTATGTCGAGGAGGTTTTTGACAATCGTCTGGTTTTCCTGACACGTCATTGAAAGTGTGTTGACTCCCTTCTGATGTCCCGATGCCAGTAGAACGTGTTACTGTACGTGTTACTGAGGGCTGTGTGTGCTGTTTGATATCAAACCTACAAGATGTTTCCTCTGAATGTTTTCAGTCTGACACACGTCTGAAAGAGTTCATGCTCAGAAGGTTTTGACCTCTCTGAGGATCCGTAGTTTCTGATCCAGCGTGATGATGATGATGATGGTGTGTGTGTTTGTGTGTTTGCTGAAAATGTCTGAGCTGAAAGTTGAAATGACGGCTTTAAAGGTAATGCTTGTGTGACCTCTGACCTTTTCCCTCTCAACAATCGGTGCCGATAAGCGGTTTCACTGTGAGTCTCTCTCCTCTTTGATGTGTTTGTTATACTCTGGAAAGCTCCATTTTCTTCAATCAAGTTTGGTACAGACAATAAAAACAGTATTTCCACGTCAAGGCTGGACTTTTCATTTGTTTTGAATCTCCAAGTTCCTGTTCAAATCAGCAGTGTGACTTTATTTAATTAACCCCCTGAGACCCGCGATCCCGACAGACTTTACTGTCTCTCAGGTATCATATGAAACTAGAAAACCTAATGAAACCGTTGGTACCAACCATGTCATACTAGCTTGTCGTGAAGGAGGTTAAATAACGCTCCAAAGTTACACTGAATTTTAGCGAGGAAAAACTGTCAACCCCATGGGTACCCACGAGTCTCCCCTTTACAGACATGCCCATGATACCGAGTACCGATCTGATACCAGTGTTTAATTAATAATCTATGCCTCACTGTGTGGAGGTGACTGGGATCATTCTGTTATGTGTAAAAACAACATCTAAAACATGACTTTACTAACTTTGTAAAATAAAATGTAACAAATAAATACATAGATATACATTTATTTAAGTGTACCAGCAACTTGGTAAAAAATTCTTAAAAATGAACAGAATTTTTATTTATATTGAAATAATGAATAATACACCAGTAACTTGGTTAAAAAATCTTAATAATTAACAGAATTTATATTTATTATTAAAAAAATAAATCGTACACCAGAAACTTTGTAAAAAATCTTCAAAATTAACAGATTTTTTATTTATTATTAAAATAATGAATGAATGACCAGTAACTTGGTAACAGAAATCTTCAAAATGACAGAATTTTTATTTATTAAAATGATAAATTGTACACCAGTAACTTGGTAAAAAAAACAACTTCAAAATTAACAGAATTACAATTCAGGTGTAAACATTTTAATGCAGCAGCAACTTGGTCAAAACTTAAACAGAAATTAAATGTCAGTATATAATGTATATAGTATATAAACATAAAATTGAATTGAATAGATCATGGAAATCCATCCAATAGTTGTCGAAACGTTTCACTCTAAACCACAAACGTCACATAATAATAATAAAATATTTCCCTCTTTTAATGCAGTGTTGTAAAAGTCTCTCAAAGATTGTTCTACTGAAGATCTGTAGGAATGTTCATGCCGTGTTGTATTATTTATTATTCTGTTGATAGTAATCTCCCTTTTTAATTCCGTTTCTTCACTGAAACATGCAGCGGACGTGAACCATGATTATATGAAGAAAACAACGGTCGAACACAGAGAAAACAAAGCAGTCTTTGTGAATCACACATGTTCCTTCAGTCAGTCCGGGCCTGAGGTTGACCTTTGACCTCCAGAGCTGTGACATCAGGAAGGGCCGCAGGGGCCTCCGCAGCGTCGCCCCTTTAGTTCCCTTTGTGCTGAAGTAAAAGTACCATTACCACAATGTAATGATACTCTATTATAGCTTTATGTTGGAGGAAATGAGGGATGACTGGAGATCATTCTCATATCTTCTGAGACTGTCCAGCACTGCAGCGAGTTTGGCAAGATATAAAAAAAAAAAGGAGATTGAAAATAATAATGAAAATTGCTATCCCAGTTGTTTTTATTTGGAAAAACACCCCACAATGTAAACGGTAAAGACCAAAGATACAGTATATACTACGAATACTTGTACCAGTTGCTAGAAAGATGATAAGTGTAAATTGGAGGAAAGCTGTCGCCGATGCAAACTCAGAGTCTGCACAGTGTTTATACTGTCTACGCACAACTGCAAATAAAGATGGACTCCAGTGATGACGCACTGGACTATATACAGTATATACAGTATATATATATATACTGTTGATGTGGACAGATGTACTCTGTCAAGGAATGTTCAACAGTGTTATATGTTGTATGATACTGACTTTGAAATTAAAAAGAAACCTGAATAAAGTTAAAAAATAAAATGGAAAAACTCAAGTAAAGTAGTACAAGTACCTTCAACTTGTACTTTACATACATCACTTGAGTAAATGTACTGAATTACATTTATTTATATTATTCTAATAATATTTTATTATTCGTATAATAATGCTGAAGCTGTGGTCAAACCCTCTCAGAGCAGCAGAAGTTGAACATTATCTCCACCTGCTGTTTGTTGGTCAAAACTCAAATCAAATATAAATGTAATATACACTGTTGTCCATAAGGGGCGGTGTTTGATAACACTGAGACCGTCACAACAACTGTCGTAGTTTTCTAAAGAAATTAACTTTTTCTTAAATGTTTTAATTGAACAAACAGCAACAAAGATTATTAATCCAGCTCTTCAAAAATGAAAACAACATCAATGTAACTTTGAGCTCTTTGTGAACATAAAACACCCAATAAATATGTAATTAAAATGTATATATTTATTTAAAACTGATCCCCATTAGCTGATGCCAATACATCATATTTATCATATACATACTTTATACAACATTACATTTGTGTTGTGCTGTGTTCAACTCATATTCACTTTTAACTGCCTTACATTAAAAAAGCGGTCATTCATATTCATACATTTTACATTAATTTATATCATCTATAATTATTCAGCCTCAAGGTCCATTATCAGGGAAAAGTAACAACACATACATGACCAACACTGGACTATTGATCAGCTGCTTAATGCTTTCTTAAATGGTATTTGAATGAGGATTTGCTGAAGGTTATATTTGCAAAATCTACCTGTCAACAGCTGAATGTAAAAGTAATGCATTTATTATTATTTGGGAGGTTTAATTTACAATTAATACATGTGTACCAATGAAACAGTCGGTGAATTATAAAATATTTTTTCGAAACAATTAGTCAATTAATCGATTGATGGCGAAATGGCGAAATATTTTGGGGTTTTGAATTGTTGAATGCATTTTCTTGAGCTGTAGGAAGTTAAAACAGGAATGTTTCACTCTTTTCTAACCTTTTTTAGACAAAATATTAATTGATTAATTTTGAAAATAACTGGCACATTATTGATCATGAAAATAATTATTAGTTGCAGCCCTAAATTAATAATTTAAGTAATTGTTTAAGCAAAAAATGTCCTCTGGTTGCAGCTTCTCAAATGTGAGGAGTTCCTGATTTAGATATTAGTTGAAAGTGTGTTTTAGCTCGAAACCTTATTTTTTAAAATGATTATAAAACATAAAAACTTCTACCATAAGGAAACCTCACTTTGTTATTTAATAAAACACTATTTTTGTTTTATTTAATTTTTTGTGCCATTAAGCTTTATTATGAACGTTAACACGTGAACGCAACCGGGGTGGTAGTTTACACTGTTAGTTGTGTGAATTTCGGAGCTTTCGATGAGTACGCGAATGCACCGTGAGCTCTGATTGGCTGCTCAGGACCAAACTGAGTTCAGCGCTCACCTTGTCAGAAGAAGAAGAAGAAGAAGAAGCATGCTGGAACCACTGGACCAGAACCAGAACCAGAACCAGTACCAGTACCAGTACCAGTCCACCTCCCGCCTCCTGGACAGCAGGAAACACACTCAGTGAATCTGATGATTTAAAACACATTGAGTGTTTACAGCAGCAGAAACAAGTCTCAGCTCCTCTTCTCCTGGAGGGAGCTAGTTTAGCCTGTTAGCTTAGCAGTTAGCTTAGCCTGCTAGCCGTTAGCTGTTAGCAGGACAGCCACTCCCCCGTGTCCGTGTGTGCAGGACTTTACACGGATCCACCCGGAGCTGACCCGACACTGAGCCGGACTAAACCCAACACCTGCAGCTGCACGTGTTGGATCCACACGAGGCGTCTGCACGTGAAGTTTATAACCAAAACAACAAAAACAACAACAACAAACACCCTGCAGAACAAGGAAGTCTGAATGAACTCTGCTGCTAGCTAGCAGTCAGCTAGCAGTCAGCTAGCAGCCAGCTAGCAGCCTGCAGCTGCATCTCTTCATTGTGCTTCCCGCTGCTGCAGCTGAAGGAGTCCGTGCAGCATCTCCCCCCCTGATATTGATCATAGCAGGTTGATATATCGATCTCTATCTAACAGAGCTGATCAGTTAGCCTGCTCTGCAGCGACGTGTCTCTGATCTACTGACTTGTAAAAGAGTGAAAGCTTCGTTTGAGAGATGATTCCCGACAAAGTGCCGAAGGAAGACGTCTTCCACGGCTCCGAGGAGCTGAAGAAGGAGGCTCACATCTCCAGCTTCGAATCCTATAAAGAGCTCTACCTGAAGTCCATAGACAATCCAGATGGTGAGTCCACCTTATAGTGTTTACATCCAGATGTGCAAAGTAAATGTTACTTGAGTATTTGCATTTTGTGCTTTACCTCTATTTCATAACTTTAGTTGCAGATTCAGATTAATAAAACAACATGTAAATCAGGCAACTATTTAAAGTAATTAATATCATTTGCAGCATTAAAGTGATGAACACATTAATGCATCAATAATTATAATCCTGTAATATCTTAATACATGATTCTGAAATGGGCCTTTCTGAATAATGAGTACTTTTGGTACTTTAACTATATTTTGATGCTTTTGTGTTTTTATTGAAGTAAAAAAATTAATGCAGGACTTGCTATTGTTCCTTTTACTTAAAGGTCCCATATTGTAAAAAGTGAGATGTTCATGTCTTTTATATTATAAAGCAGTTTTTAGTGCTTTGTAAATACTGTTAAACTATCAAAACGCTCAATATACCGAGAAATACACACAGCCCGTATTCAGAAATTGTGCGTTTGAAACAAGCTGTTAGGATTTCTGTCCATTTGTGATGTCACAAATATACAATATTTAGTCCATTACACGGTTTTAAATGTGAACATTCTAAATGTGTCCCAGTTTATTTCCTGTTGCGGTGTATGTGAATAACATCAGCTGACAGGAAGTAAACATGGACCCAAACTGTTGCCTAGCAACGCAATTCTGTAGAAATGCACTAAAACGGAGCGTTTCAGTCAGAGGGTAAATACAGGTATATTCAGGCAGACAGTATGAGGAAAATAAAGGTTTTTTGAACATTACAGCATGTAAATATGTTCTAGTAGAAACACAAAATATAAGTATAAACCTGAAAATGAGCACGATATGGGACCTTCAAGTAAAAGATCTGAGTACTCCTTGCACCACTGTCTAAATCAATCAAGTACAGAGGACTTCACTGAGGAGTACACCTGCCACATGCAATTTAAAGGCAGCATCTGACTCCATAATTAAAGCTTTAATGCATTGGATTAAGACGCGACAGACAGTGCTAATAGAATATTTCAGAGCTGCATTAACCACTAAAGTAAAGACAGACACACATGTTGTTTCAGCAGTGTCAAAAGTATTTGAGTCAACTCATTGTGACCTGCAGACAGCCTGCACTGGAGGGGTTATTCTGGGTTTTCTGGTAATAAGGAAGCGGCGTGGCCGTCTCTCCTAAACATACCAGGCAGGAGGGGGGAGATTCAGTATCTGTGCAGCTATTGTTAATCAAACAGCTGCTCAGGTCATTTCCTTGTGATGTGTAAAGTATCTCACAGGCAACCAAACAAGTTTCTCCTGCAGGTGGAAGCCGGCTTCAGGGTGGATTTGTCTCACTCTGGGCTCAGAAATGTCATATCATGAGGAAATAATGATGTACAGTTAAGTAAGTTAATGATACACAGGAGATAATGGCCTAATAAAACTCACACAAAAGGAACTTAAACGAGAGGAACAAGTTACAGCTGGAAGATAATTAACCACCTTGAGTTGTAAACAAATATTGTGAAATCACAACGTTGGTTTCGTTTTAGTGGAAGGAAGGTAGTTTGTTATTTACGATGTCTTTTATTCAGCTGTTTATGAGCTCTGCTGGTGCTTCAGTGCTTCAGTCTGGACTTAAGACAAAACATATATCTGGGAACGAATTTGCGTTGACGCGTCAACTTTGACAGCCTTAATCAAAACAAACACCATGAACACGTGAGGTCTCTGTGAGATGAGCGTCTTCCAGATGTGATTTATGGGCATGCAGTATTTCATTATTTCTGATCCCTTTACTTCCTGTCCTGCAGAGTTCTGGGGCGACATCGCCAAAGATTTCTTCTGGAAGACCAAACACGTGGGTCAGTACCTCGACTACAACTTCGATGTGACCAAAGGAGAAATATTTATCAAGTTTATGGAAGGAGCTTCCACCAACATCTGCTACAACATCCTCGACCGCAACGTCCATGAGAGGAAGCTCGCCGATAAAGTGGCCTTCTACTGGTGAGTGTGAGTGTGAGTGTGAGCGTGAGCGTGAGCGTGTGCGTGTGCGTGTGTGTGTGTGTGTTATGACTACATATAGTGGTCAGCATAAGACCACGGTTTTTATGAATGATAACATTAGGTGCATTCATTTGTGTCTCGCTTCTCTCATTTGGTTGGTCATTTTATGGCAATCGATTAATTAACTAATCGTTGCAGCTCTAATGTCAGTTTCTATCTATTTTAAATATTGGTGTGTTACAACCCAGAGGTCACATAAAACAGTAAGTCTATGGAAAGAACACCACTTCAACACAACACAGCTCTTTCTACAGTTACAGTGGTGTCTTCCTGATTTTTAGCAGCTTTTCTTTCATCAACTTCTCAGAACTTCATCTCAATTTATTATCGTTTTGTGGGTTTTTGTTTTGGAGCCTCTCGTCGTCTCCCGTGCTGCAGTGCCGCTCTCCGCCTGAACTGTTACTGATGCGCCAGCGAGAGCGCTGTTTTACAAAAAAAATAAAAACCTTATTAAACGCTGTTTAATCAGTGATATTAGAATCAGAAATACTTTATTGATCCCTGGGGTAAATTACAGTTGTTCCATTTTAGAATAAAAATATATATAAACATAGATAAGTTATAAGAAAAATTTAAATAAGAATACAGATGAAATGTAAATATGTGTGCATTATAAAAATAAATGAAATTATAAAATGAACTATCAAAGAAATCACATAAACTCCAGTGTCGGGAACATCAGATTACTGCATACTATTAAAGTTTTTTAATGAACACATTTTTACATTTAAACATTTTTAATTAATAAAAAAGAATAATTTAAAGTTCCATGTTCTGTCATCTATTATTCCATCACTTTTCCTGATATTTTAGATTTTTGTTGTTTTATAGTTGCATCTCTGATCTTGATAATGAGCGTGTTGGGTTGTGTGTGCGCTCACCAGTACAAGAGAAAGTGTGTTTAATGGGCGTCGCTGATGTGTGTACGTGTTTGTGTGTGTGTGTGCGCGCTCTTTGTGAGGGGGTTGCCACTGTGAACACAATAACAGGATTGAATAACAACAGATCGAATGAATGGAGCTGCAGTCGACCTTCCTCCTTTGTCTTTCTCTCTTTCTCACATACTTCCTCTTTTCTTTCCTCCAGCTTCGTCTCTCTCACACATCGTGCTCGTTTTCATTTTCCACCTAAATATTAATGATTCTTTTTTACCACTAGACCATGAAGGGAAAAAGTTGAATCAAACACTCCTAGGGACTTTTACTTTGGGAAATATCTAAATGAATCCAGTAAAAATGTTTGATTGTCAGCATGTATGTAGTCAGAGATGTCCTGAAGTCAAATATATCAGGATCATTGTCAGGAATTATTTATTATCCAGCAACCCAAAAATCAAAGAATAAAGACATTTCCCTCACAGATTAGTGGGATTTTCTTTTTAATTTATAAGGGACATGTAATGTTTTATACTTCTGGTGAATATAATCCATCAATCTGATTTCCATAGATGTATTTAGTATCTACAGTTCCCTTTGTTAACACCTTATTTTGAAAAGCGGACGTAGTCCCACGTGTCTACTTCCTCTAACTTCTCCAAGGTGGTCTCTAGCTCTCCCGTCAGCTCCGTTCTCTTTATCCATCCATGGTCAGCTCCATCGGGGCCGTTTCAATGCAGAGAACACAAATGTCAGTATCTGGGTGCTCTACAGTCGTAGCGTCGGCCCATTTGACCACGGAGACGAGAGCGACGGCCGGCTCCACCGCCACGTTACCGCCATACCATAACGTTTCCTGTCCGTGACAGAGTTACCATGCAGCTTTAGCTCTGCTCTGTCTAGCTCTGCTTTTCCTGTCGATGTGTGAAACCCAAAGTGTTTCCATCCTTTACTGGATGTGTAGTGTTTACCACGCTGGATTTAACATGGGAGGGTGCAGGTCGTATCCACGCTGACCCTCCAACGTCTTATACTTTCTCGTTTCGGCTCGCTGCTGTTCGTTTAGGTGAAAGGATACGGAACGGATATGACGAGTTATCTTTATGAAATAAACCTCTTCAACCCTGTCTGGGTTTATTTCACAACAATGACCGGCTCGCTGTACATTATCTCTTACATTTAATATAAGGAGTTTAATTTGTTCTCTGTCCAACCATCTGCAGCATCACTCTCTTATTTCACTGCTCGTATTCTTTCATTTCACTGCTCCATCTCTTTCTCTTGACTGACTCTCTTTTATTAAAACACTCCTGTTTGTCCTGAAAGGGCACTTCTCCTTGTCTGCAGCATCACTTCTTTTCTTTTCTGCTCTCCTCTTTCCCTCGTTGTGTCTCTCTTGCCTCTGGCCTCTGATGTGTTCTGATGTGAATGGTGAAGCCACAGAGAGGGATGCACATTGGACCACGCTGGGCTTTCTAAAGCAGAGATATCCTGAGAGAGGAGGATGATTGAACCAGAAAGCGTGTCCCCTCACTGACTTTTATATCTGCAGGAAAATCTCTGGTTGCAACTAATGACTATTGTCATTGCTATATTATTTTCTCTATAAAATGTCAGATAGGAATGTAAAATGTTCACGTGACATCTTCAAAAAATACTTACTACCAAAAATCCAGAGATATAAGATATTAGATTTATGGTCATAAAAGTAAACCAGTAAATATTCACATCAGATCAGATTTTGATTTCAGCTCTCGTGGAAAGTAAGGCTGCAACAAACAGTTATTTTTATTTAGATATATCTTTATTTTCTCTAATAATCGATTAATTATTTATATCCTGTTCCCTCTGGCCGCGGTCGGGAGGCTGAGGCGGGAAAAGCCAACACTAGGATCAGCATTGATTCATGGAGAGACCTTGGTCTGGTCAGCTAACATTACTGCCAAGCAGCTGAAATATAGAGTGATATTGTGCTTTTAGCTGACGTGTGTCTCCTCACTGTGTTGAGCGATGCTCCTTCATGTCTATGTAGAGCGAGCACAAGCGCCAGCAACAGGACGCTGACTTTAGTTGACTTAACGGACACAGGTGAAGCTGTTAACAAGACATTTAGGATTCTTACTAACACTCCCTTTAACTCACCAGCTGGATTTTCCACAAAAATGGTTTAACACACGAGTTTGAGTGTTCAACTTATATGGAATAAATAAAAAAAAAAATGGAAAAGATAAAGAAAATGTTGTATTTCATTTCATTTCTTTGACTAAAATGATGAACAGAGAACACTTTGACTCAAACACAACGCTGATAGTGTTTTGACTGAAGCCTCGAGGATGTTCAATAGCAACGGACACCATCAACAGCATCAGTAGAGTTAGTTGTTCCTCTGAGACAAAATATAAATATAAAACATTTAAGCAGCTTTCTCCTCTTTTTCACTTAATGTTCCTTTTGCTCTCCACATGCTGCTGGTGTTTTTATTTTTAGTGTCCTCATACAAAAGAAAGTGTGTTTGTCCACATTGGCCTCTGACATTTAAACCCACAGTGTTAGAAATGGTTTAACTGTTGTGTATTTATAGGCCTGTGCACTCTGTGTGTGTGTGTGTGTGTATAAATGTGTGTGTGTATGTGCTATTATCGCTCTTAACATTTCCAGATATGACAGCCGGGCAGAAACACATGTCTGATGACCTTCGTTGAAGTGTTTGTTTCCAGCATGTTGCACCAGTTGGTAATAGAATCATAATAATTATCCCTCACCTGCAGAACCCAGAATAAAACTTAAACTAATTTATTTATGAAGTGTTTTTTAAAGGGCCAGTGTGTAGGATTTCAGGGGATCTATTAGCAGAAATTGAATATAATATTCATAATAGGCTGGCACCATTCACCTATCTACAGATTCAATACTATCACGATACTTGGGTGTCGATTCGATTTGTATTGTGATTTTTAAGTATTGCGATTCGATATTACGATTTATTGTGATTTTTGTTAACGTTTTTACCACTAGACCATAAAGGGAAAAAAGTTGAATCATACACTTCTAGGGACTTTTACTTTGGAAAATCTCTAAATGAATCCAGTAAAAATGTTTGATTTTCAGCATGTCTGTAGTCAGAGATGTCCTGAAGTCAAATAGATCAGGATCATTGTCAGGTATTATTACCTCCGCCGAAGGCTTAGGAAGGAGGTTATGTTTTCACCGGCGTTTGTTTGTTGGTTTGTCCGTTTGGAGGATTACTCAAAAAGTCCGCGATGGATTTGAATGAAATTTTGGAGGGGTGGGGTGTGGCACAATGAATCCGGATCACGATCCGGCTTCGAGAATTGTTTTTAATAACTGGTCAGCCTGTGCATTAACACCACAGGCTTTAAGACATGCGCAGTGTAACTGATGACGCGCTCATGACACATCACCCAGCCTCTTTCCTTCTGCCAGCAGAGAGAGGGACAGAGAGAGAGCAGGGGGGGGGACAACTGTAGATTCAGCAGGTTTTTTTTCACATTAAACTCGGTGAAATTCCAGTTGAGTTGGACCAAAGCTCACTTGGTGATTGTTGGAAAGAGAAACGACGACGGTTTAGTATAGTTTTATTTCGTTTCTGTCCAGTTTGAATGAAGTGTTTTACGATGCTCCGCTACGTACAGCTGATCTCAACATAAACCAAAAGCAAGCTGAACGGAGAGGGGGGGCAATCGTACTCGGGCAGCTTGGCGGAGGTCTGCGCTCTCCGAGTGCCATTCCAGTTTATTACATTTCTTAAAGAATTTATTCTTTGATCAAAGAATAAAGACATTTCCCTCACAAATGAAACTGGTTTTAGTTTGTGTGCATGTGTTTGGTGTTGGATCGCTGTGAGGAATGACCTTGTTTGTTCTTATCAGAGCTGATTAATTTGTGTGCCGGTCGTCTGGTTTGATAGCAGAGTACAGTAGGTCACTGTGTCCATACAGGTTATTACCAGGTGATTTTCATGGTGTGCAGTACAGAACGAGTAATCACGATAGGAAGGAGAGGTTTAATCATCTGATCACAGCAGGATATACTGTATGTGGCTTTCTTTGCTTCCGTCTTCTCACAACCAGACGGTGATCGTTGGTCTCAATCCAGCAGCAGTGAGAATACACTCCTGCTATTTAGAGGCCGTGTGTGGACGCACTGTGATTGTATTTCAAACCAGACTCAAATATATAATTTATAGCCTCCATGTTAAAGTTGTAATGCTCGTTACACACCAGTACGTGTGTTTGTTGATTGGATAAATGCTCTTTGATATTCTTTACCGCTAGTGGGGCAATAATGTTAAGTTTGGTCAGAGAAAAGGTTTTATTCTCCGTATGGAGGACATCTTCAGCTCTGCATTGCTTCATTACAGTGTAAGTGTTTATAGTTACCTGAAGGCAGAGGGAAAATCGGGTCGTAATAGAGAGGGGCAAGATGTGATTAAGACGTTTAAATATGGAGATAATGACGCACATTTTCATCAGGACTGGGACGATTCACCTATCTCCTGATTCGATACTATCACGATACGTCGGTGCCGATTCGATATGTATTGTGATTTTTAAGTATTGTGATTCGATATTGCGATTTCTGTTAACTTTTTTACCACTAGACCATGAGAAAAAGTTGAATCATACACTTCTAGGGACTTTTACTTTGGGAAATCTCTAAATGAATCCAGTAAAAATGTTTGATCTTCAGCATGTATGTAGTCAGAGATGTCCTGAAGTAAAATATATCAGGATCATTGTCAGGAATTATTTATTATCCAGCAACCCAAAAATCAAAGAATAAAGACATTTCCCTCACAGATTAGTGATATTTTCTTTTTAATTTATAAGGGACATGTAATGTTTTATACTTCTGGTGAATATAATCCATCAATCTGATTTACATAGATGTATTTTGTATATACAGTTCCCTTTGTTAACACTTTATTTTGAAAACCGGACGTAGTCCCACGTGTCTACTTCCTCTAACTTCTCCAAGGTGGTCTCTAGCTCTCCCATCAGCTCCGTTCTCTTTATCCATCCATGATCAGCTCCATCGGGGCCGTTTCAATGCAGAGAACAGACATGTCAGTATCTGGGTGCTCTACAGTCGTAGCGTCGGCCCATTTGACCACAGAGACGAGAGCGACGGCCGGCTCCACCGCAACGTTACCGCCATACCATAACGTTACCTCCATACCATAACGTTTCCTGTCTGTGACAGAGTTAGCATGCAGCTTTAGCTCTGCTCTGTGTAGCTCTGCTTTTCCTGTCAATGTGTGAAACCCAAAGTGTTTCCATCCTTTACTGGATGTGTAGTGTTTACCACGCTGGATTTAACATGGGAGTGTGCAGGTCGTATCCACGCTGACCGTCCAACGTTTTAGACTTCCTCGTTTCGGCTCGCTGAGGTTTGTTTTGGTTGACGGATACGGAAAGGATATGACGTCACGTTACTCAGACTACCACAATAAAAACCTTCCTTCTACCTCCACATAGACTCAGATGAAGCAAATATATAGATTCTGGCATTAAAACATCTATTTCAAAATCATAAAAAACATATATTCTGTATATTGTCCTCCTGGTTGTGAACACACCGACGCTGCAGCTCAGATATCATGTTGGAAATGATTATCAAGGTCAGACAGCTTCATTATAATGTCAGTTATTCTGTGAATGCAATTCCCATCAGCTGTTGGTGCCAAGCAGGTCACAGAGGCCTTTCAGCTATGTAAGCTCCCCTCCCACCAACAACATCATCAACACACATACATACACACACTATAGTGGAAAACATCACAGATACAGTGGGCACTATTGAGAAACTCCACTGAGGCAGCTGTGTGTTGGATGGTGTTTCTGGAGCATTTTACCACTTCAACTATGGAGGACAAAACCTGCCAAAATCAAGAATAAATTAATAAATGATTCGATAAATATATATATATATATATGTCATTAAATGTATCAAAATATTATTAAAAATAAATATAGCCATTAATTAATTGATAAAATGTGACATAAATATTAATTTCTGTTTTAATTTGCTTATTTATTTATTTTTCTTTGTATTAATTCCCTTTTCTAGTTACTCTTCTGTTTAATTTTCCATTTTATTTATTTATGTATTGATTTTTATTAATGTTTGAATTTATTTATTTATTTTTGCAAGTATTTGTATTTTTTTTTTCCTTTTTCATTTCTTTCTTTCTTGGAAAGCAGCAGCCGGGCATATGTCTATGGAGCCGGGAATGAAGACTGGCGTTGATAAGCAGAAGCAGACACCGTTAGCTAGCTAGCTAAGGAAATGCATAAAGAAATGTGTAAAAAATAAATGTATAAAGAAAATAATACAAAAATAAATAAGCGGTGAAATGCAAAGGGAAAATCGTGCAGAAATAAATACATAAAAAATAAATACATAAATAAAATAAAAGGGAAAATTAAAAACAGAAGAGCTGATATAGAGGACGGAACAGATGGATACATTTATTTCTGCACGATTTTCCCTTTGCATTTCACCCCTTGTTTATTTCTGTATTCTTTTCTTTATACATTTATTTTTTACACATTTCTTTATGCATTTCCTTAGCTAGCTAGCTAACGGTGTCTGCTTCTGCTTATCAACTCCAGTCTTCATTCCCGGCTCTGTACAGCGGGTCGTCAGCCTGCTGCTGCTCCCCCAGAAATAAATAAATACAAAATAAATGCAAAAATAAATATATACATTTAAAAAACAATAATGAAAATAAATACATACATAAATGAAATGGAAAATTAAGCACAAGAGTAAATAAATAAGGGAATTAATACAAAGAAAAATAAATAAAGAAACAAATTAAAACAGAAATATCAATTTATGTCACAGTTTATCAATTAGTTAATGGCTATATTTATTTTTTTAAATGTTTTTGCTACATTTATTTATCGAGTCATTTATTTATTTTTTATTTTGGCAGGTTCTGTCTTCTATATCAGCAGCTATTGCTGTAAGAAATCTCCTCTCTCACACTGCTGATGAAAGAGATATTTGGCAATCCGTATTTGTTGAAGTGTTTTGTGCTGGAAGCTGTAACGCTGCTGTTATCAGCCACAGCGATTAGGCAATAAAAGAGAGAGAAGCTGCAGAAACACACACACACACACACATACTGGACTAAACATGATGCATCTGACAGGATCTGATTCTGCCTTTCACTTCTCATTAAAACACTAAAGTTATGTGAGTCAAACAAGTCACAAAAAAAGAACATAAACTCTGCTAAGAACGATATCACAGACGTGCCGGGACGTGTTTAAGCTTGTAGTTAAAGAATGCTGCTCATCAACTATGTTATCATGTGTTCATCTCTGAATATGTTATGCTGTTGCTCGAGTTTTGCAGGCGACGTACTTCTAGTAAAACTTGATGAGTTTGTTTTACAACTTCTTGATGCAGCTGTTTTTCCCCTCATGGTGCATTTGAAGCTCTCATTTCTTTGCTCTCTAATACTTTCCCTCCCTCTGAGCACTATTTCTTAATGCACTCTCTCTACTCTTTCTCTTGTTTTCTTTTATTCACTCTTCGTCTTTGACTTCTCGTAGGCCGTCCGTCTCCCACCTGAATGCTCCATCTTTCCCTCAGGTGCACTTAAACTTTGGTTTCCTTGCGCCGTGTCCCAGTTCCACAGTACATTAGTACTATTTCTAATCATTCATACAGAAAATAGTATCTTAATATAAAAGCATCTTGGCCAAAATAATTACAATACACGATATTACCCTTATAATTATCAAAATAAAAACGTTCATACTGGAATCACTTTACCTTACATTGTGTTAAGATACACATATTTTTATTGCATCACATATAGGACACATCTTGAACAATCTGAAATAAGGTAATGATTAGGGCTGTCATAGTTAACGCGATGATAAGATACTGGTATCATATGAAACTAGAAAACCTAAAGAATGCGTCGGTACCAACCGTGTCATACTAACTTGTCGGGAAGGAGGTTAAATAACGCTCCAAACTTACGCTACATTTTGGCAAGGAAAATATGTTCAAAGGGGTCCCTTGACCTCTGACCTCCAGATCAGTGAATGTAAATGGGTTCTATGGGTACCCACGAGTCTCCCCTTTACAGACATGCCCACTTTATGATAATCACATGCATTTGCCATGTTATGATTGGAGCATATTGTTTTATGCTAAATGCAGTACCTGTGAGGGTTTCCCGACAATATCTGTCATTGTTTTGTGTTAATTGATTTACAATAATAAATATATACATACATTTGCATAAAGCAGCATATTTGCCCACTCCCATGTTGATAAAAGGATTAAATACTTGACACATCTCCCTTTAAGGTACATTTTGAACACATACAAATGTGTGATTAAATTGCGATTAACACGATTAACTATGGACAATTATGCGATTAATCATGATTTGATATTTTAATCGATTGACAACTCTAGTTTGGATTAAAGAAATGTTTCCGATTTAACAGGAAATTATGTTGAAAAATCACAGCTTGCATGTTGATTTTGTTGGAACGAGCGGCATGCAGTCAAACAGTGACAACAACTAACAACTTATAATCTTTATTTAAAGATTAAACATTTGTTTATTTTTTAAATTCATCAATAAGTAGTTGGACCTTTAAAATGTCCCAAAAATACAATCTGGTGAATTTGAAAAATAATCACAAATATTTAAAGGATTATATTTCAATAATTATCATAATTGGTTTTATATCGACTTAGCATAAACACTAAGGCTGCAACTAACGACATTATCATTATCATAAAGATTATTTTCCTTTATCGATTAATCACTTGGTCTACATACATTTGAATTGTGAGAGAAAATACCATTTCCCTTTGTATTAGCATTTGTGTACTCAGATTTATCCGAATGTTTTGGGAAAGTAGAGACTGTCCTAGTTTAGATATATTTGTTATCATATTCGCATCCGCACTCTTTCAAAACATTATAATCACCAGTAACTCTTTTAATGAATCTTCCACTTAGAGGCAGGGCGGAAGGTTTGGGTCACAAAGGGGAGGGAAGGCTGAACCAAGATTATAAAGAATGATGTAGTGAGGGAGCTCTCTGTCTTTGTACACTCACTTGTCTGCTGTATGGACCCAAATGCATTTGCTTAATAAATAGTAATTGCTTCTAAACTGAATGACCAGAGACTGTTTATTAAATAATTTCTCCAACAGAATAAAGCAGCATATTTGTCCACTCCCATGTTGATAAGAGGATTAAATACTTGACACATCCCCCTTTTAAGGTACATTTTGAACAGATAAAAAATGTGTGATTAATCGCGATTAAATATTTTAATCAATTTACAGCCCTAGTATTTAAATATTTAACAATAAATTGTAAAACAAATTATTGATAGTAGGGCTGCAACTAACCATTATTTTCTCAATTAACTGATTAATTGTTTGATCTGAAATGTCAGAAAATAGAGAAAAATGGTGCCATTTGTATTTCCTGAAGCCTAATCATTTCCTAACGAAGCAGCCTAAACTTAAAATAGATTAATTATTTCAACTTTAACTGACAAATTAAGATGAAATAATGAAATAATTCTACCTGACAATATACTGCTGGTATGATTTTAAAAACCTTGAAAGAAAAAGTACTGTATAGTTGTTTTACCTAAATTAAAATGTATATTATTTTACCTCCTATCTGTCTTAAGTGTAAACAGTGTGAATAATAATAATAATAATAATAATAATAATAATAATAATAATATAGATATATAGAAGAGCTGCGGGCCACAGCTCTCTCCTCCCATCACTAGCTGTTTGCCAGTCATGTTTCTCAGTTTGTAGACGGAGACGCCGTCCAGACGAGACGAGCTTCACGGTCGCAGCTGTAATTTAATAACGTGGAAAGGCCGAGCCGGCACAACTCATTCATCTCTCTCTCTGTTCTCCAGACGATGCCATTAATCTAAAAGTCCTACTCCTATAAACTGAGTGTGTGTGTTTGTGTGTGAGGCGGTACGACGACCTTGAATGATGCTTTTGCAAGCAGCTCCTTAAACGCCATGATGATGATGATGATGATGATGATGATGATGATGATGATGATACTGATACTCTGTTGTGAAAACAGGGGAAAGTTGAGTTGTTTCATAACTGGGCTGAAGTTCTTCTGATTAAATGAAGGCTGGAGGAAAAGGGTTTTGTAACGTCTCTTTTGTGTAAGACGTGATTTAACTGACAAGAGACTCTGCTTTGCATTAAGTAAAGGCCCCGCACAATAATTCATAATCATATGATATATGGACATGACCTCAATCATTTTTGCTGACCTCAATATCACGCGTTGTCTTTACGTGTGTGTTTGTTTATATCAGAATATCACCAACTTGATGCCAGAATAAACAGCAGGGTTTTCTCTACCGTTACAAGACTTGGGCTTTGTGAACATTTTTGTTAACGCAGCCTGAGAGTCCATTTTATTTATTATTTTGGTTGTGTTTTTTATTTATTTATTTATTTACTTTAAAACTTTATTTATTGGGTTTTATGAGCATACAATTGCGTCAGAGCATTTGTAAAAAGTGAAAAGGTATTTATTATCACTGTTTAATTTGTTTCTCTTTATATTTATTTATTTATTCATTTATTATTATGTTTAATTTCTTTCCCTATTTATTTTTCTCTATTTATTTTTTATTTATTTATATTTATTATTATTCCTATTCTATTTCTTTATTCTTTTATTTCTATTTTCCTGCTTTATCTCTAATTTTTTTTTTTTCTATTTATTTATTCTTTTTCAATTCCTTTTCTATACTTCTCTTCTCTCCTAATATAAGTATAAATAAACATGTTATTTTTCCTCCCTGTATATTTATGTATCCTCTGGGCCTATGGAGGGAAAATATTACGACACTATATAGACGCTAATACTCATCACAGCAGCGTGGGGTTTTATTTTATTCATTTTATTTAATATTTTAATATTTAAAAATATTCACATAAGAATACCAGTGTCTGAATATTCATAATAATAAGAGTGAGTTGCTCTTTGAAAGGATGGTATTGGTATTATTATGCTATTATATCAGTGACATAGAATGATTTTAAAATGACAATAATATTGTTCATCGCAAATATTTCTGGGACAAAATGTATATCGTCCAACAAAAGTAGTTATTGTGACAGGCCTACATGTGTATAGTTTTTCTGCTTTTCTTATCTGAGTACCGGTAAATTCTATTATTCACACATTAATTTATGAATATGCATCATGTAAACAGAACAAAACTAGATTTTAACACATGGACCCTCAAGTAGAGCTGAAACAATCAATGGATTATTGGATTAGTTGTTGCTGTTTGTTGACACATTGTTCTGTATGATCTGATGTCGTAGGGAAGGCAACGAGCCCGGTGATGAGCTGACGGTGACCTACAGAGAGCTGCTGCAGAGGGTCTGTCAGTTCGCCAACGTCCTGAAGTCTCAGGGTGCGTCAACACTCCCTGCTGTTAAAACTACCTGATCTATAATAAAACTAAGATTGGTCTCCTCGTCCAGTAAAACAAGACTAACGTGATTATTATTTACTTCATCATCCTCCTGTTGTCTTTGTGTCTGCAGGAGTGAATAAGGGCGACCGAGTCTCCATCTACATGCCCATGGTGGTGGAGCTGGTGATCGCCATGTTGGCCTGCGTCCGCATCGGAGCTGTTCACTCCATAGTGGTGAGTTAGAGAGACGTGGCTCGTTAATGTCAACGTGGTAACTCATTGGGTTAGTTTGAGATAAAAGATGGATATTGATACTGTGAGTGTTGCTGTTTCCAGTTTGCAGGTTTCTCTGCTGAGTCGCTGTGTGAGAGGATCATGGACTCTCAGTGCTCGCTGCTCATCACAGCAGGTGGGTGTCAGCCTCAGAAAACACATCTACATTACAGGTTTTCATAAGAAGGCCTTGTAGGGTCCACAAAACTACAGTAAGCAGCTGTTTGAGGAAATCACTGATGAAACTATATTTGTGTTTATTAAAGATTTACGTCTTCAGTAGGAGCCAATGTGCTTAGAGCTGAGAGCCACAGACAGGAAGTCAGACAGGAAGTCAGACAGTATTGACAGACGGACTAACCTGTTGTTGGTTTGCTTCATGGGATTTGTTGACAATAAGAAAAAAATACAAAATATCACCAGACTTCCGCTTTAAGTGTCACACAGGTTATCAACATTTACCATTATTCGCTGTGTTCGTCTGTAACAGAAGAGAGGTTAAAAAAAAAATTCCGAAAAAAAAGATCTGAAAAATGTCGGACAAAGAAAGTCTGAAAAAAAAAGATCCGAAAAATGTCGGACAAAAAAAGTCTGAAAAAAAAAGATCTGAAAAATGTCGGACAAACAAAGTCTGAAAAAAAAAGATCTGAAAAATGTCGGACAAAAAAAGTCTGAAAAAAAAGATCTGAAAAATGTATGAAAATAAAAGTCTGAAAAAAAAAAGATCTGAAAAATGTCGGACAAAAAAAGTCTGAAAAATGTCTGAAAAGAAAGTCTGAAAAATGTCCAAAAAAAAAAAAAATCTGAGAAATGTCTGAAAAAAATATCCAAAAAAAAGGATCTGAAAAAAGTCTGAAAAAAACACCTGAAAAAAAGATCTGAAAAATGTCGGACAAAAAAAGTCTGAAAAATGTCTGAAAAAAATGTCCAAAAAAAAAAGTTAAAAAAAAAATCTGAAAAATGTATGAAAAAAAAGGCAAAACAAAAATAGATCTGAAAAATGTCTGAAAAGAAAGTCTGAAAAATGTCTGAAAAAAAAGTCCAGAAATAAAAATCTGAAAAAAATGTCCGAAAAAAAAGTCTGAAAAAAAATGTCGGGCAAAAAAAGTCTGAAAAAAGTCTGAAATTTTGAAAAATGTCTGAAAAAAAGACTGGAAAAAAACGTACAAAAAACGAAAATCTGAAAAATGTCTGAAAGAAAAGTCTGAAAAAAAAGATCTGAAAAAAGTCTGAAAAAAAGGATCTGAAAAATGTCTGAAATTTTTTTGTTAAAAAAAAGTCTGAAAAATGTCTGAAAAAAAAGATCTGAAAAATGTCTGAAAAAAAGATCTGAAAAAAGTCTAAAAAAAAAAAGATCTAAAAAAAAGTCTGAAAAATGTCGGACAAACAAAGTCTGAAAAAAAAGATCTGAAAAAAAAGCCTGAAAAAAAAAATCTGAAAAATGTATGAAAATAAAAGTCAAAAAAATAAAAAATAATCTGAAAAATGTCTGAAAAAAAAGATCTTGAAAAAAGTCTGAAAAAAAAAATCTGAAAAATGTCTGAAAAAATAATCTGAAAAATGTATGAAAATAAAAGTCCAAAAAATTAAAAAATCTGAAAAATGTCTGAAAAGAAAGTCTGAAAAAAAGATCTGAAAAATGTCTGAAAAAAAAATCTGAAAAATGTATGAAAATAAAAGTCCAAAAAATCTGAAAAATGTCTGAAAAAAAAGTCTGAAAAAAGATCTGAAAAATGTCTGGAAAAAAAGTAAAAAAAAAAAAAATCTGAAAAAAGTCTGAAAAAAAATCTGAATAATGTCGGACAAAAAAAGTCTGGAAAAAAAATCTGAAAAATGTCTGAAAAAAAAAATCTGAAAAATGTATGAAAGAAAAGTCAAAAAAAATAATCTGAAAAATGTCTGAAAGAAAAGATCTGAAAAATGTCTGAAAAAAATGTCCTGAAAAATGTCTAAAAAAAATGTCTAAAAAAAAAAAGATCTGAAAGAAAGATCTGAAAAATTTCTGGGAAAAAAATCTGAAAAATGTCTGAAAAAAACCTTTTCTCATATGTCGGACTTTTCTTCAGACATGTCGGCCTTTTCTTCGGACATATGTCAGACTTTTCTTTGGCCTTTCTTCGGACATTTTTCTGACTTTTCTTCTTTTTTTGGACATTTTTCGGTCATTTTTCTTGCAGGTCACTGAAGCTTCCCTCTGGTTTCCTAGTGAAGTTGAATGGTTGGAGTGGTTGGCTGAGACGAGGTGCTGAGCTGTGACCACTGATCAAAGTCTTATTAGCCGGATGGATTAGAGTCCTGGGAAATAAACCTGTTAATGTCCCGGGGTTCATAGAAGTCCTGTAAGCGGATCAGAGTCTTTCATTCTGACCGGCAGTGTACTCGTAGAGTTTTATTACCTTGTAAAGAAAGTAATGACATGACTGGTGAAACGGAGCTCCACTCAGTGTAGATTTACTACTGCAGATAAAGTTTAGTAAATGAACTGAACTACCCGTGAAACTGCAGGAGGTGAGGCCCTGCTGTAAAACTGTGGAGCTCCACATCCACAGAGACTTGTTGGCAATGAATCATAGCAATTTAAAGGGCCAGTGTGTAACATTTAATGGGATCTATGAGCAGAAATGGAATACAATATTAATAAGTACATTCTCTTTAATGTATAATCACCTGAAAATAAGAATCGCTGTGCTTTTGTTACCTTAGAATGAGCTAGAGGGACATTTGCATTTTTTCGTTTTCACACGCTTAGCACACGAGAGAAGTTTCAGTTGGTTGCAATCTGCAACCTCACTGCACCTTTAATACCAAACATGTTATAATTAACTTTGATGAAGTGTCATTGTTGTATGTCATATGTCTCGTTTGTTCAGATGGTTTCTATCGAGGAGATAAGCTGATCAACCTGAAGCTCTTGGCTGACGAAGCGCTGCAGAAATGCAGAGACAAGTAAGCTGTCGAGACACGCACACACTTGTACTTGTTTATATTAGTGAGGACCATCATTAACATAAATTATTCCCAAACGATCACAACTACATGTATACACAAACTCTTACTGTAACATCAATCTAAATACAACCTGAGTACAACTCACAAAATACTGCAGAATTACACAACAGATTATTTTGTTATTGTTTATTTGTATTTGTTGTTTCCTCAGCAACAACTGCTCTTTCTGGGGTTCATATCAAAACATTCATATTAAAACATACATATTAGGGGGACAATCGCAAATGAATTGCGCATTTTTTCCCAAAATGAACCTTAAAGGGAGATTTGTCAAGTATTTAATTCTCTTATCAACATGGGAGTGGGCAAATATGTATATATATATTTATATTTATGTATTTATTTGTTAGGAAAGCAAAGTCAAACCTGATGTTGCCTTACACATAAGAGAATGATCCGGTCTCTTTCACACAGTGAGGCATACAGATCATTATAATTAAACACTGGTATCAGATCGGTACTCGGTATCGGCCGATACCCAAAGCCCAGGTATCGCTATCGGTATCGGGAAAAAGTCTGATCGATAAATCAAGAAAATAATCGTCAATGAAAATAACAGTTAGTTGCAGCCCTAAGTGAGAGAACCATGCTGGTTATGAGAAGTTAATAAGGACCACGTCCATGTCTGTGTCTCTGTGCAGAGGTTTCCCTCTACGCAGGTGTATCATGCTGAAGCACCTGTCCAAAGAAGCAGAAGAGACTCCTCTGGGCTCTCAGTCTCCTCCCGCCAAACGGTCCTGTCCTGATCTGCAGGTAAACGATAAACTAAAAACCCAAACTGGGCCGTTCCAGACCAGGCCAACGCTAGTTTAATACTCTATCATTACATCCTGCGGTCCCATCATGGCGTGTCCTTCATATGCTTTAAGTTCACATCCCGAAGAAATCATGGTTGCTTTGCTTCTCCCACGTTCGTCAGATAAAACACAGAAGGGTCAGTTCTACTAACATGTAAATAATACTCATTTAGTTCCTGTGTACTTTAGAGGAAAAGGGTGGTGCTATTCTGTATGTTTGTTATTGTCAATAAATCTCAAAACAAGACTTCTCAACTATTTTTATAATTTGTGGATCTTCGGATCAATCTTTAAAAACTCCTAAAACTTCTCTGAATTTCTCAACTTGAGGTGATGTTGTGGACCCTGTTTTCCTTTTCATTTTGTGTTCTTTAATTTGGGTTTTTAAAACAGCCACTCTCCTTCATTAACTTCTCCTTCCTCCTCCTTCCTCCTCCTCCTCTTCCTCTTCCTCCTTTCCTTCCCTCCCGTCCAGCAGGAGAAACAGACAGGGAGAGTAAAGAAAACACGTCCTGTTCCGCAGGTATTTTCATTCCCTCCTCCCTCCACTAAACCCCCATAACTCCTGTTTGTTTTTGCTTTTTAAAGGGATATTTCACCCACAAGTAGAATTGTCATATCACTGCTGCGGGGTAAAAACAATAAACAAAGTAAGAAGAAAAAGTTCATTATTTTAGGGGCCTTTAGTGTGTTGCATTTCATGATATGTTGGCTCTTAAAATCAATGATTCTATATATATTTATTACATGGCTTTGTTGAATACTCGTTTCTTATTGGTCAATCCCGGCGTTCTGCGGTCTGTTATTTCTTTATAGCAGACCGTTGCTATGTATAACAGACCGTTGCCATGTATAACAGACCGTTGCCATGTATAGCAGACCGTTGCCATGTATAGCAGACCGTTGCCATGTATAGCAGACCGTTGCTATGTATAACAAACCGTTGCTATGTATAGCAAACCGTTGCTATGTATAGCAGACCGTTGCTATGTATAACAGACCGTTGCTATGTATAGCAGACTGTTGCTATGTATAACAAACCGTTGCTATGTATAACAAACTGTTGCTATGGACACAGTTCTGATGTCGGACTCTGGTGGACTGTTTTGTGTCAAATTATTGATTTCTTCAGTAAATAGCCGTGTAATAAGCGGGATAATGTACAGCTAGCGGGTCATTGTTGTGATCGCTCCGCGTCGGGGTTTATTTCACAACAATGACCGGCTTGTTGTACGTTATCCCTTACATGTATATATATATATATATATATATTATCTGATATAATTTAAGAAACTGTTATTGTTGATTTATTGTTTTTATCCAGCGACAGCAGTTAGTTATTCCTGTGATTTCTGACGGTTCAGATTACATTTGTGAACATAAAAACACAAAAAAAATATTTTCCCCTGATTTAGAAACAATTGAAGATATTATCTCGTTAATATCTGCTGACACAATGAAACTAAAACTAAGATATAAAACATGATTTATGTTACCTCCAATGACTTGTCAGCTTTAGAAATGACATTTCAGATTGACTGATTTTTAAAATCTTATGATACAATCTGCAGCAGAATCAAAATTAAAACCAACATTTAGACAATAACGGAAATAAAAATAAGAACTTTAAGTTTACAGAGACGATATTGCACCATAAAAGATTGGAAAGTGTTACTTGTACTCGGGTGTTTTCTGGACCGTCTAAACTCGCTGGAATAAAATGTAAATTCTTTGCAAGTGTGAACTTTGTATTAACACCGTTTTTCTCTCTTTGTAGTCTCACCCTTTATGTTTATAATATTATTATTATTAGTGTTTTTCTCACTAATGTAACTGCTGTAACTCTTTTCTCCTTAACTGACATGTCAGGAAGAATCAGAGGTCTGTTGTTGTGGTTCTTTAGATTTTATAAATGTACTTTCTGCAATTTTTAAACCATTTCTGAAGGCCACATTTCTCAGTCGGCAGTATTTTTACTAAGGGTGGGAAAAAAATCGATTCACCTATGTATCGTGATTATTTTTTTTTTTCGATTTTGAAATTGATGTTTTAATGCCAGTATCGATATATTTGCTTCCTCTGAGTCTATGTGGAGGTAGAAGGAAGTTACCGCTTTTATTGTTGTAGTCATATCCGTCAACCAAAACAAACCGCAGCGAGCCGAAACGAGAAAGTCTAAAATGTTGGAGGGTCAGCGTGGATACGACCTGCACCCTCCCATGTTAAATCCAGCGTGGTAAACACTACACATCCAGTAAAGGATGGAAACACTTTAGGTTTCACACATTGACAGGAAAAGCAGAGCTAGACAGAGCAGAGCTAAAGCTGCATGCTAACTCTGTCACGGACAGGAATCGTTATCGTATGGCGGTAACGTGGCGGTGGAGTCAGCCGTCGCTCTCGTCTCCGTGGTTAAATGGGCCGACGCTACGACTGTAGAGCACCCAGATACTGACATTACTGTTCTCTGCATTGAAACGGCCCCGATGGAGCTGACCATGGATGGATAAAGAGAACGGAGCTGACGGGAGAGCTAGAGACCACCTTGGAGAAGTTAGAGGAAGTAGACACGTGGGACTACGTCCGCTTTTCAAAATAAGATGTTAACAAAGGGAACTGTATATACTAAATACATCTATGGAAATCAGATTGATGGATTATATTCACCAGAAGTATAAAACATTACATGTCCCTTATAAAATCACAAGCCAAAATCAAAAATAAATAAATAAATATTTAATAAATGTAATAAATAATTATTAAATGTAGCAAAAACAATATCAAAATAAATGTAGCCATTAATTAATTGATAAAATGTGACATAAATTTATATTTCTGTTTTACTTTTTTGTTTATATATTTATCTCTATTTATCTTTGTATTAATTCCCTTATTTATTTACTATTCTGCTTAATTTTCACTCTTATTTTTCTATATTTAATTTATTCATTTTTAAATTTGTTTAAAACATTTTTTTTTGCATTAATTTTTTTATTTATTTATTTTTGCATTTAAAAATAAATAAGTTTGGGAAAATAGATAAGGGCTCAAATGCAAAGGGAAGATTGTGCAGAAATGAATAAATTAAGAAATGCATAAATAAATATATAAATTTAAAAATAAATAAATGCAAAAATAAAGAAAGAAAGAAAAAAAGAAGAAATGCAAAAATAAACAGATTCATTTATAAATTAATGAAAATAAATACATGAATAAATAAAATTATGCCACATTTTATCAATTAATGGCTACATTTATTTTTAATATTATTTTTGCTATATTTAATGACATTTATTTATTGAGTCATTTATTTATTTATTTTTGATTCTGGCAGATTCTGTCCTCCATAGCAGCCCACTTGATGAGATTTTTCCAAAACACTTAAAATAATTGGAAAGATTTTGTGGAATCGTGATTTATTTAATGACTAAATCTTTGTATCTTTCTATTTCTCAACATAAATCTTTCTGCGTATGTAGCTCATCTTTCCTTAATGTAATCTCTTTTATCTGTTAGTCCAAACATTTTCAGGCTTTGTGTCTAACAAAAATAACATTTTCTCCATTATATTCCTTAAACTATATTCACATTTTACTAGATATCCGATGGTAAGTAAGTGACCCAGACACAAAGGGAATACGTTATAAGAAAACCTTCATGTCTGTAACTTCTCTAACTCTTTGCTGCTTTATTTGCTGTAACTCTGATCGACAGTTTTCATGTTTTCTCGTCTCCTAACTAGTTTGTCAAACTAATTTTCTCTCTCTTTTGCTCTGTGTTTTAGATTGTAGAGACATTAGTTAATTGATTGATTGACGGGGATTTTATTGATTATTTGTGTGTTAATTTGTCCTCTCTGTTTATGTCTGTGCACGTTTGTGTGTGTGTGTGTGTGTGTGTTTGATACCAGGTCCCGTGGAACCCCGAGGTGGACTTGTGTTGGCACACTCTGGTCCGTGGAGCGTCAGACGAGTGTGAACCGGAGTGGTGCAACTCTGAAGATCCTCTCTTCATCCTCTACACCAGCGGCTCAACCGGCAAACCAAAGGTAGAGTAGAAACCACGGATGGTTCCGGTGGAAACACGTTCAAACTGGTTTGATATTGGGTCAAACACTTGACCGGACTGGTTTACCAAACTTTACCACCATGTGTCGCACTTGATTCAGCAGCTGCTCCTGAGTGGAACAGGAGGAGACTCTGGTGGTGGAGTGAACTCCGTCTGTAGTCTCACTCACAGCTCAATGAAGCTCCTCCTTTAAGGTGGAGGTTAGAAACACAGCAGCCACTTTGGGACGAACTTCCCTCTCTTCAGCAAGGAAATAAATATCAGAATCAGAAATACTTTATTGATCCCCGGGGGGGAAATTGAGGTCCGTTTTGCTCCCGTGCTAGAATATATATAAAAATAGAGATAATAGAGAAAATATAAATAAGAAACACATATAACAGCAGTGCAAATAATACTGCTAAAAAATAGGATCTATGCAAATGATATAACTGCACACATTTATAAGAATTCAAGAATCGTGTAAAATAAGAATATTAGTTTAAATGTTCTGTATAAATACATGCAGTGTTAATGCCGGAGTAAACCAGATTATTGCACAGCTGAATGAATGCACTAAATTATTGTAATGTTAAGTCAGTATTGCACAGTTGAAGATATAATAAATGATGGGGTTATAACGCCTGAAAGTTTTATCTTTGTATTAATTCCCTTATTATTTACTCTTCTGCTTAATTTCCCTTCTTATTTTTCTATGTATTTATTTCATTCATTTTTAAATTTGTTTTAAAGAAAATGTTTTTGCATTCATTTTATTTATTTATTTTTGCATTTATAAATAAATTAAGTTTGGTGAAATAAATAAGTGGTAAATAAATACATTTTAAAATAAATATAAAATAAATAAATGCAAAAATAAAGATAGAAAAAAATAAATCAACCGTTCTCTAGTATAAACAAACATGAATACAACACACTGATGGAAATGTAAAAGAAAAAGAGTCAGAGCAGTTACACAGACTCTATTTACAATAATAGTGGTGTCCTTCTGATTCCGTATTATGATCCAAGTAGTTTAAAAATGTTGAACTGAATCAGTAAAGCCCAGAACCAGCAGGATGTTTCATGTTGGAGCATCACAAGTATTTTTATCTCCACCATTACAGTTAAAAGGATTTCTGTCCTCTTAATTTCCATCTTTTGTTCTTTAAATCACACGTTTTAATCATGAAATATCATTTTTCACCAGCGCTCCTCTCTCCTGTCGTCTGCAGGGCGTTCTCCACACAGTCAGCGGCTACATGCTCTACACCGCCACCACCTTCAAACTGGTGTTTGACCACCAGCCCGATGACGTCTACTGGTGCACGGCAGACATCGGTTGGATCACGGGACACTCCTACATCACCTACGGCCCGCTGGCTAACGGCACCACCAGCGTCCTGGTGAGTGGCGACGGCGGGATTACTCAATTTCCTGTTTTTTTTTTTTTTTACAAACTTCAGCCGACTTGGCTGACGGTCGCTCTGTTGGACCGACTGCAGGTGGTGTCTGGTTTTATCTGCAGCTAAAGAAAGCTGACCAATGTGGTCATTTAAATACATCCGTCTTATGATTTATATTTAAAGTTTAATTATCGCGTTAACGTTGACAGCCCTAATATTTACGGGTTGTTTGTTTGTTTGTGTTTCAGTTTGAGGGCCTGCCTACGTACCCAGACGTCAGCCGTATGTGGGAGATCGTGGACAAATACCAGGTGACCAAGTTCTACACCGCTCCGACCGCCATCAGACTGCTGATGAAGTATGGCAGAGAGCCGGTGCAGAAGTGAGTCGTCTCTGTGGTGCTGGTCCTCACTGCTGTTGTTATCTGTTTGTGTGTAATGGGAGGCCTTTTTTTACTGGTTTAAATCCCGTTCTCTCTCTGCAGGTATAAGCGAGAATCTCTGAAGGTTTTGGGGACGGTGGGAGAGCCCATCAACCCCGAGGCCTGGCACTGGTACTACAGCGTGGTGGGAGAGAAGAGATGTCCCATCGTCGACACCTTCTGGCAGACAGAAACGGTACGTTATTATAGTATAGATAGATAGGAAACGTTCCCGACAATCTAGACACTTAAAAAGAAAACGTTGGGCGCCTGGGTTAGCTCAGTTGGTAGAGCGGGCGCCCATGTAACAAGGCTTGGTCCTGACCGCGACGGCCCGGGTTCGAATCCGGCCTGTGGCCCTTTCCGCATCCACTCTCTCTCCCCCCTTTCCAAGACTCTATCCACTGTCCTCTCAATAAAATGGAAAATGCCCCCCAAAAAATAACTGAAAAAAGAAAACGTTTATTTGTTCACTCAGAAGCCGTGATTGCAGACTGTTGATTGACGCCGTTAAAAGAACATTAACAGGATGTGTTTTCTGGCCTTTCAGGGTGGACACGTGTTGACTCCTCTACCTGCAGCCACACCCATGAAACCTGGATCTGCTGTGAGTAAATGATGAACCAATAAAACACACTCAGTGCTCCACTTCACTTCAACTTTGTGAGGAAAAGCAAACGTACATGCTGTTGGAATTTCAAAGTGCTTTACAGACATTTAAATTAGATTAGATAAATAAATAATAATACAAATATGTATAAAAATTTGGAGATAATGCTGTTAATAAAAAGTGAAAAATAAAGAGACTAAAGCTAAATAAAAGCGATAATTAAAAAGCAGCTAAAAATAGCTGAGTTTTAAGCTGAGTTTTCAAAAACGTTTAATTTTTTTTGTCTTATTTTTCACTTTTGCAAACTGCGTAAAAGCAGACAACAGATGTGAAACAGATGTGACAGGTGAGGTGAAGAAGCCCCAGGTGTAAACAGTCAGGTCTCCCCCAAATATAACCTCTTTATGCTGATGCAGTTTTGGGCCTATTTGTGCTTGATTTTACCTTCATTTAATATTTACTTGTCAAGTAAACATCACAGAACTGTGGTTAATGGCTTAAAGTGAAGAAAATACCTGTATTATCATTTACTGTACAAACATAAATTACTCAATTTAATATTCTCCATGAAAATATCGGACAGTTAATACAGTTAAAACAAATTTTAGCTCCGGTGTCCAGAAGCTAGGGGGCGCTGCAGGAATACCTAGATTACTGTAGAACTCATTTCACACTAACCTCTATTAAATGTCTACTTTTAAAGTCATAAGAAATAATTAAATAACGTGTGTGTGTGTGTGTATATATATATATATATATACAGTATATGTGTATACAGTGAAGAAGTTCAACATCTGCCATCTTCTCTTCTTCTGTCCTCCAGACGTTCCCGTTCTTCGGCGTGGTGCCGGCCATCTTGAATGAGTCAGGAGAGGAGCTGGAGGGGCCGAGTGAAGGATACCTGGTGAGGATCATCATCATCATCATCATCATCATCATGTGACGACGTGTGTTGATGATCTTCTGTCTCCTGACAGGTGTTCAAACAGCCGTGGCCCGGCGTGATGAGGACGGTGTACGGCAACCAGCAGAGGTTTGAAACCACCTACTTCAAGAAGTTCCCCGGATACTACGTCACCGGAGACGGTGAGAGACCAGACTGCCGGCCTCGTTGACATATATATATATATATATTTATATATTTATATATTTATATTTATATGAGAATATGATTTTTATTTTAGTGTCCTCTTTCTTTTGTTTTGTTTTTCTTAATTTCTTATTTTGTTGTATTTCTTATTTAAATCATTCTTTATCTGTTTCCATCATCTTTAGACTGTTTTTATTACCGCTGTAACGTGTGAATTTATATTTAATCTATATTTTATCATGCTATCAACTATTATAGTTTACTCCATTGCCTTTTATTTCTTTCTGTAAACACCTTTATGTATTTATGCTTTATTATTTATCCCCGGTTGTATGTGTGCATGTTCTCCCCGTGTTTGTGATGATCCGCTGTGGCGACCCCGAGAGACGGACAACATCCAACATCCTTTATTATTTCTGTTTTTATTCTAAAGAACTCTCACCGCCTCCCAGTGCAACTACAGTCCTCAACAACAAACCACAGTGTGCACGGTGTGCTGCTGTTGGAAGCTTTATGTTTACAACACATGTTTAAACTTTACTGTTTTTGATTTCCAGGTTGCCGTAGAGACAAAGACGGCTACTATTGGATAACGGGGAGGATAGACGACATGCTGAATGTCTCCGGTAAGACCGACCAGTCTCTGTCCTTTACAGTACGACCCTCTCATCCTGCTTTCTTTGCTTTTTTTCTTCCCATTTTTGTGAATATTAATCCAAAAACAAATATTTAACAGGAGTTAAATTATAAGATATTTTCCCCAACTGAGCGACTTTCTCTCTAGTTAAGGCAACATTTCATGACCTTTAACAAACAAAACAAAACAAAGCTTAGCAACAAAACTATTACAAATCTATGCATTGTTTTTCCAATGAACCCTTTCTCCTTTGTTCCTGTTCTAAGTGATTTAATTTGCTATATCAGTTTTTTTCTCAAAATACATTTTCTTAAGAGTGAGTTTATTCCAGCGTCTACACAACAACCTTCATAAAACATTGTTAGAATAGAGATGGATTTAGAACGACATTGATATTATGATATCATATATGATATTATAATAAATAATGACATGATTAAGCACTTTCCATTGAGAATAGTTGACAACACATCCCCCAGACATTGCATGCTAACTGGCAAACTGGGGCTGCAACTACTGATCGCTCTTTCCATTGTCGATGAATCTGTCGCTTATTTTCTTAATCATTAATCGATTAGTCGTTTGGTCTTTAAAATGTCAAAGATATTCAGTTTACCGTCCTAGAGAAGTAAAGAAACCAGAAAATATTCACATTTACTTTACATTTCACTTTTTGTTGTTGTTCTTGTATTAAAAGTATCCGTACAAAAAGGTATTCAAGGCCGGAGACTTCACACAGCTTCTTAGAGAACACAAACAGGAGAAAGTCTCTGACGATGCCTCCACTACAAGTCGATCTGTAATATTGTCCCCGTCGTTCCCCTCCAGGTCACTTACTGAGTACGGCGGAGGTGGAGTCGGCGCTGGTGGAGCACGAGGCCGTGGCCGAGGCCGCCGTGGTGGGCAGACCTCATCCTGTCAAAGGAGAGAGCCTTTACTGCTTCGTAACTCTCACTGATGGAGTGACGTACAACCGCACGCTGGAGGCAGAGCTCAAAAGACAAGGTTGGTGAACTCGGCTGTGCTACATAAATACATTTGCTTTTCCCCTATCCCATGTTATGACTTGAGCATATGTGTTATGCTAAATGCAGAACCTGTGAGGGGTTTCTCCACTGAAACCACAATAATTGTTTGGGGTAGAGAAAAAGGAGATTTAAACAATCAACCCTAATTCTGACCCCAGTGCACAGAACATGAACGAAGAAAATAAAATATGCAAAGAAACGGGCTTCAGTGAAACGATTTCTACCACAGATTCTAGTTGTGTCTGAGTTTCTTTTAAGGCATTTTAAGTTCTACAGTAAAACCTGGTTTTCGGTGACAGTTCGTGTAAGTCAGATTGTGATGTGATTTGTTGTCTTTGGTGTTCGCAGTGCGGGAGAAGATCGGTGCCATCGCTACACCAGACTTCATCCAGAATGCTCCAGGACTCCCCAAGACCAGATCTGGTAAAGTTACCAAAGTTCCAGTAAACTAGTGAAGTGCCCGTTCTGCATGGCTCCAGGTATTGCTGCTTGCAGCGTTGTTAGGAGGGGCGTGCATGCTCTTGTAGCTGCTCTGAGCGTGTGCGGGCCGATTGCTTGGCCCTAGGAGATTCTCCTTGCAGCGTTTTCAAGAACCGCTCGTTGACTCAACAGCGAAGTGAAGAAGAGTTTGGTTGTAACGTTAGTATATCCAGCATCCAGCCGCGGCCTGTAAAGACCCGCTGCAGACGACATGCTCGACTCTGTCTGCAGAGCCCTGAAGCCACGCCCCCTGCTGCTGCACGCGTCTTCACATAGCTCCAACTTCGACGCTACACGTCTTTGGGTCCCCAGCAATACGCCCGCCAAATGTGAAGTAGATCGGACGGATGTGAAAGGCACACAGACAGAGTTTCCTCGCCTAAGTTAGATAGACGGTCAGAATAAAGCAGGTTTTTATTTTAGCTGTACTCGTGGAGGAGGAGATTTAGCCAAACCTGACTGATCATGAACACTAACATATTTAGAGCTGTGACTAAACCCTAGTTTCATTTCCAAATTTCAAAAACTCGATTGCAAAAATCATCAAATGATTGCAACGATGGAAAACTATGAGGAGAAAATATGTTTCTGCGGCAGTATGTTTTTAGCTTGGTGCTTTTCCTCGTTTGTGTTTTCATGTCGGCCACTTTAGATTTTCTACAAGCCTGGCACCCGCTTGATCTCACACACTCCTTTAAGATTAGCTCACCATCACCTCTGTCCTCCGCTCTGCGCAGGTAAGATCATGCGACGGGTGCTCCGCAAAATCGCCTGTGACGAACGAGACCTGGGCGACATCTCCACGCTGGCCGACTCCTCGGTGGTCGAGCAGCTCTTCCAGAACAGATGCTGCACCGGCGTGTGACGGCCTCGCGGGGGGAGGCTCCGACTGCAGCCGCACGCCAGCGGCCACAAACCCAACCAGAGGAGAGGAGGAAGAGGAAGAGGAGGAACATAAAACTGGTCTTGTCAAACAAACAACCTTTAGCTCCTGATGAGTAGGTGTGCAGCAGAGCTGGTATCTAAAATGACAGCAGCAGGTAGAGACACAACATCTGGTCACTGGTAGATGTTTCCCACTTCTGTAGAAGGAGTCATCATTTTAACAAAGAGTAATAGAAGCTAGAGGTTGTTTCTGTGAAAGGCCGCGCTGCAGTCCAACTCGGTGGAAGAGGTAGAGCAGGGTAACACTTCCTTTGGTTTTATCCTCGTGTGTTTTAGCCAATAATAAACAGCAATATCTGCTATTTAACTGCTCGGTATGGGTATACGTTCAGTACTGGTACGGTACTGGTGCACCACAGTGAGTCCCGCCTCAGTACAATAGTTAAAGTGTTTCCACACCTGGAATGATGCTAACGTGAAGTGCTACTTGTAACTGCCCTGTAGTTAATGCAACAAGTTGTCTCCTCCCCTCGCTCGCTGCCATAGTACTGTTATGTACACTGATGATTACACTCAATATTTCTACTAGTTTTAATTTGTCATTTTCTAAAAAAAACTTTAGATTTGTGTCATTTTGTTTGACATAGGATTCGTTGGCTGTATCTGTAGTGTGTCTGCACGCTTGTATGTTCTCTTCTTCTTTGTGTTTAAGTTGCAGAGCGGTGGTCGGTCTGGTGTAAACTGGGAAAAGTGTGTTCAGCGTCACGCGTAGCTCCGGACGCCACACGGTCGGCTCCTCTCTCAAAGCCCCAAACCAGCTGCACATCTCATGTTCAAAAAGGGAAAAAAGTGTTTCATAAATCTCCCAATAACTCAAAAACAAAACCGTCTTCATATATTCATAGGGACAGTTCACCCCAAAGTCAAAAACACATATTTGTGCGTGCATCTACTCGTGGACGAGAGGCTCGCCGTTGTCACAGCGCCAGATGTAAACAATAATAGCGTCCTCCTCACCTGAGCTGTAACGTTAGCTAGCTCACTGGGGCTCACTGGTGCTACTTTTAAGTAGTGTGATGCGTCTAGACTCCATGTTTCATTATTAAATTAGACTTTACAGAGTTGTCTTTGATTAAAATAAGGTACCAAAGTCAATCCCAAATCATTACGTGAGTATGATTTGGTTAAATAATCACCAACAGTTTGACACAATGTGTGATAGTCCACAATCTGTGGATCGAGCCGGGATCATGATACGGTACTATTATAACAATATCACAGGATGAAGCCCGTTAAATCAAAGCTAAGGTGTCTAATTGGTGTCTGTATTCACGGCTTTGTTTATTCATTTTCAGGTTAAGGCTGTATTTTTATTATCGTCTGTCAACTTATTCCACGAAAAGACCAAAACCAACAATGTGTCAGAGCGTCTCTCGGTACTTTCTGACTTCCTGTCTGTGGCTCTCAGCTTCAAACTTCGACAAAACAAAACGCGATACATAGGTGAATCGATTTCTTTTTCCCACCCCTAGTATCACCACACTTCCTCCAACCTTTAGTGCCTCTTTTCAGCTATTGAAGGAGAAAATGTTGATGATTTTTTCTGAGCAAAAGTCTTTTAACTTCATTCTTCCTGTGCTGAGAGACTGAAGTCAAGGTTGAAGCAACGTACGATTCACAACTTAAAATTGAGTAAAAACCAACTAAACGTGAACTCTGAGCTCATTTGGGGCTTCAGAGGTTTCTCCTCTTCGTTTCCACGTCTGTGATTTGTGAGAATGATTTAGTGCGATGAACCAGAAGCAGGACCTCGTACAGATTTCATCATGTTTCTGAGTTGGTTGCCGTTTGTGTCTCAATGTGCCAACATGAGTAACAGTGGAGCTGAGTGTAAAAAGCTAATAATTGTATCTAATGTTCAAGAAAAATGTGCAGCTGCTTATTTGATTTTAGAAGCTTTTTATTTTTGTTTGTGTAAGAACTCGGGTGAAGAAAAGAGAATTATGCTGTTTGTATTTTTTTTGTTTTTCTCTCTGTTCAGTATGGAGGACCACAAGAGTCACTTAAATAGTAATAAAGCATTTAAATGATTAATAACTAATTGTACAATAAATTCATCTATTAATATATTAATATTAATAAAAGGATGAAATTACAAAGTAATTCATTATTTGACATTTAATAAAAATAATTTACATATTAAATATTAATCCATCAATAAATTACAAACAGTCAACAAGTACATAAATTAAAAATACATTAAGAATTTAGAAATAAATAATAGAATTTAAAATTCTATTTGAAAATGCAGTTAAAGAGAAATAAATACTTGGATTCACAAATTTAATTAAGAATACAGGTTTTAATCAGGCATTTAAACGGGCAACTTTCATTTTAATTTAGGAATTATTAATGTTTATTTAAATTATGTATTTATTGACTCTTTTATGGTGTTTTTGTAAATATTTCATTTGTAAATTCTTTTTATAATTCTTTTTATTGCCCAATAAAATGTCAAATAATTAATTATTTGTATGACTTTAATTTAGTCCTTTTATTCATAGACTAATAAATACATTTGTAATTTTTTTTATTAATGCCTGTTTTTATTGTACAATTAGTTATTAATCAGTTAAATTCTTTATTACTATTTACGTGTCTCGTGGTCCTCCATAGTTCAGCCTCAGTTTTGTGTCGTTTTAATTTCTCTGTTTGTATCAACGTGTAAATGCAATGACAGTAAATGGACATGACTACTGCCTCTCATCCTCCGTCGCCGGCTGCTTCTTTAAAAACTGAGTTTTTGATGTGTTTTCTCAGAGATGTTGTTTTATCCCTGAAGGTTCAAATCCCTCCAGTCATCTCCAAACCTCAGGTTGTTGCCAGGTGTGTCAGTGTGAATGTTATTTATTGTATAATTTTATGTCTTTAGTTGACATAATAACCTTTTTATATTCATCCACAGCTTTTTGTTTAGTGTTGTATAATGTTGTGAAAAGAGGGATGACTTTCCAGATTCAACGCCAGAGGCCTGAACCACGAATCAACTTCAACAGTCTTTGGGTTACCTGGTTACTGGTCATCCTGGATAACTGGCTCTGGTAACACTGGGGTTACTGGTCCAGCTCATGACATGTAACATCATTACAATTCATTAGATGAAACAGTGATACTCACTGGAAAATTTGGTTATCGCAGTGAAATTGATTCAATATAATCAGATAACTGGAATAGAATAAATAATTTCAGATTATTAAAAGTAAGGCTATAAATCAGTTATAATATACTGTATATGTGTTTGGTATGGAGCGAGTTGTTTTTGTCTGCTGATGAACAACATTATAAAGTTAAGCTGCCAGACAAGAGAGGAGGAGAAAAGTAGTTAATGCCTAATGAGGTCTACCTGACCAAAATGTATTTATAATCGTGGGATCTGATTAACAGTGTGTGGACTATTTTTTTTAATAAAAAACAACAGAGGGTTTATTTTTTATTTCCTGTTACTATCACAAAGTCCCATCATGTTACCTTGAGATGCAGTGATAGAATAAGAGTTTAAAAGCTCTTGACACAAGAATGAAAGAAAGTTTTCATAATTAAAATGCATTTATAATCATTTATTTTGTGTTTTTAGCTTGTTTTAAAACCACAGTGGGAATGGGAAGCCTGGATCCTGTATGAATCCAGTGATCTGATAGGTCAGTGATCACTCAGTTAACAGGTTTTAATCTAATCCTCCAAAGCAGGTTAGCAGGTGCAGTTAGTGAGTCAGCTTGAAAACATAAATTCATTGCTAAAAAAAGTTTGTACACTAAAAAAACAACCAAAACCAAATGTAGTTAGAGGTTATGTGAGCTAAAAGAATGATGAAACCAAAACATGGCACTTCATTTGACATTTGAACACTAAACTAAATGAATGATAAATGATTAATTGCAGAACTCGTGTTGCTGGAAATTGTTTATTCAAACAAATCAGATTTTTTGAGAGATTTTAGGTTTCATTTTCATTACTGACATGACTAACATTTTTGGGATATTTTATAAATACCTTTTCTAATATTTTCTGGATATTTTTCTAATATTTTTTGGAGTAATTCATGATTTGTAACTCATGATTTGTTTTATATTTTCGGGATATTTCACAAATTTTGTGGGGGATATTTTACTGATATTTTCTGCATATCAGTAGTTTTTAATAACTTTTTTTTTTAAAGTTAATTTACAGTTTTTTTTAATGTTTTTTTTTACCTTAGTAAAAGTAGTACTACCACAATGAAAAAATACTCTGTTACAAGTAAAAATCCTGCATTCAAAATGTTAGTTAAAATTAAAATAGTAAAATTACAAAAGTATTAGCATCATTAACATCTACAGTTTGTGGCCACCAGTAGTGGAGGGAAATGGGGAATAAATAAATACAAAAATAAGTAATTTGTCAAATAAATACATTTATTTATTTTCAAATGAACCTGCACATTTATTTGATAATATTTCTACATGTTTCCATTATTATTTCATTTATATCTGATGACAGCGCCACCGGTAGTCCTCCAGAACCAGCTGCAGCACTGAGAACAAACGGATGCAGCTGAGCAGCTTTCCAGTCCACCAGCGAAGAAGAAATCGTGCGCCATTTTGGCTCTTCCTCGGCACGGTGCAGCGGTTTCCTGCCTGTTGGAGTCTTTAATGTGTTTATTACCGTTAAACCCGCCTGACATCGACTGGAAGTCACTTAAAATGTTGCTGAGAAGTTCATTAGTCTTCAGTGTGATCATATTTTCAACTTTTATCTCCTGAAAGACAATTTTAAACCAAAGTTAGCACCAACTCCCTGAGCTAATGTTAACAGTAACTGCTCAACCAACTGACGTCATCCACCATCAGCTGACGTCATCCACCATCAGCTGCAGCAAGATGACCAGGTAACTCTATACATTTAATTTTAATTCTCGTGAAGTTCCACATTCACGTGTAAATTTACAAAAAAAGCCTAATTTCTTTGTATTAAATAAAGAAATGGAATTATATCTTCCTCACAAAACAAAAAGCAATGAAAACAATGAACGTATGGAATATCTTTAACGTTTTTTTAAGTGAAATTATTGTCATTCTCTCACGTGGTCTTTTTTATTATTATCTACTTATTTATTTATTTTTATTATGTGTGTTTTTTTTATTTTATGTTGGTTTTGTTTCATTTCTGTTGTCCTTTTATGTAGAGCTAGCCTCCTAGCCACTGCAGCCAGTCTCACTAATCGATGACATACATTTAGAACCAATAACCAAATAGTACTTGTATTATTTTTTGCATGTTTAATAATAAAATGCGTTCACACATTTATAAAACTCCACGTTGCATTAACATTAACTAGGCATACGTATGGCATATTAATTATTATTCAGCATAAATCTTTTAAATCATTAACCGGTTATCATAGTGGCATAAGCCGTTTCTACCGGCACGTATGATAGACGTCGGGGTATTTTCTCACTGTAATCTATCTTTGGATTGTCTGAAATGACAATGTGTGTGTTTTACGTATACATCTGATAGTTTTACTGTAAATTCCAATATTGGTTGGAGTTTGCAGAGGCAGGTATACAGCCTGTCTGCTAGGTTGTATATATAAAATATCAACCACAGATATATTGTGCATCCCTTTTATTGGACTTTTGTGTTGAGGCGCTTTAAGGTTTTAAGAAATATTGAGCTTTAGCTTGTATTTACCTGTGCTACAGTCAGAGGTTTGGTATAAGGATGTCATGAGAACCGATACTTCGGTACCAAGTTGATGCCAAAATTCTAAAAACGTGACTGTACTCTTTTTCTAGAGTACCGAAGGTACCGTACGATGTCTGTAATCGTGATCCGAAAATAACAAGCGCCAAATGTGGATAGATCTTAGTTTGGTGAGTAACTCTCTGAAGGCTTCTGTCCTCTCTGTGTGTCGGAGTTTGAAACACACACACACACACACACACACACACACACACACACACACACACACACACACACACACACACAACAGCGCCGTGCAACAGCGTCAAGATGTTTGGTTTGTTTACTTTTTCAGAGATCCTTTATTAATCTGTTCAAGAAGCAGTAAAATGGTTTTGGGAGAAACTTAATCAGCTTGATTAACAGCTTGTAATGGATGAATGCATTACTGTTCTGATGAATGATCTGAGCCAACATCTGGTGTGATCAGCTGCTTCATTTGCACTCTATGTGATGATGTTCACACACACAAACTAACACAGGTAAAATGGAGAAGGATTTCATATCAGGAACACATTATGTTGTCAGATTATATTTTATTTCAGTGTAGTTTTTTATTCTATTTTTTTTCACCCATCTGAAATTGTGTTATTATATGACTGAATGAAAAAAATCACAAGAAAAATTATCCTCCCCGCCTCATAAAAAGCATGTTTTTGAATCAGTTTAGTAATGATGATATGGTGAAAGGTTTTAAACTATTCAGAATGAATAGTCAGGACAGTGATATTGCTAATTACTGCTTTGGAAGCATTAAATTGGAAGTGAATTATTAGTGCATGTTATATGTAAGGGATAATGTACAGCGAGCCAGCCATTGTTGTGAAATAAACCCGCAGAGACGGAGCGGAGGGGTGGTCTTTCATCGCCCTGAAGGAGTTTATTTCACAACAATGACCTGCTAGCTGTACATTATCCCGCTTATTACAGAACTACTTACTTAAGAAATCAATAATTTGAGACAAAAACAGTTTTCCAGAGTCCGACATCAGAACTGCGCCCATAGCAACGGTCTGTTACACATAGCAACGGTCTGCTATAAAGAAATAACAGACCGTAGAACGCCGTGATTGACCAATCACAATCGAGTATTCAACAGAGCCTTGTAATAAGCATACATAATGCTACTATCAAAGTATCATCAAAGAGAAAGTAACATCATAATAAACAATCATATCAATTAAAGTATAACAGATAAAATGGAGAATGATTTCATACCAGGAACACATTATGCTATCAGATTATTTTATTTCATTGTAGTTCGTTTACATATTGATTTTCTTGTCACCCATATTAAATTGTGTTAATATATGCCAGTAAATAAAAGAATCACAAAAAACATAATCCCCCCACCGTCATAAAAAGCCTATTTTTTAATCACAGTTCAATCAGTTTACTTATTATGATATGATGTCAGGTTTATTCTATTCATAATGAATAATCAGGAGAGATATTTATTGATATGGAGGCATTAAATTGGAAGTGAAGCATTAGAGCATGTTGGCTTTTAGCGAAGTAACGTCGTCATAGCGGAAGTGGTCTCGTAATGGTAAATATGACAGCAGATGGCGGGATGTATCACAGTCTCCTGGCACAAACGAAAGGCCTCCTGCGGTGACATTTCTCGTCATTCCAATAGTATCCTGTAAGAAGAAAAGAATCACTGAGTTCAACAGCATAAAAGAGTGCATTTAAATGTCTCTAATGAAATGTGTATACTTCAGGCAAATCAAGACAAGCGTATGAACAGTAATAGAAATACAACATACGTATCCATGCTAACGCTCAATTCAAAATCAGGAAGTAAAGAAATAATATATGTACTTCTAAAGTTAATTTCGGTGCAGTCTTCATTTCTTCTGTTGTTAGGCTCGCGACGAGCCCAGCGGGTAAAGCCAACCCTCGAACCATCCGTCCACATCCACGTTCTCTCCTAGAACAGAAAGGTGATTTCACAACAACTGCACTAATTGTAGATTACTGATTTACTGGTTATATAGGGTTCATATTTTAAAATTAGGGTTGTGTGACTCCCATCATGCAGTCCTGCGAGGCAGACATCCGCCGTAGTGCTGCTTCATTTTCAAATTTGAATGTCTGTTTATTTTCTATTTTAATATATATATTCAAATTTAATATATTCGTTGGCAGCCCTACTGTGGTCACATCGTCATCCTTTTGAAAAAAATCCAACTCTAATTATTGTTGAAGGTTAGGGAAGCATTATGATTATGGTTAAAAAGCCAAATTATAGTGGCCTTGAATTAAACCAGCACTGTACCAGTTTACCATATTCATAAGCTGTTGATGCACATTAAAACTTCATCAACAGTAATTCGTCCAGTTTAGCCATCTTGGTTTTCAGTTAGGTAATCTGCACATGTGGACATTTTTGTCTAAATTAATTAATCTAGATTAAATTGAGATATAATTCGGTGAGCACATATTAATTTCCACATAGCAACACGTTACTCATCATTGATTGTACTAGAACAAGTCTACGAGTCTAAAATGGTCTCACCTTCATTGCATCATGCAACCCAATCCAGGTTCTTGGATATGAGCGATACCTTCGGAAAATCAGGCCCCTAACGAAATTGTTTTCACCGTAGCTGTGGATTGAGGCCAGGTTCCCACCAAGAGTAATGCAGATGCGCTGATGAGGGAGAAAGAGTGAGACAGAAGAACTAAGAGATGAAGGATAGGAGAGAAAAACAACTAAACAACATAAATATGATCATGAATAACCTGCAGGCCAATGAAGAGTGATTAAGTAGGTACCTCTGCAGCAGCCACATTCCTTTGAGCGGTCACAACGTAAAAACAGCGAGAGCCATAACGAGTCCAACCTGAAGGACAGCCTGCAACACAGTTGTTATGTTACTAAAAGCAAACGGGATATGGCTATAATCTGATAAGAGCTGAGATGTGACAGTGTATCTTTTACATACAACATCCAAGTATAAATAAGTCAGAGCTACCAACCTCGCCTGCAGGACCACTGTGAACACGAAAAAACACATTCCTTAAATCAGCTTGGTATTTGCATTCTTCATTTTCATTTTGACATGCGTTATCCTGAACAATTTCATATAGAAGTGTTTAAAATTTTACTTACAGTTTCTGAAATCAACAGTACGCTGGCCAAACAGAGGAAGAAAGCCAAGCGAAATCCTGATGCCATCTGTGGAAAAGCATTAAACAGAATAAATGTATTTTATGTGTGCTTGTAGGTATTTAATCCTATTCTAGTATCTATTCTGTTACACTGTAAGTAGCACTAGTTAAACATGTTAAAATCTGTGGTAAAATGTTTACAAAGGCATCTCAATGTCTGACATTGATATTTATGTATTTACCATTATTGTTTCCACATCAAAAAATTATTAAGACTTTTTGATTTTTCATTCATTGTTATGTCTATAGAACGTCAATTCAGTCTGTTCAGTTTATAATTATCCAGCTAAACTTACTGATTAGTTGACTAGCTATTTCAGCTGTAATTGTCACATAAAAATTTGTTTGAAAGTATTACAAAATAGTATTATGTAGTATTACCTTTGCTGTAGTGATGCCTGATGCAGAGAGGATGAGCAAACAGTATGATTTGGAAAAGGATGGAACATGTATTTATACCCAGTCTGTGTGCCTGGAATGTTGAATATGTCAAGCTAAAATTACAGGACATGGGCGTTTTCCACCTGCAACGAACCAACAACCAAAACATTTTTTTTGCATTTACGGTAGATGATGGTGAATATTTCTGCATACTGAGGTCCTTAAACAGTATTCATGTGTGATGATGATAGTCCTAGGGATGCGACATCCCTAGGATTATCATCCAGAAAACTAACATCATTCCAGAAAACTAACATCATACCAGAAATCTAGTAGTCGATACCAATACCGGTGAATTTCCACGATTCACGATACCCAGTTCCATACCATGGTAAAAAAAAAAAGGAAAATGATGAGACTTTATTTATGAGACTTTATAGCTCAATGACTGTAAGAAAACAGCAGAGGCTGTACACGCACACGCACACCCTCTCTCTCTCTCTCTCTCTCTCTCTCTCTCTCTCTATATATATATATATATATATATATATATACTGGAAAAACAAAGTTCGGAAACTTGTGTTTGGTGGATTATTTCTCTGTTGTATCAATGCTAATGGTCATTGTATTTTACATGGTTGGAAAGCCTGTTTATTTACCTTCGCAATGATGTCCAACTTGTAAGGATCATGCATTTGTGGGATGAGCAGCACAGCTGATTATGTGGGGAGCGCCCAAGAAAAATTTGCCAAAATGCTCTGCCAATGGTAAACAGTGTATTCTCATAAGGCTACCAGGAAGCCTGCAATGACTGCCCTTCACCGTCAGGCCCGTTGGCGCTGGTGTCTCCAACACAGACAATGGAACCTGAACATGTGGGGGAATGTCATGTTCAGTGATGAGTCCAGGTTCTGTCTGCCAAAGTTGGATGGCAGGGTGAAAGTATGGAGACGACGTGGAGAACGCTATGCTGATTGTTAAACCGATGGAGTAACAGCTTTTGGTGGGGGAAGTGTCATGGTGTGGGGCGGCATCTCCCTCACTGGCAAAACAAGGCTTGTCATCATTGAAGGCCATCTCAATGCAGTGAGATATCGGGATGAGATTCTGCAGCCAGTAGCGATCCCATATCTCCACAATCTGGCACCTAACTTCATCCTCCAAGATGACAACGCTCACCCCCACAGAGCCAGGGTTATCACAGACTACCTCCACAATGTGGGAGTAGAGAGAATGGAACGGCCTGCCAAGAGTCCACACCTCAACCCAATTCAACACTTGTAGGATCAGCTTGGGAGTGCTGTACGTGTTAGAGTGACCAACACAACCTCGTTGACTGACCTGCAACGAATCCTGGTTGAGGAATGGAACGCCATCCCACAGCAACGTGTGACCAGGTTGGTGACCAGCATGAGGAGGAGGTGCCAGGCTGTTGTGGCTGCGTATGGATCTTCCACCGCTACTGAGGCTGCTGACGGTGTATTAAATGAATAAAGTGTAAAATTGCCAATATGTCTTGTTTGTTCCTTGTTACTGATAGAGAGTTCAATCATCCAATCCACCAAACAACTCAAAACAAGAGTCAACACCAACAGGATAATACACTGTTTACCATTGACGGAGCATTTTGGCAAATTTTTCTTGGGCGCTCCCCACATAATCAGCTGTGCTGCTCATCCCACAAATGCATGATCTTTACAAGTTGGACATCATTGCAAAGGTAAATAAACAGGCTTTCCAAAGATGTAAAATACAATGACCATTAGCATTGTAACAGCAATGAAATAATCGACCAAACACAAGTTTCCGAACTTTTTCCAGTTTATATATATATATATATATATATATAAAAGCAAACAAACCCAACATCTCCGACTCTATTGCATGGCGCTGTTGTGTGTGCATGTGTGTGTCAAACTCCGACACGGAGAGCAGAGGACAGAAGCAGCGTGTGGTTTGTTACAAATGTTTACCTGCCAGTGTGGCGGATAGCCTTCAGAGAGTTACTCGCCAAATGGAAAATCTACCTGCATTTGGCGCTTGGGGGGTGTTAATTTCGGACCCTGATCGTGCGGTACCTTCGGTACTGTAGAAAAAGTGAACCATCACGTTTTTAGAATTTTGGCATCGACTTGGTACCGAAGTATCGGTTCTCGTGACATCCCTAGTAAGTCCACATAGTAGCCATGTGACGTAGTGACTTTTTTAATTTCAGATTTTGTGCATATGGTTGTGTGTTCTCTATACCATGACAGTTATCCTAAAATTAGATTTAAAAAGTCGCAATATATTGCCTTACTTACAGTAACACAATATATCGCAATATAGGGGTATGGGAAAAATCTATTCATGTAAGAATCGTGATTCTTATCTTCTAAGATTCTGAATCGATTCATAACTTCAAAAAAATTGATTTGAACTACTTTTTTTACTACCGCCTCACACGCACTAAATGCACCACATGAAGGGAGTGACACTGAAAATGAAATGTAACGTTCAGTCAAGCTGAACGAGGAATAATTCAACAACAACCGTAATGATGGAAAGAACTGGGCCACAGAGAGGAAGACAGCGTATCCTAACAGCAAGCGTTACGTTACGTCATGTAAACAAACCACCTTCCTATGAGCTGTGAGCTCCAGATCAGACAGGACACGTAACCACTTAACAGATGGATGAGTAGTACTTGCTATCTTCTGATGTTTTGTACCTTTTATTCAGGAGGAGGAGGTATCGTATAGATAACTCCTCATTTCAACTTCAATCAGCCATTGCTCGTCTGTTGCCGACACGAGGTCATGGACATAATGCGTGCGATTAAAAATCACACAAAATGCCAGTTTTACAGGGTTATTTTTTCTACAATTAATTTTTGAATTTTCATCCTAAAATTAGCACCCCTATTTACTCAATGTAGAATTGATTTTGAATCGAATCGTGACCCAAAGAATTGAAATCGCATCGTGAGATGCAGAAAGATTCACACCCCTATCATAATATATTGAATCTCTACCCCTGTATCATGATATGTATCGTATCACCAGATTCAGGCCTATACACAGCCCTATTTACGTAGATGTTCAGTAAGGTGAGGTTCTGATAGCTGCTTTTATTTACAGAGTGTTTCCTGGTTGGCAAAATACACTGCCACCTGCGACAAGACAACAACCACTCATTGTTTTTTGCATTTACGGTCGATGTTTATTAGGATCGGGTTTTGATAGCTGCTTTGACTTTCAGAGTCTTTCCTGGTTGGCACAATTCCCTTCTATCTGCAACAAGACGACAACCACTCATTGTTTTTTGCATTTACGGTCGATGTTCAGTAGGTTCCTTGATCCTTGATCCTTGATCCTTGATCCGTACGGATCACCCCCCGCATCACCACATGGTTCGGCACACATGTGAACCGTGGAATAACTACACAGTTTAACCATCATAGTTTGAAATAAAAATGTTCAATATTCAGTAAAAATATGCGATCGGGAGATCTCCATTAATGTGTTCTAGTCACCGATCCCTGATAATGCTCCATTGTGAACAACAAATCGGTGTTGAAATCGGCAGGAGGAGAGCTAGTTGACGTTGGTAGCACCGGAGCAGCTAATATACAGAGTTTCCATTATGGTGCGTTCAGGCTCTATTCCAGTGGTTCTCAACCTTTTTTGGGGTAGCGCCCCCCTATATATTATCCAGGTCCCTTAACGCCCCCCGTCAAATAAAACGTAGGCTAATTGTCTTCCTAAATATTAATGTTGATTATTATTATGTAGATTTATTATTTATTTACTGTATATTCTCATTATATTCTTATTATTATTCTGTGTTATATCATTAAAAAGGCATGTGAATAGAATAGATATTTATGAGTGTTGCAATGGTTAGAAATTTGACATTCAGACTTTAATTAGGTCTCGTTACTGATCACAAACGTCAACCAATCAGAAATGACAAACAATTCTTATTAATATTTCCAACGGAAAACAAGATCAGCCTACCAAGGAACCAAGGATGACATTTGAGGCTTCTGGAAAGAAAGCAGAAGGATTTGTTCACACAATAATCACATTGGAAGTTGTGCATTGGTGTGAGAAGGTACGAATCAATAACTAAGATATTCAACAGATTACTGACTACATTTTTTCTTGTTCTGTGCTATTTTGCTGCTATGTTTTCTGCTGATCTATTGCCGCGCAAAAGAATGATTTTATTTTAAAATGCACTGATTGGTGGACTGTATGTTTTTGGACTGAATTGTGACTAAATGTCAGATGGCAGGTGTCTAGTTCGTGTGTGGCTGGTTGCCAGACGCTCAGTTGCTTTCACTGGAAGTCCGACAACGGAGTATCCCTCTTATAAATTTGTAACCACGGCGATAACATGGCGTTCACCGTGTGTCCTCGGGAGAAATGAATGCTTTCAAGAGGAAGTCTTGTAGCAGTCTTGAAGTCTTCTAAAATATAGTTTTTGACGAGAAACTTGAATACATTTGTTTGAAGATGTTTTCACATCAATATAAAATAAATAATAGAGAGAGAATTATGACCTGTTTAACTACCTAACATGAGCTCTGAGCAGTGTGGTGGCAGTTTCTGTTAAAACAAGACACAAACCAACGTAACAACTTGTCTTTCAGTGAATTTAATAAAAAGGTATACATTAATAACTAAAACATCTGCAGATGGACTGCAGATGGACTCACGAGCACAGCCACCTGTTGTGGACTGTGGCAAGTGAACCCCGAATACAAAGAGTAGTCAGTATTTATACATTTAAAGCATAACATGAAGATAAGTGCAAAGAAGAAAAGAAGAGAAGGATAGAAAGTATATCAATGCGTCAGCACACAGCAGACAACAGAGCATCACAAGACATAACAAGTATTTCAGCAATCTGTTGTTTGCAGTTACAGAGAACTAAAATGTCAGGTCACTGTCCTATGGTGACGAAGTTGAACATGTGAGGCCCTGAGATTATCTAAAGGTACAGTGTTAGACTGCAGATATGAAAATTGCCATTACAGCAGCTTATAATACATCATTACAACTACTAATGCCAAGATTTTTTCATCAATCACATATCATTAGAAGTAAATGGATGGACAGATGGATTTCCTAATCATTTGAATTGTGTGTTTGAATGCAAATAACCACAATAGATGACTATAACAAAGTAAAAGGATAACATTTAGGATTTAAAAACATTTAAATTTACAAAACAATGACAAAAAACATCTGTATCGGCCGATATTGCTCATTGACGATTGAGTCAATGTATCTGCGGCAAAATAACTTAATTGTGGCATATCTAAAAGTTATATTTGTTCCCTTTTTTCTACTGATCTGATCCGTGACTCAAAACTGTGATACGATCCTAACTGTGAGTTTTGTAATCCGTTGCGTCCCTAATCTACTCTCATTTGCATGTCATGTGGAGCATATGGCAGCGTGTGTGCACGTGAAGCCCACAGGGCCAGGTTTTTCTGACCATCTGGTTGGTTAGATTGTATAGTGTTAAAAAATCAAACTTTTTTTTTTTTCAAAAGCTGAATAAATGCACAGAAAAATTGCAGTTTTAACACTTCTCTCAGGTGAGGCAATTTAGAGACACCAGAGGAGGAAGCAAATGCTAAAAACTGAAAGACGAGATGTGCAGAGATGGTGATTTGCATACAAGGAAATGTTCTTTAAATCTATTGTCTTGTAACTTCCTTGGCATGGCAAGGCAGTTTTATTTATAAAGCACGTTGCATGCACAGAGGTAGGTTCAAGGTGCTGTACAGAGAAGTTAAATCAATACAATACACATTTAGAACAAATTAATTCAAAGTTAAAACAACACAGTTCAAAGTTAAGACAATGTGGTTTGAAAGAGCAGAATAAAATAGATCTGTTAAAAAAAAAGAAAGGAGTTAAAGAATAAGTAAATAAATATATTTAACATGATAGTAATAATACAATGATATTAAGGCCTTTGGCATTAAAGACATTTAATTAAATGCATTTGAGAACAATCAGGTTTTCAGTCTGGATTTAAAAACTACAAAGGTTGGGGCATTCCTAGGACCAGCAGGCAGTTGGTTCCAGCGCTGTGCTTCATAGTGACTAAAAGCCACTTCTCCTTGTTTGGTTTTTACCTAGGGTACCACTAGCAGTCCACTGCCCAGTGATCTAAGAGGTCTCACAGGGTTAGTGCTAATGCACATAATGTTTTTGGACATCCAATTTCTAGAGTGAAGACATGGCTATACCCCTGTAAGAAGTCAACTATGTACAATTATCTTTGCCAGGTCCTCAAAACATCACACCAAAACCAATGAAACACCTAATAGTAATCCAGTACCCACAGAGTATCTCTGACGTTGGATGACCCTTGACCTTACCAACAATATGTGCATTTCAAGCAAAATTCCTGTTCAATAATCATTGGGAACCAGTCTATAATTTTTTTAAAAATTGCAAGTAAATCAACATGGGAAAAAAAATGCATTAATGCACATGGACCAGGCGTTTCTTGTGACTCTGGGGCAGACAGTTTCCCACTTAACCTTCTTTCACATGAAAAATATTCAGGTTGGGGCTTTTATGTGCTACAGGCCCGTAAAAACGTTGATAGTCGCAGAAACTATTTTATTTTTTAAGAATTGAATGACCATTCGAAGAGTTGAAAATCATGACCCATCCCTAATTTATTTATGTTGAATAGTAAACCCTTTTAAATGCAACACAATGTTTACCTTTCCATGAAAAATATGTATCTGAAACACAGTGTCAGTGTTCTGGCTACATAAAGAAGTTTTGGTAAAACGAAAGTATGTATAATGTAGCTCATGAAAGAACTCAGACCCGAAAGATGAAATGTTATTGCAGGCAACCCTGCCATACCGCAATAATACTCTTACATTACTCTTACATAATATTGTGTTAATTAAAGTGTTAGTTACTTCCTTCCAAGCAACTACATCTGTGGAATCCAGGATATAAATATTTAGCCGTGAATGAATAACTAATGGTGCGTGTGCGTGTGCGTGTGCGTGTGCGTGTGCGTGTGCGTGTGCGTGTGTGTGTGTGTGCAGCAGTAGCTCAGTCCATAGGGACTTGGCTTGGAAACCAGAGTAGGGATGTTAATAATTAACCGTTTAACCGTTAATCGAAATAAAGCGTTTTAACTGATCAACGCTATCGGTTAAAACGCTCTGACGCAAACTCGCTGAAGTTACGCTGCGCTGACAGAGCGTATGTGTGTGGCTACAGCGGGCACGGAGCTACCAGCAGAGCCACCGATGCTAATGTAGCACAAACACACACTGTTGGACAATTGCTATCGTTATGCCGGGCAGACACACAGCTGACAACCTGCTTAACTAAACTAAATGTGCGGTGGAGACTTTTACTGGGAAAGTGGCTGCATGTCCACGACACTACACGCAGCATCGTAGCTGCTAAGTTAACGCTCCCGGACGGTGAACTGGTTGTCTGTTGTGCTCCTACACTGCAGCTGGCGCACCGCTGCATGAGACGCACTAATCTTGTCGGTTAACGGTTAATAATCGGTTAACGAGGGTCGGTTATCGGTTAAGAACATTTTTCAAAATTAGCATCCCTAAACCGGAGGGTCGCCGGTTCAAGTCCCCGCATGGACCAAGTACTGAGTTTGAACTGGTAGCTGGAGAGATGCCAGTTTGCCTCTAGGCTACTGCCGAGGTGCCCTTGAGCAAGGCACCAAACCCCCAACTGCTCGGGGCGCATGTCAGGGGCAGCCCCCTCGCTCTGACATTTCTCCATTAATGCATGTATATAGTGTTGGTCCTGTTTGTGCATGTGTGTGTATTTCGGGCCTGTGTGTACTGTGTAAAATAACAGTGAAAAAATTGAATTTCCCATCGGCGATTAATAAAGTCCCCTTCTTCTTCTTCTTCTTCTTCCACTTCCACTTCCTCTTCCACTTCCTCTTCCTCTTCCTATTCCTCCTCTTCCTCTTCCTCTTCCTCTTCCTCTTCCTATTCCTCCTCTTCCTCTTCCTCTTCCTCTTCCTCTTCCTCTTCCTCTTCCTATTCCTCCTCTTCCTCTTCTTTCTCTTCCTCTTACTCTTCTTCTACACACTGACTCTCTCTCACTCGCTCTCTTCTTCTAGGCGTATGTTGCCGTGGTCCGCCGTTTGAAATGCAGTTTCTGAACGTTTTGGAAGTTCACCGTCCACCAGCACCCGCCGCTCTCGCCTCACCTCCAGCACCGAGGCCGCATCTCCATTACCCGCTTTAAGGTATGTGTAACCATGGCTTTGACAATTGATCAAAGGAGCGGCTGTAAAACGGTGGATGAACCTGCGATCCCACAGGTCTCGGGGCTTAAGTGCAGCACTGCTGTTGGCCTATTTACTCATGTGAGCAAGTCCCCTTTTTCAACCAGGATGTTCAAAGTTAAACAGAATCATCTTCATCAAACACCCAGGAGAGGTTTGATCAAAAGAAGTGTCTGCCAGTTTACTTTTCCCATCTGTATTCACAGAACCCACCCTGGGTCGGTTTCACGTGTTTTTCAGGACTGAACATTTACCTGCAGCAATAGAGGGTGACATAATGGTGTGTGTGTGTAATGTGTAATTAATGGTACAATTGATAGTAGTGATAGTATTCAGCCACTAGATGTCCCAGTCTGCCTCCCTCAGAGTAAAAGTCATTTTACAACATTTAGCTGTAGGCCTGCATTATTAAGGGTGTGTGTGCGTTATGGAGGGAGATGGACACCGGTGCAGTGCCGAGGAGCCGATCAGCAAAGTTTCATTTTGGAGGCATTATGTGTAGGGCTGGAACGATTCACCTATCTACAGATTCAATACTATCACGATACTTGGGAGGCAATTCAATATGTATTGGGATTTTCAATATTGCGATTTATTGTGATTTTAAACCACTAGACCATGAGAAAACGTTGAATCATACACTTCTAGGGACTTTTAATTTGGAAAATCTCTAAAATTAATCCAGTAAAATTTTTTAATTTTCAGGATGTATGTAGTCAGAGATGTCCTGAAGTCAAATATATCAGGATCATTGTCAGTAATTATTTATCACATCTTTTCCAGCAACCCAAAAAATCAAAGAATAAAGACATTTCCCTCACAAATTAGTGGTATTTCTTTTTAATTTATAAGGGACATGTAATGTTTTATACTTCTGGTGAATATAATCCATCAGTCTGATTTCCATAGATGTATTTAGTATCTACAGTTCCCTTTGTTAACACCTTATTTTGAAAAGCGGACGTAGTCCCACGTGTCTACTTCCTCTAACTTCTCCAAGGTGGTCTCTAGCTCTCCCGTCAGCTCCGTTCTCTTTATCCATCCATGGTCAGCTCCATCGGGGCCGTTTCAATGAAGAGAACAGACATGTCAGTATCAGGGTGCTCTACAGTTGTAGCGTCGGCCCGTTTGACCACGGAGACGAGAGCGACGGCCGGCTCCACCGCCACGTTACCGCGATACGATAACGTTTCCTGTCCCTGACAGAGTTAGCATGCAGCTTTAGCTCTGCTCTGTCTAGCTCTGCTTTTCCTGTCAATGTGTGAAACCCAAAGTGTTTCCATCCTTTACTGGATGTGTAGTGTTTACCATGCTGGATTTAACATGGGAGGGTGCAGGTCGTATCCACGACGACCCTCCAACGTTTTATTCTCTTGTTTCGGCTCGCTGAGGTTTGTTTTGGTTGACGGATACGGAACGGATATGACATCACGTTACTCAGACTACAACAATAAAAGCGGTAACTTCCTTCAACCTCCACAGAGACTCAGATGAAGCAAATATATCGATTCTGGCATTAAAACATACATTTCAAAATCTAAAATTTTTTTTTTTAAAAATCACGATACATAGGTGATTTCGTGACCCGGCATTATCAATCCACTTGACGAGGGCGGCTTCAACCACAGGTGCTTTCCTTGTATGCATTTGTTTTTTATTCAGAGAAAATTTCTTTCCTTTCACCCCATGATATCAATGCACAGGTGTTCAGCCGGAAAGCAGACGGTACACGGGGCAAAGTATCAAGGGAGTAAAGTAAAAAACAAAACAAAAATTCAGCTAACGTAAGTTAAACGTAGTAATGTCTGTACCAATCCATCCAGTAGATGTTGAGAGATTTCACAGAATTTGTGACAGTTTTGACCTGCTGGAGGTGCCTGAGGATCAGTCAGAAGATCATCAGAGTCCTGAGAATTCACCGTCTTAGTGACATGAATTTCTGCACTAAATTTCACGGCAATCCCATAGACTGTATCAAATATGGCCGTAGAGACAACACCCATAGATGTCTGGAGAGCCGTTGTGAATTACAACTCTTAACTCAAATTTCTACTACATGAATAGCACAGGCTGTAGAAGGTATCTACAAAGGCGGTGGATCCATTTTGTTTTTTTAGCTTTGTTTGAAGAGCATTCTGGTTTTTCCTCAAGTCTGATCCAATAGATTACTCCTTATTAATTACAATAATTAAACATTATCCTGTGATCAGAGAGAGACACGTTGCAGAGAAGGTATATAAGCTGTGGGTTTCCCTCTCAAAGACACCTTGCTACCTGCTACCTGCTACCTGCTACCTGCTACCGCTGCAAGAGCAACCTCACCTGATCATCTCAACAAGGTAAGGCTCTCATTCCTGCCTTTCATCACAGCATCAGCTGTTTTTATTCATCTGTTCATTATTTACACTATTATTGGAAAAACCTCATCATCCCCAGCCCTCCCAAGATCTACAGTGCTGATGGCTCGGAGCTAGAGTTTGTCAGCTCCTACAAATACCTTGGCTTCTGGTTGGACTCATCTCTCTCATTTAACACACACATCAATAACCTTCTGGCTAAAGTCAAAGCTAGACTGGGTTTCCTGTATCGAAACAAGGCCTCCTTCACACACTCTGCCAAATTCACCCTTGTGAAAATGACCATCCTTCCTCTATTTGACTACGGCGATATAATTTATAAAATGGCATCAAAGACCACCCTCAGAAAACTGGACACACTCCACCACTCAGCAATCCGTTTTGCCACATGTGCACCCTTCACCACCCACCACTGTGATCTTTACAGATTGGTGGATTGGCCCTCCCTTCACACCAGGCGGCTACAACACTGGCTGCTCTTGGTCTACAAATCCATTTTGGGAATGACCCCTCGCTACCTCTCCAATCTTCTGCACATTTCCGACAGCAATCGCCGTTTAAGATCCAGTGACTTCATTAGGCTCATCATTCCAAAAGTCCGTACTGTGTTTGGTCATAACTCCTTTCATTTTGCCGCTGCAAATGACTGGAACTCACTACAAAACACGCTCAAACTAACAGCTCTCACCTCTCTCAACATGTTCAAACAAAAGTTGCAACAAGTCATAGTTGACTGCTGTACTTGCTGACCAGCCCTCACTTCTCTCTCTCTCTTCCATTTTTACAAAGAACATCCAGTAATCCGCCTTTTTTTGTACATAGTGTTTATTAATTTACCTATGCTGTTTTTAGCCATTTTCTCATGTGTTTGTCATACTGTATTGTATCTGTGCTGTTTGTGTCACTTGTGTGGACTGTGCTACTGCCTCTTGGCCAGGTCATCATTGTAAATGAGAATTGGTTCTCAATTGATTTTACCTGGTTAAATAAAGGTCAAATAAAAAATAAAAAATAAAAAAATTTCATTTAGTGTTCACTTCAAGGGGAAATCCCCTTTTCATGTAGAGTTCTTTACAATGCCTTGTTTCACATTTAGACAATGCACTTATCTATAACTTCATTAATATGATGTGTCTTTACACAGATGGCATCAAGTCTTCATTTCATTGCGGTCCTCTGTCTGACCAGTGGACTGCAGCTAATGTATGTAATATGTACACTAAAACAGTTATTTCAGAAAGATCTTTGGTGTGAGAACACCTAAACTTTAAACAGTCTCGGAGCAAAACGTCACGTTTCAACATGACTGATATTATTAATACAATGGAAATATGACTTTTTTATTAATATTTTGCAAATAAAAGAAGCGAACAAAACAAATGTAGATCAGTAAAACTCAGCGTTCTGTAACCTGTGTTTGTTAATTAACATCTGAAGTTCAAATCCAAGATGAGTTGACTACTGACGATCATTTCTTTGTGTTCACAGGCAGCAGGTGAGACACAGTCTGGTTGTTCTTCTCAGAACGGTGGAGGTGAAAGACTGTAGCTGCCACTTTGACTCAACTTCTGCTTATTGAGAAGTCTACAGAAATGTTTAAGTTTAGTTGTTGTTGTTGAAGATAACTCCGTCCTTCCTCAACAGCTTCTATTTGTTAGACTGTCCATAAAGACAATATACATCAAACATTGTAACTTGCACACTTCACTAATGTTTATAGTATCCATATGTATAATATAGTGAGTTATTTTATCTTTATAATTTCGATTTTTATATTCTAGTTGTAGTAGTCGGGTATATTTATGGAGTATTCTTTGTATTTTGTATTCTATGGAAATATTTCTCTAGTGTTGAGATGTACATCTATCTATCTATCTATCTATCTATCTATCTATCTATCTGTCTATCTATCTATCTATCTATCTATCTATCTATCTATCTATCTATCTATCTGTCTGTCTGTCTGTCTATCTATCTATCTATCTGTCTGTCTATCTATCTATCTATCTATCTATCTATCTATCTATCTATCTATCTATCTGTCTGTCTGTCTGTCTGTCTATCTATCTATCTATCTATCTATCTATCTATCTATCTATCTATCTATCTATCTATCTATCTATCTATCTATCTATCTGTCTGTCTATCTATCTGTCTGTCTGTCTATCTATCTATCTATCTATCTATCTATCTAATGATCTGTGATTGTGTTATAGACTGTAAACTTTGCCCTCCTGGCTGGACTCATTATGAACAGAAGTGTTACCTGTTCAGCTTTGATGTAAAGGACTTCGTTGATGCAGAGGTACATTTTTATTTTTTTACTGAATATAATGTTCTTTTTAAATAAACAGGATTTTGTCGTGGACTTTAATCGTTAGTTAAAAAACGACCCACTAAGTGTTAATTACCAATGAAACCCTTGTTGTTTTTCCTGTTGGTACACACAGACCAGTAATGTTCAAGTAGTGATGTTCTCACTTTTTCTGTCTCACACTTTGCCTCCTTCATCAGATCTTCTGCGTTTCTCTCGGTGGAAATCTGGCTTCCTTCCACACAACAGAAGAGTACCAGTTCCTCAGAGACACCATTAAAGGATCGACCGGCTCAGATGTAGAAACCTGGGTTGGAGGCTACGATTCATCAAAGGTGAGAGTTTTAGCAATAAGCAGGTTGTGATGCAGCTATCCTGTGTGCCTGATATTGAATATATTCTCTATGTAATTTGATAGTTGCATTAAGAGATATTAATCCCTCCAGATGTTGTCTGACAGGTGGGATGTGGATACTAGTAAATCCACCTGTTCTTTACATCACATGCTGTAACCGATGTTTGATAAAAGGCACCACAGTTAAAACACAACTGAAGTTAAACCTTTTTCTTTCAGGAGGGTGTGTGGCTGTGGACTGATGGTTCCGTGTTTGACTACGAAGGCTGGCCCAAAGGTCAGCCCAGCAACGGAGGTGGAAACGAACATTGCATGGAGATTAACTTTGAAGGTAAATATTGATTATCTGTCGATAAGAGATAGAAAAACGATCATTTGTGACTGATAATGTGGTGTAACCTTACATCACTAATTGTATTTTGTTTAAATTGTTCTAAGCGTTTTATAACCAGGTTTTGGAGAGTGCTATATAAAGAAAGTTTTACATAATTAGTTGAGAAAAGGCAAAGAAAGTCAACGTGTAAACCTGTAACTTCTGAGGCCTCTGATGTGCTATTATTGATTGGTTTTTAAATCTCTGTCCACAGGAAAAAATAAGACCAACGATATACCGTGTGATCTGAAGAGGTCATTTGTGTGTGTCAACAAAGCGTGAAGTCCACCGTCATGAGCTGACACATGTATGAGGATGTGATGATGTCACTTCTACCAGGACGTCGAGCCGTCGAGACGACATCACTGCTCGAAGGTTTATTGATTTGATTTGAGTTTAATCAATAAACAAATATATCCTCTTCAACAGTCTGCCTCACCTCTTTATATCTTATATATCTGTCGTGTGATGAGTCTTTAGAGTGAACCCAAACGCAGAGTGACAGGCAGGACAGGTAGTTAGAAAATAAAGCGAGCTTTAATCGAGCTGAACACATCCAAAACACAAAAAGGCAGGGAGGGGAACCAAGGACCAAACAACAATTAGAAACAAATAACAAAAACCAAACAGAGGATCAAAACCAAAAAATCACAAACCAGGGAAACACGAGGAACACCAGGATAGAGCAGGAGGAAACAAGGAAACATGGAGGACAAGGTAGACGGGGCTGGAGAGACAAACGAACCGACAAGGACAGAGGGGAAACACACAGGCTTAAGTAATAGACAAGATTACACACAGGTGACACAAATCAGGGCGGGGCAGACAATCAACAAAAGGCGGGAAAACAAACAAAGGAGGGAAGTAAACCCAGACAAGACACAGGAGGAGTGAACTACCAAAATAAAACAGGAAACACCGGAAATATATACAAATAAACCAAATCACAAATCACAAAAGTAAATAATAATAAGCTGGCACAGCCAGAACATGACAATATCTTATATATCTTATATATATATCTTTATAACATCTCATCCACCAAAGCTCAAAGGTTCTTTAAAACAGTTTCAATCAATCAATCAATCGATTGATTTTACTTCTGATTGTGGTTCCATATCAAAAATAAATAATAACACAAATATACACAGTGCAGTCGATACCGTACACATGGTCACAATAAAACATTGCAAATAAAAAAAACTCCAAAAATGGCTCCTCATTGCCACATCTCTGGAGAAAAGTGTGTGCAGCTTTTGGTAGAATTTATATCTTTTATCATCCATTAAGATTTATAACTTATCTGAACTGCATATATACAGTATATATATAATATATATATATAATATATATATATATATAATATATATATATCATATATTATATATAAATACATATATATTTATATATAAATATATATATAAATTGATAAATAAATAATATATATATATATATAATATATATATATATATATATATATATATATATAAATACATATATATTTATATATAAATATATATATAAATAGATAAATAAATAATATATATATATATATTTATATATATAAATAAATATATATAGTCAAGCTTAGCTATTAAATATTAAAATGGCTTGTGTCACCCTCTGATAACTGAGCCATTGTTGTAGCCCATTCTTCATGAAGGGGTGGTTTTATTTCCTCCAATGTCTCAGTAGTTTCTGTTTATCTGTTGTAAAAGCCAGAATAATCCTTCTCTGTTCAATCAGTCCTTTATAAGGAAACTGCTGATTAAAAGGAGCCATGAACCATTTATTGTTGTCAGACTGAAGTAATGTGTCTGAACAGAGGGAGAGGTCCACAATGAGTAATGCACTTTGTAAACACACTTCATACGAGCTTTCCCGTAGAAGTAATTCATTATCTTTTATCTGCTAAACCCAATAAGTCATACATTCAGGCTTGAACTGTGTGTTTACATTTGAGACTGTATTGGATCATGAGACAGCAGCCGGCTGGGTTTCTCATTTAAAACAAACACAATTCTGGACCCAACAGAATAAATACAGCCAGGTGTGTCTGTTTCAGCCTCCATCAGTCCAGAGACTCACCTGCCTCCAACACACCATGTTCAGCTTCAGGATCAGCACCACTCTGTGTGAGTACACTACCGACTGGTGACTGCAGTCATAATAATTACTCTGTTTGTATAAATTCTTTTTTGGGGTTTTGATTAGATACGATTGTTGTTGAAGAGGATGAGGACTTTTATTATATCTGATGGAGTTTTAGTGTACCGGGTAGACTCAGTGTTGCTGCTTACACACACTCCTAGAAGAAACGGCAGAGGATCACCAAAGTTATTAATATTCATCCTGAGGGGAGCAGGAATAACTTGGATAAAAGCTCCTAGAAAAATGTTCAGAGTCATTTGCATTTCTTTTTTTAATCCAGTTTTGGTCGAGTTACGGTAATTAATCACTTTAGTTTTTTACTTTATTGATTCCTTGTCAACAAAAGTACAACAAGTTTTGTTTTGACAGAAATCATTTTCTCAATCTGAGTTTGACGAGACACTTTATGTTAATTACATCACATTAAACTGCTGTTTGAACTCTTTATACAGTTATGATTTAAATAAGATTGGTGAGAAACTCAAATCAAACCAATAGATCTTCTAGCAGTGATGTCGTCTCGACAGCTCGACGTCCTGGTAGAAGTGACATCATCACATTCTCTTACGTGTGTCAGCTCATGACGGTGGACTTCACACGCACATGACACAAACAAATGACCTCTCCAGATCACACGGTATATCGTTGACCTTATCTTCTCCTGTAAATACTACTTTTTTCTGATTGTCCACTTGTTCTCTTTTTTATTTATTTTTACATGTTCGAAATAAATTTTTAAATGAAATTGTCTTGATAAAGTTTATCCTAAACAAGAGAGCTTCATTAAACCTTAAAGGACCAGTTTGTAACATTTCAGTGGATCTATTAGCAGAAATGGAATATAATATTCATAACTATGTTTTCATTAGTGTATAATCAGCTGAAACTAACAATAGTTGTTTTCATTACAAATACGACTTTGTTTGTTTTTTGTTTTTAATTCATTTATTTATTTATTTGTATGTATTTATTTATTTTAATTGTATATATTTATTTATTCATTTATTTTTATAGATTTATTTATTTGTTCACTTTTATGTATTTCATTTTATGTATTTGTTTATTTTTATGTATTTATTTATTTATTCATTTATTTTATTTATTTATTTATTTTTCATTTATTTATTCATTTATTCATTTATTCATTTATTTATTTATTTGTATGTATGTATGTCCACACACAAGAAGAAGAAGAAGAAGAAGAAGAAGAAGAAGAAGAAGAAGAAGAAGAAGAAGAAGAAGAAGAACCATTGAGCTGTAGAGATGTTGGGGGTTAATGGGTTTTAATGGGTTAATGGGTTTTAATGGGTTATAATGGCTTTTAATGGGTTTTAATGGTTTTTAATGGCTTTTAATGGGTTAATGGGTTTTAATGGATTTTAATGGGTTTTAATGGGTTAATGGGGTTTTAATGGGTTTTAATGGATTTTAATGGATTAATGGGGTTTTAATGGATTTTAATGGATTAATGGGTTTTAATGGGTTAATTGGGTTTTAATGGGTTTTAATGGATTTTAATGGGTTAATGGGGTTTTAATGGGTTTTAATGGATTTTAATGGGTTTTAATGGGTTAATGGGGTTTTAATGGATTTTAATGGGTTTTAATGGATTAATGGGGTTTTAATGGATTTTAATGGGTTAATGGGGTTTTAATGGATTTTAATGGGTTTTAATGGGTTAATGGGGTTTTAATGGATTTTAATGGGTTAATGGGTTTTAATAGGTTAATTGGGTTTTAATGGATTTTAATGGGTTTTAATGGATTAATGGGGTTTTAATGGGTTTTAATGGGTCAATGGGTTTTAATGTGTGCTCCGTCTACAGACGGATTTTCGTCCTCGTAGTTGGTTTATTTGGTTTAATTAGTTTATTTTTGATCTCTAACGTCAAAAAAAGATTTGATGCATGTGATGCAGAACCAAAGTTCACAAGCGGAATATCCACTCGGGGACCTCTTTTAGCCGAACACCACCAGCAGGAAGCCCGATGACGATCCGTGATGGAGACGACAGGTGTTACAGGTGTTACAGGTGTTAACGACGACAGACAGACAGACAGGTGTTACAGGTGTTACAGGTGTTACAGGTGTTAACGACGACAGACAGACAGACAGGTGTTACAGGTGTTACAGGTGTTAACGACGACAGACAGACAGGTGTTGAGGTTAGCCAGGTGAACACGGTGAAACACAACGAGCCGGTCGGTGTGCGAGTAAACACATTATGGAGACAAGATCCGGTTAACGACAACAACAACAACAACAACAACAACCGGAGAGAGACGAGGAGATCAGATGTTTGTCTGAAACACAGTGTGACAGTGATTTGTGTTTTTCAGTGCTGGCAGCGACCTGTATGACAGCAGGTAAATATCTGTATCTTAATGTTTACACATATTTCTTTACGTATCGGCCGTGAACTCATAACCTCATATCTGTGTTTTAGACGTTTCCACAGAGCGAGTCGTCAGCTGTGACGACGGCATCGCTGTTCAACGTCTGAACTGTGGTGAGACTCAAAACTCAAGTTTTCACATTTAGGTTGAAAGACTTGAAGTGACCGAATAAGTGTGGAGGCTTGTTGAGGAGAAACCTAACTGAACGCTTCACATGGACGCTTGGTTTTTCTTCTTATCATACGTTTTAAAGGTGTAGCATCAATATTTAAATTTGTTATTTATATATTAAAAGTAAGATAGGAAACTCTGAAAGAGACAATTTTAAGTTGTTGTTGTTGAGGAGATCAACAGTTTGAAATTCTCATATCAGAGGTCTGTACTATGAAGCAGGATTTGCGGTTATCAAGGTAACTTCAGCTGGTTCACTTCTTACCGAGGTAGATCTCCATGGTAACTGATGCTGAACGGCTGACTTGCTCCAGATCACCATGGTAACTGATGCTAAACGGCTGACCTGCTCCAGATCACCATGGTAACTGATGCTGAACGGCTAACCTGCTCCAGATCACCATGGTAACTGATGCTGAATGGCTAACCTGCTCCAGAGCAGGTTATGTTCCAGATGAGAGATCAACTCGTATGAAAACACATCCTACTGACCAATCAGAGCTCGGTGACCTGATCTGGAGCAGGTTAGCTGTTCAGCATCAGTTACTATGGCGATCTACCCCGGTAAGAAGTGAACCACCTTTGTAGGACGGAAAACCCTGAAGGGTTAAACCCTGAAGTTACCTCGCTAACCGCTTCGTAGTACAGACCTCAGATCATTTAGATATTTCTATTCCTGCTGTAATAAGACATATTATTATTATTATTATAATTATTATTATAATTATTATTGGAACTGTCTGTAACTTCTGACACGTATAAATCACCCGGGTCGGTGTCCCATGCGTGCTCGCTTATGCGCACTCGCGTGTGGCTACGCTGTTCAGACTCAGACTCCAACACAAACCACAGTGAAGCACCAGAACCTCTTGGTTGTATCTAGTGAAGCTGTTAAACAGTGTTGGCCGCGGTCGGAGGATGCGGGGGAGACCGTAGCTTTGGTCTCCAGGACCGGAGTCTCTGCTCCTCTGCCTGCCTTCACTCAGCTCGCTCCACCTCGTGTGCATGCTGCTCACTCCACACTGCAGAAGAGTTAGTTTAGCTCTGAGAATATCTAGTGAATGTTCAGTGGACGTTTGTGCAGAAATAACTGCTGCAGCTCCTCCAGACCAACAGAGGTTTCCCGTGTCTTGTGAAGTGACGGGGCTCTGCAGAGAGAAACGTTATCGTCTCCGACCGGGTGCCAAGCAGCTGAAATATAGAGTGATATTGTGCTTTTAGCTGACGTGTGTCGCCTCACTGTGTTGAGCGATGCTCGTTCATGTCTATTTAGAGCGAGCACAAGCGTCAGCCCGACGCTGACTTTCATTGACTTAACGGCCACAGTTGTCGCTGTTAACAAGCATTTCTGATTCTTACAAACAGTCCCTTTAAGCAGATAAGAATACGTCTAGTAATCACAGATTATGACAGACATTCAGCTGCTGTTATCTACTTAAATAACTGATGTAATGTGACCGTCTGTGTAACAGAGAATGGAGTGATCAGTGTGCAGGCAGCTCTGTACGGACGCGCCGACACTGAGACCTGCAGTGAAGGAAAACCTCCACAACAGCTCTCCGACACAAAGTGCTCTCAGCAGGGAACCACCGATGTCCTCAGGAAACGGTACATCCCCCCCCCCCCAAAACATCTCTACAGTCTCTGATATTAGCCCAAACTGTATTTTAATTTACAGTACATTTTGATACAGTATGTGCTGTCTTTATGTGTGTTTCCTGAAGGTGTGATGGAAAGAAATGGTGTGAGCTGAACACAAACGCCGTCCGTACTTCTGATCCCTGCAGAGGAATCTATAAATACCTGGAGACCAACTACACCTGCTTCCCAGCAAGTCAGTCACACGTCTGCATTCAATGAATGTGAAGTCTAAACGCTCGCTCACACCGCATTTTCAAAAAGACAAAATCAGTTCATTCTACTGGAATCTTTGATTCATGCTACTCTAAGGGTCTGTCATCAGTGGATTTAAACATGAGGGGCGAAGTAAACCTCGATACTCAACGAGCTACGACAGTTCATCAATTATTGCTTCGAGTGCTCACTACGTCACCAAGCTTCTAGCACCAAATATTAGGGATGGGCGGTACCAGACTTTTTAAATTTGATATAATACCAATACTTTTTGTTCCACTTTTACAGATGCTGGTAATTTTTTGAAAAAAGCAAACAGATCATTACACATAACCCTCTGAGACCCGCGACTGACTTTACTGTCTTTCAGAGGCTCTAGTCCAGGGGTCAGCCACCTGCAGCTCTTCAGCTCCTCTCCAGCGGCTCCCTGTGGATTTAAAAAAATGGAAATGAATAACTGTTTTTTGTTAACATTATTGTTTTATTTATCATTGTTGTAGGTCTATGGTACGACGGTACGACGGTACGACGGTACGACGGTACGACGAAGTATTAGGGCCACGTTGAGGAAAAAAATAAATCTGAGATTTCGAGAATAAAGTCATAATATTATGAGAATAAAGTCAATATAGATATAGAGTAGTCATTTTATGTGTTATTTTCTTTTTTTCTCGTAAAGTTATGACTTTATTCTGTAAATCTCAGATGTTTTTCCCTCAATGTGGCCCTAATACTCCGTAGTGCATTGTCTCTTTGGCCCTCACTGCATTAGACTTATATACTATATACTTAGACTATAAACTGTGTTACCTTCATCACTATGATCACATGTTTTGCGGCTCCAGACAGATTTTTTTTTATTATTTTGCCTAAAATGGCTCTTTTGATAGTGAAGGTTGCTGAGCCCTGATCTAGTAGGTTCAGTTTTGGAGCTAGAGTGAAGACACCATGTCAGGAAGGAGGCTAAATAACGCAATTTTAGCGAGGAAAAACTGTCATGTCCATTTTCTAAAGGGGTCCCTTGACCTCTGACCTCCAGATATGTGAATGTAAATGGGTTCTATGGGTACCCACAAGCCTCCTCTTTACAGACATGCCCACATGCAGTTGTTTGAATGCAGTATAAATGTGTTATTGTCTCCTATTCTAAGAATGGTGTGTTTGAATATTTCTGCATCCTGGGGTCCCTAAACAGTGTTGAATTCCATAAATTGGGTCTCACTGTAAAGTTGAGACTCTGGTGGATCCATTGAGCCCAACTGGATTCATGTGTGATGATGTTAGTCTCCATAGGAGACATTTCATTGACCCCTCTGTATAAAATGACCTGTGGTGAAGACGCTCAGATGAATGTCGTGTGCGCCACATGTGCGACTCTGTGGTGTGACCAGGCCTTTAATAGTGTGATGATGTCTAATCTGATTGATGTTGCTTCGACAGTTCAGCTCGTTGTATGTGAGCAAAGTCTGGCACCCCTATATTGTGGTAAGATCACTATTTCTTTGTGTAATTAATATTTTCATTTTATTTCAACGCTCCAGTTAAATATTATACCTGCTCACTTTGTCTCCTCCTCTTCTCATCAGATGAAGGTCAGGTTATATTAGTGTACGGTGCTGATTTTGGACGTCGTGACCGCACCACATGCTCCTACAAACGACCTGCTTCTCAACTCCAGGACGTCGACTGTTCGGGGCCAACGAGCAAAGTGTCTGAAAGGTACAGCTGGCCGCTCGTTGTTGATTTGGACTCCAGGTTGAGGATTGTGGAAATCAAAAATCACAGTCCATATTAACATTAATATACCAGCTGCACAGATTTATGATGCCGTCTCTCAAATGACACCCAGATGCAGTGGTGGAGGAAGTATTCAGAGCCTTTACCTAAGTTAAAGTACTACTACCACACCAGGAGGAGTTAATCCGTCCTCGGTCCCCAATTACAATAAATTTGCTGTCGAGTAACTAAAGCTGATAAATGTAGTGGAGTAGGAGTATAAAGTAACATGAAAAGAAAACACAAGTGAAGTACAAGTACTTCAGATATTGTACTTAAGTACAGTAGTAGAGTAAATCGCCATAGTTATATTCCACCACTGCCCAGATTTAATGAACCTCAGTGACCATTTAAACCTGTATTCACTCACATTAATCTGCATCCACAGCTGTAATGGAAAAAACAGCTGTATTGTCAGAGCGAGCACCTCGGTGTTTGGAGACCCCTGCGTCAACACGTACAAGTACCTGGAGGTGGCTTACGTCTGTCAGTGTAAGTAGCTCAAAGGCCCTTCGTGGCTGTTTCACTCTGCTGAAGCTAATCTGTGGTCCTGATGTGAGAAGAAAGACGGTTAAAAAAAAATAACAGTAATGTAGAAATATTTCAACATAATAACTGCTAAAAAAAAAAACAGTCAATCCTACATTTAGGTTTCGATCTGTAAATTCAAAACCATCCAGCTATTTAGTGAGGCCATATTTCTATTTAAAGTGGAACAACACGTTTAAGTAATTAATAAAAATGATTAAATGACAAATAATATTAATAAGATATTTACAAATTTCACTGAAATTATCGGTCTAACCTGTATTATCTGTTCTTTTGCAGATCCTGTGTAAACATATTGAAATCACAGTGATATCACAAATACTCTCTCGAATGAAAAACAAACAAAAAAATCTCTCAATCAGTAAAATGTGTCATTAGTCTGTGATTAAGTGAAATTACAAATGATCAAATTCTAATTTAAAAGGAAAGCTATATAGAGACTGTAAATCTAAATGAAAATCACTGTTACACTTTGTATGAACTTAATAAAGACTGGATCAATTCTGTTTTTATTTTTATATTGTATTATTATTGATTTTGGTTCATATCTAATTATGTTTTAATGCATTTCTTCATCTTATGTAATACACTTAGAATTGTGATTGTGCCATACAAGTAACTTTGAACACAATAAAATATTAAGGTGGAATAGGTAGACATCTTAAAAATCTCACAATTTCTTTCTTTTTTCTTTTTGTTGGATGAGAAAATGTTGAACACTCCTTTCATTTCTTCAAGTATTGCCACAACAATAAGTTGATCTTCAAGGTTAGATATTCTTCCATGCCTAACCTTTTATTAAAAAAGTCATAGTATAGTATGTCGAAAAATTTTATAAAAAAAAGTCATAGTATTGTATGTTGAAAGATTTCATGGAAAAAAGTCATACTATAGTATGTCGGAAAAATTCATGAAGGAAAAGTCATAGTATAGTATGTCGAAAAGTTTCATTAAAAAAGTCATAGTATAATAATTTGAAAAATTTCATTAAAAAGTCATAATATAGTATGTCGAAAAAATTCATGAAAAAATGTCATAGCATAGTATGTCGAAAAATTTAATTAAAAAAAATCAAAGTATAGTATGTCGAAAAAAATCATAAAAAAGTCATAGTATAGTATGTCGAAATAATTCAAGAAAGAAAGTCATAGTATAGTATGTTGTAAAATTTCATAAAAAAAGTCATAGTATAGTATTTCGGAAAAATTCATGAAGAAAAAGTCATAGTATAGTATTTTTTTAAATTTCATGAAAAAAAGTCATAATATAGTATGTCGAAAAATTTCAAGAAAAAAGTCATAGAATAGTATGTCGAAACATTTCATAAAAAGTCATAGTATAATATGTCGAAAAATTACATTAAAAAAAGGTCATAGTATAGTATGTCGAAAAATTTCATAAAAAAAGACTTAAGTATGTCGGAAAAATTCACGAAGAAAAAGTCATAGTATAGTATTTTTTTAAATTTCATGAAAAAAAGTCATAGTATAGTATGTCGGAAAAATTCATGAAGAAAAAGTCATAGTATAGTATGTTGAAAAATGTCATTAAAAAAGTCATAATATAGTATGTCGAAAAATTTCAAGAAAAAATTCATAGAATAGTTTGTCGAAACATTTTATGAAAAAAAAAAGTCATATTATATTATGTCGGAAAATTTCATGGAAAAAAGTCATAGTATTGTTTGTGGAAACAATTCACCAAAAAATGTCAAAGTATAATATGTCGAAAAATTATATGAAAAAAAAGTCATAGTATAGTATGTGGAAATTTCATTAAAAAAATCATAGTAAAATATGTTGAAAAAATTCATAAAAAAAGTCATAGTATAAAATGTCGAAAAACTTAAAAAAAAGTCATAGTATAGTATGTCGAAAAATGTCATGAAAAAAAAGTCATAGTATAGTATTTTGGAAAATTTAATCAAAAAGTCAGTTTGTCGAAACATTTTATGAAAAAAAAAGTCATACTATATGTCGGAAAATTTCATGAAAAAGTCATAGTATATGTCGAAAGAGTTTATGAAAAACAAGTCATAGTATAGTATGACGAAAAAATTCATGAAAAGATGTCAAAGTATAGTATGTCGAAAAATTATATTAAAAAAAAGGTCATAGTATAATATGTCGAAAAATTTCAAGAAGAAAAGTCATAGTATAGTATTTTAAAAAATGTCATAGTATAGTATGTCGGAAAAATTCATGAAGGAAAAGTCATAGTATAGTATTTTAAAAAATTTCATTAAAAAAAGTCATAGAATAGTATGTTGAAAAATTTCATTAAAAAAAAGTCATAGTATGTCGAAAACTTTCATAAAAAGTCATAGTTTAGTATTTTAAAAAATTTCATGAAAAAAAGTCATAGTATAATATGACATAAAAAATCAGCAAAAAGTCACAGTATACTGTATAACAGGGTTCTTCTGGTCAGTGTGATTTTTAACTACTGTTTTCACAGTAGCACACCTAACAATATGGGTTCTTGTTTTCTGAATTCTGTAAGTATATTTACCTTTATGTGACTTCATGCAAAATACACATACAGTATTCGTTTACATGGCTTCAGTTTATTGTCATTCACTGAATCACTTCCATAACAGAAAAGCACCTCCCCTACTGGACGAGTCTTGGTAGTACAGTATGATTCTGCAGAGAGAAACGCATACCACACTGCAAGTAGGTAAGAAAAGATCTAACTAATATCTACAGTGAAGCACACCCGGGTCAAAATGCTGCTGAAATCCTTCCTGGCATACAGTGGACACTTTGTTTTTATCTTTCATCATTGAATTATATTTTAATCAAAACTGAAGCACATAACGGGTAAAAATCCCTCCAGTCTGTAATTTTAATGTACCAACAGTCCCAAATATCTGTTTTGTGACCGCACACCAGTGATTGTAATGATTCCATCCTTTAGTTTAACAAACACTGCTGAAGCTGCTGTGATTTCTTACCTGCTGTTTGACACATGTTGTGTTCCAGCCTGCCAGGAGACACCAATCAATCTGAGAGTCACTGAAAAGGATTTGCAGCAGCATTTCTCGCCCGAGCTCGTTGCATCAGCAGATAAGTGACTGCAACTCTTCTTCAACTTTAAAAAAGCGTCCGTCTCACCAGCAGCAGGAGCCGTGATCGACTACTGAGAGCTTCAACAAAAACAGTCGTTTTTATAAAACTTTATAAAAAAGGTTTAATAACTTCCCAAATTCATTTTTTCCTGTATGCAGACGGAAAATCAAATATGAGCTAAACAAATAATACATGCTGGTCAGGAAATCATAAACTACTGGACCAAAAATAATTTGGGGATTTTAACTCAACCTTAATTTGTTGCTGTTACTTTTTAGTAAAATATTTCATCACTGAACATCTACATAGGACTGAGCAATATGTATAAATTATCATTATTGTGAATCCTTAAGCACAATTTTCTTAAATACTTAAGAGAATTTAGCTGGAAATGACAGTTCCAGTCCATTTCATTTTACATTCAATGTTTTGTTTGTTTTTGAACCAAAACACATGTTGTGATATATTTAGGGCTGCACAATTAATCAAATATTAATCGCGATCACAATTTTGGCTTCCCGAAATTAAATGAACATGATCTCCTGAGATATTGACGTTTAAAATGCTCGTTCTGCTCATAGAAAACTCTGCCGCATATCAAATCAAACGATTCCTAAACTAACATCCAGCCGGTGATCCAGATGTTTAGACGTCACTTTTGGCTATTGATATTAGCTATACAACCAATGTGATGAAATTAAGAGCATAAAATAGTTTATCTAGCCTCTTATTGTTGCTAATTTTGCTCTCAAAGTGCACCAGATTGAAGCATTTATCTTTAAAATGTAGCTAACAACGGAGTGAATATTCCTGTATTTTTTCAATATTGCAATATAGTTCAGTATAGTTTTTTTCCAGCATCGTGCAGCCCTAAATGTACATTAACAGGGATGAAGCACAGCATTGAAGTGAAAGCAGTGTTCTGTTTATTTTAATGTGAAAGTGCAATAAAATATGTTGTCGCTAAAATCAATGAATAATCGTGATCTCAATATTAATCAAAATAATTGTGATTATCATTTTGGCCATAATCGTGCAGCCCTATGATATATATATATAAAAGGTCTTCATTTTATCTACTTATCTTGATATTTCTTTATTGCTCAGCTCTACACACACTTATACTTAACGATCTTTAATACTTTAGTTTTTCACATCTGAGAAGTATTTTTGAGTTTTAATGGCTTATTTAATTAAAGACCAGGTAGATTATTGGAAAGCAAACATTCACGTTTGAATTGTTCCTCAAACTTCAAGGGTTTATTTGTAAAACTCAAACCTCGTCTATTACACACTTATTACCATATTTCAAGCATCTGTCCAAATTAATGCGTGAAAACAAATGGGAACTCTGAATCGCAGTTTTGATGAATGAGAATACAAAAAAACAGAGCGTAACTATTGATTTTAACTATGAGGACAAAACCTATATGATCACCGTCTCTATGAAGTGTTACTGAAATGAGTGTGCTGACTAGCGGCCGTTAACCATGTGCGTTCATGAAGTAACCGAAAAGCAACGTACACTGAACCCAATCTGATAACTTCTCTAATCTTACACACACATCAAGACCACCTAACGGGCTGATAAAAAGCCACCAACTGAAAACCCGAAAAAATAAAACTAACGAATGGTACATCGTCTTCACAGTGTAGTCACAACCTCTGAGAATTATGAAAGCAAACGGCCCACCTTTCTCTCATTGAATCCACAATATACCACGCAGAAAGACACTTTGATTGACACGTCCTGACAGCCAACATTCATGTCTGTCTAAGCTTTTGCTTCTTTACCCCGCCCCTCCTTCTAAAAAATAAAGTAAAAACAAACAGGAAACAAACTGGTTCTAAGCTGGTGGAGTGGAATCCTTGTCGATCCAGCAAGTGCTGGAAAACTCCAGGCCGACAGAATCTCTGTTCTCCTCTGCAGAGCCTTTTGATTTCACCAAACCTTCTAATGTCCCGTCCTCACTCTCGTCCTTCAGGTTTGGATTTAGCAGGTGAGCTTGCTGCCTTGGGAGAGGTTTGACCACGTGTCCTCTGACTGGTGACACAGCTGGAACTGTTGTGGGTTTCGGGTAGGGAGGGGCACGGCGGTAGTCTGACTGGGCCGAGACCTCTCAGTCGGTGGAGAAGAGGTCTCCGGCCGAGGGGAGCGGGGCCAGACCCCCGGTCACGTTGGGCAGGAGGGACAGGTCAGGGAGACTCTGGATGTGGGACTTCAGCTCTTTCCTAACTTGGGTCACCCTCGCCAGTTTCTGCTTATACTCCTGCAAGATGACACGGCACAGGTAGGAGCTCAAAATGATTGCTTATTTACACATTGCAGTTATTGCACCTACAGCTTTCAGGTATGTCGGAAACACATTTTAGTCAAAGAATGTGGCTTTAAAAGATAATTAAGGTGCATTACAACTTGGGTCAAAGTCATTTCTGAAATCTGGAAACATGTACAAGCAGTCAGATAATCTGACATTGTAAACAAGCTAGATTAACTCAACCACTTGATTTTAAGAGTAAATTCTTGAATGCACTCAAGATGTCAGTAATAATCCCTGATTCCAAAGGAAAACGGTGTCAGAACTACGCTACGTGCTGTAGGCTAAAGGTGAACCAGGAAGTGTGTCTATAAACTGTGGTGGATGTTTATAACTTTTTGGTCTAACTGATTGTATTTCTTTTCTTTTTAGTGATGTTGCCACATTTCCAGATTCAGCTATTAATGGTGAGTACAACAAAAGTACGAAAAATAGTAAATAGACCTAATTTGTAATAAGCCAGAATTAAATCAGAGGCCTGTACTACGAAGCAGGATTTGTGGTTAACGAGGTAACTTCAGGTTTAACCCTTCAGGGTTTTCAGTCCTACGACGGTGGTTCACTTCTTACCGGGGTATATCACCATGGTAACTGATGCTGCACAGCTGACCTGCTCGGGAGCAGGTTACGTTTGAGATGAGAGATCAACTCACCTGTTAATTTATGCATTCATACATTGCGCAATTTTTTTGGTCAGCTGTCCTTCCTGCATTTGGCAGCTTCAACTGTTACTTTTAGCCTGGATCATGTGTTTAACTTCTTTGTATAATGTCTAGTAGTACCTGCTCTTCATTTGTAAAATATGCTGCTCTGCTGACCATAGACTTATCCATGTTTGTGATTAGTCATGACCTTTGTTACAGTTATACTTGGTGTACTGTTATATTTGTGTACGTGGTATTTTACCTCTAGTTTCTTCTCTCTCTCCATGAGCGCATCCCTCTGGCTGTTGATGTATTCAGTCAGCATGCGAGCCAGCTGCCTCCGGTCCTCCAGCTCTGCAGCCAGTCGGCCGTTGTACTCCGCCAGCAGCAAACACGCTTCGTCCACCGTCTTCGACAGCTTGTCTGCTGCCTCCTTGTCTGTATTGGTGCCAAAGCGGATTGTTATGGTCACAGTATATGACATTTATTTTCTGTTTCTTTATATACAGGGCATTTAACTTTGGAATTTTTCTTTTTATGATATGTTTATTTTAGTACTGTATGTTTTCTACATTGATCAACATGTATCGTTTTATAACCTGTGTTTATAAATGTCCTATACAAATAAAACTATTACATTACTGTAGTGTGGACACAATGCACATTTTAATATCACGTACAGGGTATTGCTGTACTAAACTTACTGACCGAGTTTAACGATTGTTAACTGTTTACATTTTACTAACAACACTGTATGCATTGTTTTATTTAAAGTTCTTCACAGCTCATTTTATTTGACTTTCTGTTGTTTGCATTTTATATTTTTTCCATAGCGCCATAGAGTCATATTACTTTTGTTATTGCGTCATCTCCTAACTCATTTTAAAATCCATCTGACAATCCTCACCACAAAGCCCTGATAATTCAACAGAAACAGTCCCACTACGATGTAAGGAATTTTAAAATATAACAAATGAATAAAATTCAGAAGCATGTTTCAATAATGACGGAAAAAGAACATTCAATCCAAACTGAGAAAACATCTATATAAAATAGTAAGTCATTTCTGATCAAGCTGAGCTCTCAGGTCTTACCGCCAATTTTCTCCAGCAAGGAAACGTCCTGGACTTCCTGCGGCAGCGAGGCGATCTTCTGACGAACTGCTGCGTCACCCGATGCAGCGTTCTCCAAGTCCTGTAGAGCTTTCACCAGCTCCTCTGTCTGAAAGTGTGTTTAAAGGGAGGAAGTTAACAGGAGTCGAGGAGGAGGGGGGGAAATGATCAGGGAGGAGACCAATACGACAGAAAAAGAGGGAGGCAGAACAAAGAAAGCGGTGCAAAGAGAAAAGCGTGAAATGCAGAGAAACAAGCAATATTTTACTGGTGAAGGAATATTTATTTCTGCATTTTGTGCCATGGAAGTGAAATATTGGCGTCCTACTAGCTGCGTTGCGGAGATGTCTGCGTTGTGAGGAGAGCCGTGGCTTCTGTAGTCATCATCTTCATCATCTTCTTCCTCCTGGATCTTCTGATAGCTTCGTTTCACGGCCTTCTTCTCTTCTGCAGAGACGAGTTTAAAGACCAGAACAGATCAACACCCACATATTATCAATATCACTAAATGATGCAGTTAGACCAGGGGTCAGCAAGCTTTACTATCTAAAGAGACATTTTAGGCAAAAAAAACTAAATCTGTCCGGAGCCCCAAAACATGTGATCATTGTGATGAAGGTAACACAGTTTATATAAGTATATAGTATATAAGTCTAATGCAGTGAGGGCCAAAGAGACAATGTACTACAGAGTATTAGGGCCACATTGAGGGAAAGAACATCTGAGATTTACAGAATAAAGTCAGAATATTACGAGAAAAAAAAGAAAATAACACGTAAAATTACTACTTTATAATATTATGACTTTATTCTCGTAATCTCAGATTTATTTATTTTTTTCTCAATGTGGCCCTAATCCGTCGTACCGTCGTACCATAGACCTACAACAATGATAAATAAAAATGGAAATGTAAACAAAAAACAGTTATTTGTATAAATCCACAGAGAGCCACTGGAGAGGAGCTGATGAGACGCATGTGGCTCCGGAGCTGCAGGTTGCTAAGAGACCCCTGAGTTAACCCCTACATATATTATAGATAAATGTGCATTTTCACAACACCAATAATTGAATGCAATTATTTGCCTTTTTTAAGATCTTGTGTCAAATGAAATTCCACTTGAGGTAACTTTAAGTTATTCTGAAAAAAAGAAATCCTGAAATGTTGTCACCATTCAGCTATTTTTAAATTAAGTAATCAACACTCGATTCCACCTCTGACGCAAGATGAAAAGTTATGGCTGTTTAATATGTGAACTACCACCATTACAGTTTCAAAGATTGTTCTGCTATAAGAGATGGATGTGAGATGGATCAGTATACAAGGTTTTATGCATTCACCTCATAAATCAAGACATACTTCTCTCCCCTACATATTACATTAGCTGCTTTAATAATAAATCATCATCAGCGATCCTGGCCCTGGTTTTATCACCCTCCAATGACAAATACTGTATATATATTCATGTACCGGTGTAATAAATCTAACCTGAAGGCCGGGGGCTGTTGGAGTCTTCTATGGCCAGTTTGAGCTGCTGAATGAAGTCTGCTCTGTAGAGGGCTCTCTCTTTCCAGATGTTCAGCAGTCTCTCCATGTGCTTTTTACAGCCCTCATCTGCTTCTCTGCAGGGAGGCGGGATAGAAGAAGAAGAAGAAGAAGAAGAGGATTGAAAGGATCATCTTTACAGCTCAAAACAAAGCAAAAATGTTGTTTAGCAAATTGTTGTTCAGACTCAGAATCCCAACACAAACTCCAGTGAAGCACCAAAACCTCTTGGTTGTATCTAGTGAAGCTGTTAAACAGTGTTGGCCGCGGTCGGAGGATGCGGGGGAGACCGTAGCTTTGGTCTCCAGGACCTCTGCTGTACTCTGCTCCTCTGCTCCTCTGCTCCTCTGCTGCCTTCACTCACACACCGCGCTCGTTTACTCTCGCTCCACCTCTCACGTGCATGCGCGCACACTACACACTGCATCCCGACACGGAGGGGTCTCTCATCACCCTGAAGGGGATTCTTTCACAACTATGACCCGCTAGCTGAACATTATCCCGCTTATTACACGGCTACTTACTGAAGAAATCAATAATTTGACACAAAAACGGTTCTCCAGAGTCCCACATCAGAACTGCGCCCATAGCAACGGTCTGTTATACATAGCAACGGTCTGTTATACATAGCAACGGTCTGTTATAGAGAAATTACAGGCCGCAAAACGCCGTGATTGAACAATCAGAATCGAGTACTCAACACAGCCGTGTAATAAACTAAATTAAATGATGCAGTGGTGGTGGCGGACTTTTACTGGGAAAGTGTCTGCATGTGTCTGACACTACACGCAGCATCGTGGATGCTACAGTAACGCTCCCGGACGGATGAACCGAGCATACCGCTGCATGCAACGCACTAATCTGGTTGGTTAATAATCGGTCAAAGAGGGTCGGTTATCGGTTAATTTTAGCATCCCTATTCTACACACATACACATAACACAGACCATTATTTGTAGCTGTCTGAAAGCATACGGCGGTCACATCACATGTACCTGGCAACGTGGGAGCAGGCGTCGACGAGGACGGTCTCGTAGTCTTTGGTGAACTCAGGTCCTTTCTTCTTGCTGTTCTGGATGACATCGTTGGCCAGATACAGGAACGTCAGCTTCCTGGAGCTTTTAGCTGGAGGTCACACAAAATCATGACATTTAAAAACGATATGATCAATCTGGGATGGACAATGCACTCTGAATCAGTTTAATTTACTATTTGACCTAGTTTTCTTCAACATACCTGTCTACTGTAATTAAGAAACACATTTTACTGTATGCATTGTCATTGTAGTCATATAGTCATGGAGGAGTAACAGGTTTTATGAGGGGAAGTCATGCCTCTTTACTTAAAAAGCAACAGGGTTTGTGGGTGTACTCCATCCTGATCTTGCTATGTTCAATACCTCTGAATCACTGCCATCTCTGATTTGTTCAGCCAAACAGAAAACAACATCAATAAAACCAAAACGTGCAACATACACATTAATGCAGGAGTGATATTAATCCAAAAACAACGACGGAGTATTAGGGCCACACTGAGGAGAAAAATAAATCTGGGATTTCGAGAATAAAGTCATAATATTATAAAGTAGTAATTTTACGTGTTATTTTAGAGGGGAAATAGAGCAGCTGTGTGAAAATGAGGAACGTGGAGCATCTTGTGAAGTTATACTTTAGTTTAAGTTTCACAAATAACCAAATATTTCATCTTTTGGCTCATCAGCAGCACATCATCATCAGTATCAGGACCTGGAAAAGATTGTGCAAGAAACTGAGTTTATTCTGAAGAAAGAAACACACGGACCTGATGGAGGAACTGACTCTTTAGAGGAGGAGGAAATTACTTTATTCTCTTAATATTACAACTTCATTTTCTCTTAAACTTGTGACTATATCCTCGTAATATGACGACTTTATTCTCGTAAAGTTACGACTTTTTTTCTTGTAAACTTATGACTTTATTCTCGTGATATTCCAACTTTTTCTCGTAAAGTTATGACTTTATTCTCGTAATATTATGACTTTTTTTCTCTTAAACATCTGACTTTACTCTCATAATATTACAACTTTTTTTCTCGTAAAGTTATGACTTTATTCTCGTAATATTACGACTTTTTTTCTCGTAAACATCTGACTTTACTCTCGTAATATTACGACTTTTTTTCTCGTAAACTTAGGACTTTATTCTCGTAATATTACGACTTTTTTTCTGGTAAAGTTATGACTATTCTCGTAATATTACGACTTTTTTTCTCGTAAACTTATGACTTTATTCTCGTAATATTACGACTTTTTTTTTCTTGAAATAGTATGACTTTATTCTCATTAAATTATGACTTTATTCTCGAAATCTCCGATTTTTTTCTCTCAATGTGGTCCTAATAAAAACACCAGATATAATAGAAAAATACTGACTGGGAACATTTTACTGCACAATGAATACCTTTACTTTGGACACTTTAAGTAAATATTGCTGATAGTACTTACTGAATTACGGTTTTGAATGTAGGGTTTTTAATTGTAGTGGAGTATTCTCACAATGTTAAAGTAAAGTTAAAGTCTTTAACAGCTATCCTATGAGCCACATTGACACTTTAACCTCATCTTTCAAGTTTCAGTTGCACAGAATCAACAACATATATCAGTATACTGTGCAGCAGCAGCAGTAGTCAGTGAATCAACACCATATATCAGTATATACAGTGTGCAGCAGTCAGTGATGTACAGCAGCAGCAGTCAGTGATGTGCAGCAGCAGTCAGTGAATCTACAACATATATCAGTATACTGTGCAGCAGCAGTCAGTGATGTGGAGCAGCAGTCAGTATAGAGTTTGCAGCAGCAGTCAGTGATGGTATCAGTATATACTATGCAGCAGCAGTCGGTGATGGTATCAGTATACTGTGTGCAGCAGCAGTCAGTGAATCAACAACATATATCAGTATAGAGTTTGCAGCAGCATTCAGTGATGGTATCAGTATACAGTGTGCAGCAGCAGCAGTCAGTGATGTGCAGCAGCATTCAGTGATGGCATCAGTATACTGTGTGCAGCAGCAGTCAGTGATGTGCAGCAGCAGTCAGTGATGGTATCAGTGTACAGTGCAGCAGCAGTCAGTATATACTGTGCAGCAGCAGTCAGAGATGGTATCAGTATACAGTGTGCAGCGGCAGTCAGTATAGAGTTTGCAGCAGCAGCAGTCAGTATACAGTGTGCAGCAGCAGTCAGTGATGGTATCAGTATACTGTAAAGCAGCAGCAGTCAGTGAATCAACAACATATATCAGTATACAGTGTGCAGCAGCAGTCAGTATAGAGTGTGCAGCAGCAGTCAGTATAGAGTTTGCAGCAGCAGTCAGTATGGAGTTTGCAGCAGCAGTCAGTATGGAGTTTGCAGCAGCAGTCAGTATAGAGTGTGCAGCAGCAGTCAGTATAGAGTGTGCAGCAGCAGTCAGTATAGAGTGTGCAGCAGCAGTCAGTATAGAGTGTGCAGCAGCAGTCAGTATAGAGTGTGCAGCAGCAGTCAGTATGGAGTTAGCAGCAGCAGTCAGTATAGTTTGCAGCAGCAGTCAGTATAGAGTTTGCAGCAGCAGTCAGTATAGAGTTTGCAGCAGCAGTCAGTATAGAGTGTGCAGCAGCAGTCAGTATAGAGTGTGCAGCAGCAGTCAGTATAGAGTGTGCAGCAGCAGTCAGTATGGAGTTTGCAGCAGCAGTCAGTATAGAGTGTGCAGCAGCAGTCAGTATAGAGTGTGCAGCAGCAGTCAGTATAGAGTGTGCAGCAGCAGTCAGTATGGAGTTTGCAGCAGCAGTCAGTATAGAGTTTGCAGCAGCAGTCAGTATGGAGTTAGCAGCAGCAGTCAGTATGGAGTTAGCAGCAGCAGTCAGTATAGAGTGTGCAGCAGCAGTCAGTATAGAGTGTGCAGCAGCAGTCAGTATAGAGTTAGCAGCAGCAGTCAGTATAGAGTTTGCAGCAGCAGTTAGTATAGAGTTTGCAGCAGCAGTCAGTATAGAGTTAGCAGCAGCAGTCAGTATAGAGTTAGCAGCAGCAGTCAGTATAGAGTTTGCAGCAGCAGTCAGTATGGAGTTAGCAGCAGCAGTCAGTATAGAGTTAGCAGCAGCAGTTAGTATAGAGTTTGCAGCAGCAGTCAGTATAGAGTTAGCAGCAGCAGTCAGTATAGAGTTAGCAGCAGCAGTTAGTATAGAGTTTGCAGCAGCAGTCAGTATAGAGTTTGCAGCAGCAGTCAGTATAGAGTTTGCAGCAGCAGTCAGTATAGAGTTTGCAGCAGCAGTCAGTATAGAGTTTGCAGCAGCAGTCAGTATAGAGTTTGCAGCAGCAGTCAGTATGGAGTTTGCAGCAGCAGTCAGTATAGAGTTTGCAGCAGCAGTCAGTATAGAGTGTGCAGCAGCAGTCAGTATAGAGTGTGCAGCAGCAGTCAGTATGGAGTTTGCAGCAGCAGTTAGTATAGAGTTTGCAGCAGCAGTCAGTATAGAGTTTGCAGCAGCAGTCAGTATAGAGTTTGCAGCAGCAGTTAGTATAGAGTTTGCAGCAGCAGTCAGTATAGAGTTTGCAGCAGCAGTCAGTATAGAGTTTGCAGCAGCAGTCAGTATAGAGTTTGCAGCAGCAGTCAGTATAGAGTTTGCAGCAGCAGTTAGTATAGAGTTTGCAGCAGCAGTCAGTATAGAGTTTGCAGCAGCAGTCAGTATAGAGTTTGCAGCAGCAGTCAGTATAGAGTTTGCAGCAGCAGTCAGTATAGAGTTTGCAGCAGCAGTCAGTATAGAGTTTGCAGCAGCAGTAAGTGAAGGCAGCTCTCACCTCTCTTGAGCTCTCGGTGCCAGACTCGGACGATGAGTCCGGAGTGTTTGCGGTGGTGGATGATCCACAGAGACAGAGTCTGGACGCTCTGCTGAGAGCTGCTCAGCTCCGTCAGCTTCTTCTCCAGAGCCGACTCAGAGAAGGACGACATGCCGGTGCTCGGTGCCGGTGCTCGGTGTGTGTTCCCCGGTGACCCTCCTAACCCGACCTGCTCTAAAGCCTCTGAGCTCCGACACCTAGTTTAGAGAAACTCTGAGTGTCATCAAAGCTGGAGTAGAGTCTTCTCTACCTGCAGCATCAGAACCCTTCTCCCGCCTCCAGCTCAGCTCTCCTCCCGGTTCTACCGTGATCTCTCTCCCGGTCCGTTAGCTCGGTCTCCACCTGAACTCTCCACCACATCAGACTGAGCCGAGCTGCTGTGAGTGATGTGAGTGAGCTGAGTGATGTGATGTGAGTGGTCTCCTCTCTGATCTCCTCTCCTCTCAGTCTGCTGTTTGTTTACAGCCGCAGCTAACGCTAGCTAGCCGAGCTACCCGGAGCTCTAACCCGGGTTAACGTGCTCTAACCCGGGTTAACGTGCTCTAACCCGGGTTAATGTGCACCGAGCTGCTGTAATACCCGTGCAGATGAAGCTAGCCCGCTGCAGAGAGACGGAGAGGCTCTCAGTTTGTTTCTGTTCTGATCAGGAAGATTCCGCCGAAAAAATGGCAGCACGCACTTTCACCTCGACATGTGCGTCGCACAGCAGTGACGTAGGCAGAGCCCGGCGGCATTCTACCCGTCTATAACAAATCCTATATAATACTAATTCTATATAATACTAATACATGTCTATGCTATATAACAAATACTATATAATACTAATACATGTCTATGGTATATAACAAATCCTATATAATACTAATATATATAATACATCCCCATGCTATATAATACTAATACATATAATACTAATACATGTCTATGCTATATAACAAATACTATATAATACTAATACATGTCTATGGTATATAACAAATACTATATAATACTAATATATATAATACATCCCCATTCTATATAATACTAATATATATAATACATCCCCATTCTATATAATACTAATACATGTCTATGCTATATAACAAATACTATATAATACTAATACATGTCTATGGTATATAACAAATACTATATAATACTAATATATATAATACATCCCCATTCTATATAATACTAATATATATAATACATCCCCATTCTATATAATACTAATACATGTCTATGCTATATAACAAATACTATATAATACTAATACATGTCTATGGTATATAACAAATACTATATAATACTAATACATGTCTATGGTATATAATACATCCCCATTCTATATATTATATATATATATATAATACATCCCCATTCTATATAATACTAATACATGTTTATGGTAGATATATATATAATACATGTCTATGGTATATAACAAATACCCATTCTATATAATACTAATACATGTCTATGCTATATAATACATCCCCATGCTATATATATATATATATATATATGTATATATATATATATATATATATAATACATGTCTATGGTCTATAACAAATCCCCATTCTATATAATACTAATACATGTCTATGCTATATAATACATCCCCATGCTATATATTATATATATATATATAATACATCCCCATGCTATATATATATATAACAAATCCCCATTCTATATCATATATATATATATATATATATATATATATATATATATATATATATATATATATATATAATACATCCCCATGCTATATAATACTAATACATGTCTATGGTATATAATACATCCCCATGCTATATATATATATATAATACATCCCCATGCTATATATATATATAATACATCCCCATGCTATATATATAATACATGTCTATGCTATATAACAAATCCCCATGCTATATAATACTAATATATATATATATATTAGTATTATATAGCATGGGGATGTATTATATATATATATATATATATAATACATCCCCATGCTATATAATACATGTCTATGGTATATAATGTCTGTCTATGGTATATAATGTCTGTCTAATTAATTTCAGCTCTAGAAATAGAGACCTAGGGAAACATGGACCTGGAGGAGATTGCCTCTTTTGTGGAGGAGGAAATTACTTTTTTTCTCGTAAAGTTGACTTTATTCTCATTAAATTATGATTTTTTTCTCGTAATATTATGACTTTATCTATGTGGCCCTAATACTCCATCGTACTATCATGATAAAGAACTGTGAGAATATAATTATATACCATTTTTGTACTGTCTGTGTACATTTCGTATGTCTCATGTGGTATCTGTTCAGTCCAGAGGATGAACATTTTATAATTGTAATGATTGCCTTACTGTTTGTAAATGCATCTTCTGAATAATAATAATACACTTGAATTGTAATTCCTGTTAATCTTTAAGATTTTTTTTTTTACCAAGTTGCAGGTGCAGGATTTATTACTTTATTAATAAACAATAATTCAGTAAATGTATATCTATGTATTTATCAGTTATATTTTGTTTTACAAAGTTAGGAAAGTAATGTTTAAGTCCAGCCTGATGTTGTTGTTACACATAACAGAATGATCCAGTCACTTCCACACAGTGAGGCATACAGCTGATTAATCAAACACTGGTATGGGATCGGTACTCGGTATCGGCCGATACCCAAAGCCCAGGTATCGATATAGTTATCGGGACTGAAAAAGTCTGATCGGTGCATCTCTAGAAATTATCATAAAGGCTATTACCAAATAATTTTTCTGTTGAAAATAGAAAAGCTTACACGATGCAAGTTTTACTCAAATCTATTTGTTTGTCCAGACGTGGAGATTTACATGTCCATTTGCCTCCATAATACTGTGGTTGACAAAATGCACAATATTCCTGTCAAAACAATGGGTTTGGGTCCTGCACGCAGGTGATCAGGCAAATTGTATGTTAGTACAACAGGTGTGTTTAACAAAATGAGCCTCAAATGTCAACCAAAATGCAAAGCTACACCTGCACAAACCTTTTTCTTGACAGACATTTTAAGCAGCAAAAAACACTGTTTCAACTAATAACATTAATTCATGAAGGCTCTGTTCCTTTTTAGTTTCCCAGTGAGGCAACATGGACAATAGTTAATTAATATAGCACATATCAGTAGCAAGGCAATTCAAAGAGCTTTATATAAAATATCAAAAGCATCGAGACAAAGTGCAAAAGAAACACATTATTAAAGGACATTTAAATACATTTAAAACAGTCTTTAAACATCAAAGAGAACAGAAAATAAAAACAAGCTAAAATATAATAAGACAAGGTATAAAAATACAAGAATAAAAGTTACAGTGCATTGTAATATTTAATATATATATATTAAATATTACACTGCACTGTAACTTTTGTTTACATGTAAACCTTTAATTTGAAATGCTTATATGGCCATACAAACAAATACTTAACTCAAAATGTGACATAAAAGTCATGAAAGTTACTACTAAAGTTATTATATTGTTTGCTCACAAAACTTCTTGTTTGTCCATAAATGTTTTTACAATGTTAACTCATCAAATTTAGGTGGCAAAATGTTATAAATATAAATATTCAACCAAGTAAAAGTCTCATGGAAATTAAAGTATCTTTTACAAGAGAGATATTTTCCCTGCTTAAGGTCTAAAAAGCGTGGCGGCTTTTTTGATGAAATCATTGCATTGGACCTAAATGTGCAGAGTGTGCTTTTCTTTCTCAAGATTTGATGTTTTCGGCCTTCTTGAACCTGCACATTGTGTCACCAGTGATCTCCTCAAAAGCAAAAGACAAGAGACCTGACAAACAAAAGACAAAGCAGTATCATGTTATTATCCAGTTAAAGTGGACATAAAGATATTCTCAAATGACTGAATTTTGAAAAATCCTTTAAAACAGACTCTAATAAGGTAAAAGTTTCTGCTCAAAATATTTTTTTAAACAGCTTTAATGAAGTGAAACAACAGCTTTATGATTATTAGATCTGCACTGACCTACAAACGGTCTGTGTCTGCTCTGGTTTACAGTTGTCACTTGTCAAAGATTAATGGAAAAATCACCGGTCTCTCTTTTCATGGCTTATTACATTTATGCAATTCATTTTTAATGGGATGGAAACTCCACAGTCACACAAACAAATCTGACATGCAAATGCTCTTCACTCAACCAACACTCCCCAGAGAGATGCAAAGGTGGTCTTCTCATCCCTCCCTGCACCAATCCACACTTTAAAAAAACAAGCCCTGATCCGTTTCTCAAACCACACCGAGCTCCATCGGCAGCAGCGAGGAGGTGAATATGGATCTGTCTGGTGCCATGGTTCTGTCCTTAGGCTGGCTGATGCTGCAGTTCGCTGGTGGGGAACTGGATTACATCTCTCAGGGGCAGGGCATGCAGCTGCAGGGCGACTACTCCATCGCTGGACTCTTTCCTCTCCACGACACAGATGGACCAGGTGCTGGTTTGCCTGCTGTGGGTCCATGCGATGAGTGAGTTTTACTGGACAGTTGACTTCCAACTAGGGCTGCAACTAACCATTAGTTTCATTGTTGATTAATGTGTCCATTATTTTCTCGATTATTCGATTAGTTGTTTGGTCTGTAAAATGTCAGAAAATGGTGAAAAATGTTGATCAAAGCCCAAGATGACGTCCTCAAATGTCTTGTTTTGTCCACAACAAAGAAACCAGAAAATATTCACATTTAAGAAGCTGGAAACAGAATTTAGACTTTTTTTCTTATTAATTATTCAAACCGATTAATCGATTATCAAAATAGTTGGCAAATAATTTAATAGTTGACGACTAATTGATTAATTGTTGCAGCTATACTTCCAACTCCACTGATCAGATGTATCTCACCGGTGGTCTTTAAAATGTTGTCTTATTTATTACATGTTACCTTTTTCTAGAGGTGCCCCCAACAAACATGGATTCCACCTACTGCAAGCCATGAGATTTGCTGTGGAAGAAATTAACAACGGCACCGGACCGCAGCCTCTTTTACCGGGGGTGAAGCTGGGCTACCAGATGTACGACATCTGCTCGGTAGCAGCCAGCATCCTGGCCACGCTGGACCTGCTGGAGCAGCAGTATCAGAGCCCCTCTACATCTGAGACAGAGAGCAACACAAACTACAACTACAGTCAAAGGGCCGTGGCTGTGATCGGGCCGGACAGCAGCAGCAAATCTTTCACCCCAGCTGCTCTACTGGGAGCCTACCTTGTACCACAAGTAAGTTATTACCTGGAAAGTTGCCCTTGAATTATTACATATTCCACATCCTGCAATCCAGTCTCACAGGAAGGAAGACGTATAAATAGCACAACATTACACAGACATTCCGCGTGTCATGAGGACGCATTTTAGCCTTTTTACGTGTCATTTGTACGCCACTCCGCAAAAACTACGGTAACATCCGCAGTTAGGTTGAGGCAACAAAATCATTTTGATAGGTTTAGGAAAAACGTCTTGGTTGGGCTTAAAATAAGTACGTGAACTAAGTAAAATACGTACAGAAACACTGTAATATAGCTGCGGAAAACACGTCACAAACGTCACTAAAAAACACGCCTTTTTCATGCCAACGGGCAGCCACATGACGAGGCGTCCATAATGCAGAATCATTCCTCACATGCTCTTGCTTCACTTTTAGATCTCTTATGAAGCATCAAATGAAATGCTGAGCAAGAAGTTCCTCTATCCAGCCTTTCTCCGCACAATTCCCAGTGACAAGAACCAGGTGGAGGCTATGATCCAGCTTCTGATCCATTTTAAGTGGACCTGGATTGCTCTCTTAGGCAGCGACAACGCCTACGGTCTGACGGGCATGCAGAGCCTGTACGAGCAAGCGCCGCACCACGGCATCTGCATCGCCTACCAAGGAGTCATCCCCTCGTACACAAACGACACGAGCCAGACCATGAGGAACCTGGTGGAAGGAATACTGAAGACCAAAGTCAACACCATTGTGGTGTTTTCCAGCAAGACAATACTCAGCGGCTTCTTCCCGTTTGTCGTTAAGCGGAACGTGACGGGTAAGGTTTGGATTGGGACGGAGGACTGGTCAGTAGCTACTCGCATATCAAGGATACCTGGGATCCACACCATCGGCACTGTGCTCGGCGTATCCATCAAGTATGCAGCCATATCTGGTTTTGAGGAGTTTGAGAGAAAGGTAGTTGAGGCTGCAATGCAACACAGTGACACCCAGGAAGTCTCCAATGTTACCACGAGTCCAGGCGATGACTGTCTACAGAGCATAGACCTGTACAGCCTCGCCAGGAACAAGTTTTCTCTGGAGAAATATGACATCACCTCCTCCTTCAACGTGTATAAGGCGGTGTATGCCGTGGCTCATGCTCTGCACCGAGCACTTGGTTGTGATTCTGGAGAGTGTCAACGGAGGAGGGTGTATCCGTGGGAGGTGAGCAGATGTAAACTTGTGTTTTAGCAAAGAAGAAAATCTCACTCTATCTGTTAGGCACTGATGTTTCCTTCTTCCTCTCCACCTCAGCTGCTCTCACTGATTAAGGAGGTGCGATTCTCTCTGGGCAACACCTCGGTGTACTTCGACAAGAACGGTGACCCGCCCACAGGATACGACATCGTTTCCTGGGTTTGGAGGGGAACCGACTGGTCACTCAGAGTGGTGGGCTCCTTCAGCCCAGATCCCATCACGCTCACAGTTGATGCCGATCGAATCGAGTGGCACGATGCGGGAGATTCAACACCAGTACGACCTATTGGAGCATCTGTGAGTAAAGTGTTTGTGTGTGTGAAGTAGGGTTGTAACGGGATGACATTTTCACGGTACGATAACCCGGCGTTCTACGGTCTGTTATTTCTTTATAGCAGACCGTTGCTAAATATAACAGACCGTTGCTATGTATAACAGACCGTTGCTATGGGCGCCAATCTGATCTCAGACTCTGGAGGACCGTTTTTGTGTCAAATTATTGATTTCTTCAGTAAGTAGCCGTGTAATAAGCGGGATAATGTACAGCTAGCGGGTCATTGTTGTGAAATAATCCCCTTCAGGGCGATGCATCGGTTTCTTTCACAACAATGACCGGCTAGCTGTTCATTATCTTTTACTTATAAACCTGATTAAAAAAAAAATAGCATGCAATTATAATATGCTATATAACTAAAGCATGTTAGTTTACATGTTAGCAGCACTATATCATTTTTCTTTTTCAATACCGTAGATAGTAAATGTGCATGGTATGATAACTGTCAACTCATACTACCTTGATACCGGTATCCCGTTACAACCAGTGTTGGAAATAACAAAATCTACCAGCCACTCAATAGATTATCATTGCTTTAGCAGCCACTTGCATATTTTACCGGCATTTGGCTGGTGGCTGGTGCCAATTTCCAACCCTGGTTACAACTCTAGTGTAGAAGCTTAAAACTCATTAGCTTCTAATCTAATTCAGTGTAAATGTGGTGCAACTATGAGTGAGAAATCTGCAAAGGGTTTTATGAAATAACAAAATTATGAATATTTAAAATTTGTTCTGTTTCAAAGAGACCTGAATACATTTCCCTCAACTGGAATAAAGTGTTTGTTCAGCTGCCTGCTTATTTGTAATAATCCCACAGTAATAATAATAATCAGACATTGCAACTGAAAATGTTGATCCTATTAAATTAAATAAAAGTTATATGTGTTGGTTGTGTCTAGGCGCCGCTGTCCATCTGCTCTCCACCTTGCCCGCGAGGCCACAAGAAGCTGCAGACGGGGCAACACACATGCTGCTTCGACTGCCAGGCCTGCCCCTCGGCTACATTTCTCAATAAAAGTGGTAACACAAAGACACACAGAAGAAAAAGTCAAAGCACCACAAAAATATTCAGACAAAAATAACAGAGAGGACAACTGGAAAGGTGTTTTTTTTAAAGGTCCAATATCGTGCTCATTTTCAGGTATATACTTGTATTGTGTTACTTTTATTTTCCTCATACTGTCTGCCTGAATATGTCAGTATTTACCCTTTGTCTGAAACGCTCCCTTTTAGCACATTTCAGCAGAATTGCGTTGCTAGGCAACAGCTTGGGTCCTTGTTTACGTCCTGTCAGCTGATGTCATTCACATACACTGCAACTGGAAATAAACTGGAACACATTTAGAATCGTGACAGCCCGTTTAAAGGGCCTGATTATAAAACATTTAAAAAAAAAAAAAAGAAGACATGAAAACCCCTGTTTACAATATGGGACCTTTAAATGAGATCTTTGCTTCATGTATAGACAAACTGACAACCTGCAAAACAAATCAATATAGATTAATAATGTTTCAACCTCACCAGTCGGCTTGTGACAAAGACGGGAGGTTGAACAGGCCGTGCAGAATTTAACAATTCATTATACTACACAATAAATGTTGTGGATGTCTTCATCATCATCAGCGGAGGGAATGTGTGAAGCATGTGATGGAGGTCGTTGTTAAGTGTGAAAGCAAATAAAACAAAATAGAAAGATATCCAAAAAGAAAATTTAAGACAGAGAGCATGAAAAATGGTGGCAGACTGGAGCTGCATCAACTAATCAATTAATTGCTAAACTATTTTGATAATCAATTAATCGGTTTGAGTAATATTTCAAGGAAAAAAAAAAGTCAAAATTCTCTAATTCCAGCTTCTAAAATATGAATATTTTCTGGTTTCGTTCCTCCTTTATGACAGTAAACTGAATACCTTTGAGTTGTGGACAAAACAAGACACATTTGAGGGCGTCATCTTGAGCTTTGGGAAACACTGATCAACCTTTTTCTCCATTTTCTGACATTTTATAAACCAAACAACTAATCAATTAATCAAGAAAATAATTGACAGATTAATTGACAATGAAAATAATCGTTAGTTGCAGCCCTATAGCAGTCAGACAGTCAGGACAAAGATCACACTGACAAACAGAACAGGACATTTTCTTTTCTTTATGATTTTTCCCGTTGATCTAGTTCAGGGTTAAAGGTCAGGGGTCAGCAACCTTTACTATCAAAAGAGCCAGAAATCTGTCTGGAGCCGCAAAACATGTGATCATTGTGATGTGATATATAAGTCTAATGCAGTGAGGACCAAAGAGACAATGTACTACGGAGTATTAGGACCACATTGAGGGAAAAAACATCTGAGATTTACAGAATAAAGTCAGAATATTGCGAGAATAAAGTCCTATCTTTCTGAGAAAAAAAATTGTGATATTACAAGAATAAAGTCATAACTTGAAAAAATAAAATGAAATGTACAATTACTACTTCATAATATTATGACTTTATTCTTGAAAACTCAGATTTATTTATTTTTTCCTCGATGTGGCCCTAATACTCCGTTATACCGTCGTACCATAGACCTCCAACAATGATAAATAAAAATGAAAATGTAAACAAAAAACAGTTCTTCATTTCCATTTTTATAAATCCACATGGTGCCACTGGAGAGGAGCTGAAGAGACGCAGGTTGCTGACCTCTGGTCTAGTTGAACAAAATGACTATCACTCCAACACAGCAGGATTTTTGTATCTGTTGTGTGTGAGGTTGACCAGCAGGTGGCGCTGTGTACTCATACTATGTCCTGATGCAGGCGCTAAAGGACACAAACCCCCTTTTTTGAAAAGGGGGCACGGTGCATAACATGTCAGAAATGCCTAAAAAATGCTTTCTGCTCTAGATCATAACATTTCCTCTGGATGACTCAGCAATGTTAAATATGAACACAGCGCAGCTTTTCCATCCATGCTGTCTCTCTCTCTCAGAATCCACTTCATGCCAGCCGTGTGAGCCGGAGCAGTGGGCCCCCCCGAGCAGCGAGCAGTGTCTGAACAGGACTGTCCTGCTGCTGGCCTGGGACGCCCCCCTCTCCATCGCCCTGCTCTTCTTTCTGGCCACCTGTCTTCTCATGACCTCCAGCTCCGCGGTAATCCTGCTGCTCAACCTGAACACGCCCGTGGCCAAGTCTGCCGGAGGCCGCACCTGCCTCCTGATGCTGGCAGCCCTGACTGCCGCTGCCATGAGCTCTTTGTGCCATTTTGGCCGTCCGTCTCCTCTGGCCTGCATCCTCAAGCAGCCTCTATTCATGTTCAGCTTCACTGTGTGCCTGGCCTGCATCACCGTGCGCTCCCTCCAGGTCGTCTGCATTTTTAAATTTGCATCCAAGCTGCCGCCAGCCTATGACAAGTGGGCCAAAAAACACGGGCCGGAGTTTACCATTTTCCTGGTGTCCGTCACCATCTTGGTGATTTCTGTGGTCCGTGTGGCAGTCAGCCCCCCCCAGCCGTCCCAAGATCTGAACTTCTACAAGGACAGCATTGTGTTGGAGTGCAGTAACACCCTCTCACCCGGTCCAGGCCTCGAGCTCGCTTACGTATCGCTGCTCAGCTTCCTCTGCTTCTCTTTCAGCTACATGGGCAAAGACCTGCCAGCCAACTACAACGAGGCCAAGTGTGTGACCTTCAGCCTGATGGTGTACATGATCTCCTGGATGAGCTTCTTCACCGTCTACCTCATCAGCAGAGGCCCGTTCACCATGGCCGCGCACGTCTTCGCCACGCTCTTCAGCGTCCTGGCCTTCCTCGGCGGCTACTTCCTGCCCAAAATCTATATAATTGCCCTGAGACCGCAAATGAACACCACTGCCCATTTCCAGAACTGTATTCAAATGTATACCATGAGCAAACAATGACGCTCACGTCCATCCATATATCTACTGTATCTACAGTATGTATCCAGAATATAGACATTTTGTTGTGTTTTCAACATAGTGGTGATATTTTCATTAGCAGATAATCATAATTTACAATGTGATCTGAGATATAAAAGATGTTAATTCATATTTTATTTTGCATCGTTATTTTTTATTTATATATATATATATATTCTCCCTTTTAGGTAAAGGTTTTAGATAAGTCTGCAGAGGGTTTCTACCTCAGCTGCACATGGATGTTATTTCTATTTACTCTTTCTCAGACTGACCTTTCTTTTTAAAAATGTGCAAATAAAACATAAAACATAAAGCTTGTAATTATTTCAGTTGATGAAAAATAGTTGAATTGTATGATGCAGGAATACCAGGTACAACAATTGGAACGACACAGGTCAAATGTCACTTTTAAATGAGTTTAAAACGTTAATTGTATGTGTACAAATAACTGTATTAGATTGGCCACAGTAGGGGAAAAGAAAACAACTAAATAAACTTCATCTTTGTGTCTCTATACATTTGTAAAACTCCATTTAACTTATTAAGGGTGAACTGATAAAAAATGTTTATGTAAAGTGAAGACAGAGAAGTTATTCCTTTGACATCCATGGCTCATTTAACCACTAATAAAATAGTAATGAAATAACTAATTATAGCTTCAGTCATTTGTTATTCAGCTGAATAATATTTCGTAAAATTACTACTTTATAGTATTATAACTTTATACTCATAATTGTGACTTTTTTTCTCGTAAACTTATGACTTTATTCTCATAATATTACAATTTTTTTTCACGTAAACCTATGACTCTTTTGTGGAGGAGGAAATCACTTTTTTTTCTCGTAAAGTTATGACTTTATTCTCATTAAATTACGACTTTTTTCTGGTAATATTATGACTTTATTCTCAAAATCTCAGATTTTTATTCTCCCATCAATGTGGCCCTCATACTGCTGCCTCTGAGGAAGTTTCACTTAGCTCCATTAATTTGAAACTGACAGTAATTGGTCAAAAACCTCTCTAGTATCAATAAAAGAGAGTCTTGTCTGATTTTTACATTTGATTAAGCAACCTGTAAAGCCTTTTTATAGTTTATAAATGTCGGTTTGAGTGGATAAAAGCGATATGATGATGATATGATGATATTTTCAACAAGTGGCAGCTGGTCAACAGAAAGAAGAGTTTCAGTATTGCAGCATGACGTCACCTAACATCTCATTGCATATCAAATAAATGCACAATTGGCCTGTCTTGTGTGTGTGTGGTTGCACATACACACAGACACACACACACACACACACACACACACACACACGCACACACACACACACAGAGTGCTGCTGTTGGCTGTTGTTTGAGAGGAGACATGAAAAGGCCTTTTGTGGCTGGGAGGTCAGCGCTGTTGACCAGTAGATGTGTGAGTAGAGTCCGAGCTTGGTTTTCCCACAGTCTCTCTGTCCACTCACGGCTTAATACCCTCGGTCAACAATAGAAGTGTGCCATGGGTGAACAAGCAGGAGTTTTATTGTCAGAGGACCAGAGCAGTGCGCCGTGGGGAAGATCTCAGGAGATTTATTTGACGAGCTTTCTGATCCGCTGCATTTTAGGGAAATTAATATTCATCATCACACAATATTTAAAATTTGTTGAAGCATCTTTCAGGCTTCTGGTCAGTTTGTCTGACGGATACAGTCGGACAGATGGTGGTCAGAAGTTTCTCCTAAAGAATACAATATTCAGTTTCTGTATTATTTGTCATATGTAGGTTAACACAACGTCAACGGTACAATGAAATGTACAGGATGAGAGAACGGCTCAGCAATAAAAGCAATAGTTGCATAGGATAAGAAAAAAATGATAATAAAGAAAGACAATTACAAGATAAAGTGACAATAAGATAAAAAGTGATGATAAAATAAAAGTACTGTATATACATGTGACAATTAGGATTAAAGGTAAGTCGCAGTAACAGTATTTCACAAATGTTATGAGAATGGAATGAGATAAATAGAATGCTAAATACATTTTAAATATATATATATATATAGCACCATATACACAAAGTGGCTCAATATATATATAAATTAAGGACACCCAAGATACAAACACTGTGAGCAACAAATCACAGTCTGAATGACATTGAATCTGCAGGTGCAGCAGTGTGAATTTGTTGTTTATTTCAGTAATATTGAATTTATTTCTGTAAAATTGTCTCATGTGGAATGAAATTTAGAAGATGCATAATGATGACGGGTATTTTTAGACTTTTTGCAAAGAATTTAAAGAGACAAAATGTTCAAAAATTATCCAATTAGTGTAATATAAAGTTGATTAATTATAAATTAAATCAGTAATGACATTCTTACTTGCAATACCCTTTCCCTGGATACCACCAATGCATTACATCCTGTTTAATTATTCCCTGGGAGCACATCAGGAGCTCTCCTGCTGGGGTAACTGGTGTAACTGGTGTTTGAGATAAGATAAGAGACTGACAGCACGTCATTATCAGGCTGATATATATATCTTTATCTCTACTGGTCAGCCTGTGACTGCTTCACCTCAGAGTAATTGATGTGATGTAAACCTCAGCTGTGCCTGAGTCACATGGCTTTGTTATGATAATTAGATCTCACTATAAAATTAAGAGCGGCTCCTCCAGAGAGCTCAGATATATATCGGATATAAACAGAGAGCAAAATCCATAACACTGCAATGACACAGGTAATCCATGAAGGACAACGGGCCACCGGAACACCCCTCTACATAATCCTCCAAAACAAACCACCATAACCCCCCTATTTCTATTTATCTATTTATCTATTTATATTTATGTATTTATTTATGAATATTTATCTATTTATGAATATAAATGTATAAATGTATCTATTTATATTTATGTATTTATTTATTTATATTTATCTATTTATAAATATAAATGTATAAATGTATCTATTTATATTTATCAATTTATTTATTTATATTTATCTATTTATAAATATAAATTTATAAATGTATCTATTTATATTTATCTATTTATATTTATGTATTTATTTATGAATATTTATCTATTTATCAATATAAATTTATAAATGTATCTATTTATATTTATGTATTTATTTATTTCTTATATCTATTTATGAATATAAATGTATAAATGTATCTATTTATATTTATGTATTTATTTATGAATATTTATCTATTTATCAATATAAATTTATAAATGTATCTATTTATATTTATGTATTTATTTATTTCTTATATCTATTTATGAATATAAATGTATAAATGTATCTATTTATATTTATGTATTTATTTATTTATATTTATCTATTTATAAATATAAATGTATAAATGTATCTATTTATATTTATCTATTTATTTATTTATATTTATCTATTTATAAATATAGATTTATAAATGTATCTATTTATATTTATCAATTTATTTATTTATATTTATCTATTTATAAATATAAATTTATAAATGTATCTATTTATATTTATCTATTTATAAATATAAATTTATAAATGTATCTATTTAGATTTATTTATTTATTAATTTTGCCTTAATTTGATTTGCACCCTGACTGACTACCAGCCACCCCCCACCCCCACTCAAGCACACACGCTGTACACAGTCACATGATATTGATCTTTGCCCAGTTCTGTTGACTTTTTATTTTTTTCTTTGTTTTCATTTATTTATTTATTTATTTATTCTTTTTTTTCATATTTTATTTTATTTTATTTGTTATAAGAAAAAAACAAAAACAAGCAAAAACAAAACAAAGAAAAAACGTCCTCAACTGGCCGGGCGTTGGACGTGCTGCCTCTCTATCGAGTTGGCTCCTCCTCGATCTCCTCTCTCCTCCCTCCATCAGTGATGATGCTTATGGATAGATCTAACGTCCTGAGCTTTCTACCAGGCGAGGTATCCATCATTTGATGGCAGATAAATTTCATATTGTAAATTATGTGTAATATATAAATTGTAACTGATGCTTTTCTTATCTTTTAGTCAAAAATATTATTTGTACACAAGGCCACTCGACACTTTGCTTGTGTCTTAAATGCGTGTAGATTTTTTTTTCCAGTTTTCGTGGAATGAGCTCTGGATTAATACAATTAAAATAAAGGCTGTCATGTTTCCTAATATGTAAAGAAATATAAAAAAAAAAGGAGGGAGATGTTAGTATTAGTATATCGAAGTACGACTTCTAACTTGAGTATTATGTGCAAAAACATCCTGATATCTGTTGCTTCCTGGACCAAACATCACGTGACCTTCTCCAAAATAAAGACGAGCTCAGGACACTTTTAAAATAATACATAACATGTCCTTTATTTAATAAAGGAAAGTCATCATTATAATGAGACTTTTTTTTTTTTCAATTCTCGAATAACAATACGCTAACTACGCTTTGTTCATTAAATAAAAAAAACAATCTGAAATCAGTGTTTTTTAATGATTGTATCTTTTTATTGTTAATTGTCAAACAAATGTTAGATTTAAGAGCCTAAATGTGATAACAAAACTGCAATATCAACAAAAATGTTAACATCCATTTGCACAAACATACACACCATCATCATCATCATCATCATCATCCTCATCCTCATCCTCATCATCATCATCATCCTCATACATACAGTTTGGCATAGATCAAAACAGAAAAGAGAAATATTCTCAACAGCAGCTGTCAGTGTAAAACAGTACGGCAGATACTGTCACGTTAAAGCAGTCCAAAGATAAACTCCACTGGAGTAAACACAATCCATCATCACTCCCCTCCAGCTTTAAACACAAAGGAAAAGCAAACATCAAATGTGAATCAAAGTCAAAGCAGGACAACCTTCAAATAAGTGAGAGCCTTTCGCTTTTACTACTTGTCCATCAATGTGATGAGACAATAAGGAAACCCATCGTGAAATGAGTCGGGCTGGAAAGATATTTCCTACATAGTGAGGGAGAAAGTCCCCTCAGGTGTCAAAGAGTGTCCGAGTCTCTACCAAGGCCTCCACACGGGGCCTCTGCTGCTGCTGTCCTGCAGCGAGGTGGGCCTCAGGGTGGAGCTCACTGGGGAGGAGCTGCTGGCTCTCTGGGCCTGACGATGGAGCTGCTGGAGGCCCTGCAGAGGAGCCACAGAGGCCTCTGTGTTGGATCCAGCGGACAGGAAGTGCACCGAGTCCCTCCAGCAGTGAGAGTAGCCCTGGTTGTAGTCGCTCTGACAGAGACCCGGCTGCAGCTGCTGCCTCAGGAAGCTCACGGTCATCTCCAGGATGTCGGCCTTCTCCAGCTTGGAGTTGGGCTCCTGCTTGTGGAACTCCTTCTCCAGAATGACCTTGAGCTGCTCGATGCAGGTGTTGATGCGATCTCTGCGCATTTTCTCCACGGCAGGTTTTCTCAACTGGGGGGAGAGGAGACAGGTAGGTGAGCTCATGATTCAATAAACATTTCTACTGTACAAGCTGATGCAAAACCCCTTCAGATCCCCCGGCAGTACTCACCTTGATGCTGTCAGAGATGTGGTGAATGGAGGAGTAGTTGGTGGAGCAGGGAGCCATGTCTGTGCAGCTTCTTCTTATGGACCACGGTGTTAGCTCTGATGTCCCTGGAGGGGCTGCTCCTCATTTTATACTGGGAGATTAGCATAACAAAGCCATGTGGCTCAGGCAGGGCTGGGGTTCCCACACTCTGACCAGTGGGACTCCCAGCACAACAATGGACGACACGTCAATAACTCACAGAGCGTGTATCTGTGTGAGGCATGTTTCCCAAGATAAGCTACAGGTGATTAACATGTTATCAAGCGGTCATCTCAGAAACTAATCATGGACTGAAGGTCTGAATTACATTGGTTAGATGTAGAATAAGGGGAAGTGAGCATCTTCAGAGGAGGGGGGGGGGGTAACTACAATTAAGCACCAAAAGCTTCACTGCAATAAAACAATATAAACTGAAGGCTTTCAGTTTCTCTTCAAAGGAAGCTTCCCTTCCTCCAAAAAGCATTTTGGAAGGATGAAAATGACGTTTTCAGAAGATATATTTTGCAGCAGAACTTCGTTTCTTCTTCCTCTTCCATTAATTACCTCATGACCCCCTCAGATCTATTTTGTGCCCGTTTGGAGGGGCCCGACCCCTATGTTGATAACCACTAATGTTTAAAATGAAGAAGATAAACTGAAAGAGAAAGGAAGGAGCAGGTAGGGAGGTCATCAACATCAACTGGCTGCAGGTGAAACGTTTCTTTTTCCCACCTGTTGCTTTTCTTCATGTTACAGTTCACCTTTTCTCTGAGTTTCCTAACAGAAGGAACGTATGAAGAGAGACGGCAACGATCTGAAGAGAGACACTGATCCAACGCTGCTGCTGCTGCTGTCTCGCTTCCACCAGGAGGCACACGTCGGTGGGCAGAGGAGGGAAACAAGTGATCTTGTGTGCACTTGACGTTTTGATTTAGTTTGTTGTTGTCATATTGTCGTATCAAATACATCAAACTCAGAAAGAAAGTAAGCAATGTGATATTAGAGAAGTATTTAATCCCTAATAATTGAAGCCCCATGAGGAGAACTGACAGGTAGCCTATTATATGTACAAGTCATGGATATGATTCTATTAATGTGACTTTATGTTAATCAGAATTTACTCCCAAATGGTCTATAACAGAAAGTTCAATGTTAATGACAGGAGACACCTGTAACATTAGGAGGGCATCCCTCTAACACCACAATATTCACTGCTACCATGACAGATTATAGTTTTACAGTCTTTAAAACACATTTTTCTTTTAATATGTAGCTACATATCATCTGCCACTGTCAATATAAATGCTACTCACTGTATATACAGTATATAGACATATTTACAAGTACATACTTCAGTATTTATTTCTTTTCACTATTTGTATTGTTAACAACTTACAGAACACTTGACTTGTATATTCTATGTGTTATCTTATTGTTGGTCATATATATATATATATATATATATTCATAGTTTATTTATATATACACCTATTTTTTCACTACTTGTGTACATAACAGTCCTGACTATTCCTCACCTTTATTTGTCCAGATTCCTTGTTCCAGCTGTTATTTCTATTTCTTTGTAAGTACATTGAGAGAGATGCATAAAACCAGAGTTAAATTCCTTGTATGTATTTACAAATAATTCTGACTCTGATCACGGAGACTGTTAGCAAAATGTATCAGTGTTACGTGCCGTAGTGTGTGCGTCAGAGTCGGCAGTGTTTTCCCCTTTCCTAGTGATTCAAGTGTGTTATTGCGGTGTTGTTGAGCTGTGGCTCTAAGTTGCGCTTTCTCTTGTAGAAAGTAGATTTAAGTTTGGTCTTTGTACACTTTTGTTTATTGTTAATAAACTGTATCATTTTTGTTTACACACATCTGTTGCCAGTCTCTCTCTTTCCTGGGTCCTTTCCTTAGCCCCCAACTTAACAATTGGGGGCTCGTCCGGGATTTCCACCCTGGACCTCTCGCACCCCAAGCGAGAATCATACCCCTTAATTTTTAAAGGAACTGTCCGTTATTTTGGTATTTGGACATAAAAACATTTTATAAAAGTAACTTTCACTTCAAGTTATGAATATTTAATTGATTTAGTTTTTTGTGAGGATTTTTTCTCAGACGCTGTGCTGCATGTTGAATTACGTGTGTTAAAACAAATCACAAATGATTGTTGTTGTTTTAGTCAAATATAAGTCACTGAGAAACTGTAGGCAACCTTTCATCATGAGCTCTTGTCTGACGTCTCCTGAGGGTCTGCAGACCCTGTTGTAAATGAACTGTGTCAAATCAGTGTCAAGTTAATGGCATTATGAGCGCGCTGGCAGCGTGCCTCTGAGGGCCTCCATCACTGGCTGGCCCCAGATGTGAAGCTGGCCTTGTGGGTCCAGTGTGAGTAGTCCCGTCTCCCCAGTTTCCCACAAGTCCCCAACATCAGGGTAAATGAGCTACAAAAGCCACGCCGCTCCTCAATGCTCTGCTGGGAATGTTAATTGATCTTTTGTTGCGGGACAAACAGAAACTCTGTGTCTCGGTCCATCTGGGAAAAATCAAGTCAACTGACTTCACTGCCCGGCGCAGAGCAGTCTGGCTGCCTTCAGCCTGTGTTGACTCTTTTAATTTAAGGTTTCAGACACCCGTCTACTACGCTGAAACAAGTACGCAAAGAAACGCAACAGAAATACTTCTCCATTCAAATATGTTACTTAGAAACCTGAAATAAATTAAATGGAATGAAAGTGCTTTAGTGATTTGTAAAAGACAATTACAGGGAAAACAAACTAACCCGAAATAACAAATAACAAATAATACAATTACAAATATTTAAATGCAATCATACGGTACAACAGCAACACAACACTTAGGGGTGCAAAACTGAAACCGCGTTCAATGACGCACAAACCAAACCGTTGCACCGCTATTAAATACAGGCCCTCTAATTATTTGATGAGTTGCCAGAGACATAGAAGAGGCAAATATCTGAACATCAAGTAGCCTGCCTTATTTCATGTATAAAATCAGTGTTTTGGCTTCATATAATATAGAAATTAGGGCTGTCAATCGATTAAAATATTTAAGCGTGATTAATCGCAAATTAATCGTAAATTTTTTATCTGTTCAAAATGTACCTTAAAGGGAGATTTGTCAAATATTCAATACTCTTATCAACATGGGAGTGGGCAAATAAGCTGCTTTATGCAAATGTATGTATATATTTATTATTGGAAATCAATTAACAACACAAACCAATGACAGATATTGTCCAGAAACCCTCACAGGTACTGCATTTAGCATAAAACAATCTGCTCCCATCATAACATGGCAAACTGCAGCCCAACAGGCAACAACAGCTGTCAGTGTGTCAGTGTGCTGACTTGACTATGACTTGCCCCAAACTGCATGTGATTATCATAAAGTGGGCATGTCTGTAAAGGGGAGACTCGTGGGTACCCATAGAACCCATTTACATTCACTGATCTGGAGGTCAGAGGTCAAGGGACCTTTTTTTTTTAGACTTTTTTTCAGACTTTTTTTTATATTTTTCAGAAATTTTTTAGACTTTTTAAAAATATTTTTCAGACTTTTTTCGGACATTTTTCAGGGACATAGACATGGACATGACAGTTTTTCCAAATTTTAGCGAGCCTCCTTCGCGACAAGCTAACGTGACATGGTACAATAGACATTGATGGATTTCTTAGGTTTTCTAGTTTCATATGATGCCAGTAGCTTCACTCTAGCTCTAAAACTGAACCATTACAACCTAAAAATCACAAGTTGCGTAAATGCATTAAAGAAATTAGTGACGTTAAAACAAATTTGTGTTAACGCGTCTATTATCACGTTAACTTTGACATTTGCTGAACCGTTGCACCACTAAAGACTTCCCTCCTGCAGCCTTCTGAGCAGGTTTGTGACCTGTTGATGTTTTTGGAGTCACATGTGGTGCTGTAAGTTTCCAGTACTTGTTTTCTTGCTCTTTATCTGCATATTTCAGTATATCTAAGTAAACATCTCTCTCGTTGCAGCATTTGAAAGCACAGAAACTGCCAATCTGTTAATTCACATCCGTGTTTGGCTTTATTATCCGTCCTCTCCATTGATTTCATCGTAAACATGTTTGTGTGAATGTGTGCCTCCTCTGAAAGTCAGTGTGCACTACGCGGCTGCCGGGGGTCTTTGTCTACAAGTGTGTGTGAAGACGAGTTCCCCTCCCACCAGCAGCCCGAGAGAGAGAGGGAGAGAGAGAGAGAGAGAGAGCTCTGAATTCCTGCCATAAAGTCTCGGCCATCGCTCAGACCTGCGGCGGCGCAGAGCGGCTTCCCGTCAGCCATCTCTCTGTGAGTGTGATATCTCCCGTTTCCCACACTCTGTGCCTATTCACTGGGCCCGAGACGGGGGACAATAGAAGTGTGTCTTGTTACACATCACATTAGCTACGGTGTTTGATCTCCTGTTGAAGGGGGGGGGACCGCTTCAGCCAGACCATCTGGCCCGGCCAACTAGACCCTGAGAAAGTCCCAGGCATGCCACACTCTCCACAACTTCTGCACACACAAAACAAAAAAATAGTTGTGAAAGACTTTTGTGGCACTTGAGACATAATTCAAGCAGCAGACAGCGTGCCACGACCACCACCACAGAAGTGGGACATGTGTGCCGGGTGTCACGCCGGCTTTTCTATTTTTTTGAACACCTGTGCACCAGTAAGGTCAGATCAGATGAAACTTTAATGATCCCTGTGGGAAATACTGGCGACAAGAGTTCAAACTTTCCCTCTGTTTCTGAAGTAAAATCAGGTTATTCAGATATATATCGCACTGTAACTACAACGTCAAAATACTCTTCATGCATTCAAAATCATACTTCAGTAAAAGTATAAAAATATTAACAAAAAAATATAAAATGTTGTCATTATGCAGGATTTCAGAATCATGTTTATTATATTATCAGATTATAGTGATTGATGAATTAATCTGTACATCACAAAGGATGTAATTTTTTACCTAATATACTGCTGGGTAGCTTCATCTATAATAATTCATCCTCATTTATTAGTTGATTTATATTTTGTATTATTAATCTGAATCTGGAAAGTAACTAAAGTTATCAAATTAATTTAGTGGATTAAAAAATAATAAATATTTGCCTCCAAAATGTAGTGGGGTAGAAGTATAAAATGGAAATACTCAAGTAAAGTACAAGTACCTCAAATGTGTACTTAAGTACAGTGCTTGAGTAAATGGACTTAGTTACATTCCACCACTGCCATTGACTTTAGTAAGACTATAATTTAAATGCAGCTCCGAATAATGAACCTCTCAAGACATGAACATAGTATTATGTCATCTTTACTTTGGTACCAGAATAAATACAATTTGTTCTCCTTTGCTCACGTGGTACTGAAGAATTACTCCAATTCTTGAAATTATTCTTCAAAACGTAAAAAAGTAAAAGTGTGTACGCTGTTATGGCAACAAACAAAGTGGATGTGCAGAGTTCGAGTTACGCTGTGATAACCTGACAACGATCGCTACGGGAATCAACCCTCGCTTCTTATGGTGTTGTTCCCCTTGAGCAAGGCACACAATAGATAAACTCTCTGGTGTGACTGGATGTGAGTTTGTGGTCCTTTATGGAGCCAAAACCGAATCAGAACAACAAACTCGACCTTCTGCCCGACATATACAGGAATGAGACGCTATACAGTCGATGTCATCGCTGCTCTCGCCAAAGCAAACAGACTCCATGCTGCTGTAGGTACAATTACAAGTGTTTTCAATGGAGTCCGGTGACGTTGGTGAGAGCGTAGACGGATACGACAGCTTCAGTTCCCCGTCTTAAAGGGCCGTCTGACTGCGAGGTAAAGCGGTGAAAATATTCTAAATATAGCGTACACTTAAAGTGATATGGATTTCTTTTAGGTGGCTGAAATACATACATTGTTTTACTTCTGTCTGTTTCTACTAACTCCATCTGCTGTAGGTAACACACCGTCTACGGAGAAGTACCTCATACAACTACACTTTAAAATACCCAAACTATCCCTTTAACATCGGCACTAACACATCATCTACAGTTGTTTCTGTCTGACTGTACGTTGACCTCTGGAAGAAGTAAAGACACTACTATTGTTCATGTTTTGCAAAACTTCATGTGAAGTTTTTCAATTTATTTTTCAAGTTAAAACTTCTCAAAGAAGAAGACAGATTCTTTTAGTAAAAGATTGATGTCAACATATAAAACGCCTTTATAAAAGGTATTCACTGGAAGATGAAAAAACATCTATAATAAACATTACAGGTACAACACATAAGCCAAATAATGGTTACACATATAGTCAGAATTAAGTATAATCATGATAAGATTTACAGTAGAAGTGGACCCATGGGATCCATATTGTTGATTCATCAACACCAAGCTGATGTCAGTGATACTCAGTATCAAAGATAGACAGTTTAAACACATCAAACCGTGTCTCAGACACGTAGATTCAACCCAACGTGGGCGTTACAACAAGATCATTCAGTGATGTTTGCAGAACAAACAAACAAAAGTAGTTTTTCCCCACAAGAGTAAAGAGTATAATGTGTATACACACGGTGTACATGTTCAGTAAAACCTGAATCATTTCAGTCCTCCCAAAGGAATACTAGTAAAAAACACTCAACAATATTGAATCTCCTGCCAAAGCAAAAGGAAACAGACTTCAGGAAGTCTTCAACTTTGTGTCCATGACGTTCACAGACGTAGTTCTCTCTGTGGTGGAGGAGGAGGTGGTGCTGCCTCCGTCCTACCAGGGCCTCCACAGAGCGCCGCCGGCCTGGCTCACCCCCTTACTGGAGCTGAGCCGATGGAGCGGAGAGCCGGGAGGGGTGACGGAGCCGGGGCTGGACTCCTGCAGGCCCTGGAAGTGGCTGAGCAGCCGGCGGTGGGCCTGAGTCTGGACCTCGCAGTGGGACAGGAAGCTGACGGCCTCCTGCACGCAGCGGGAGTAGCCTTCGCCGCCGCCAGAAGAGGTCACGCCGGCTTTCTGCTGCTTGTGCTGCTGCCAGCCTCTCAGATAGGCAACGGCCATCTCCAAGATGTCGGCCTTCTCCTGCTTGGAGTCGGGCTGCTGCCGGAGGAACTCGGGGCCCAGCAGGGACTTGAGCTGCTCGATGCTGGTGTTGATGCGGTCTCTGCGCAGCTTCTCAACCATCGGCTTTCTCAGCTGAAGAACAGAAGAAAAACATTTAGGATATAAAATCGGACTTTTTTTAATATATTATATGAACACTATTAAAACAAAAGGGAGTTCTTTATAGAAATGAGATTCACCTTATGAGCAGGAGTCAGGTGTTCCTTAGGATAGCTTGCTTGTCCAAACACAGTGGGCGCCATGGCTGTAGAGACAGAGCCGGTTGAGTCTGAGCTGCCTTCTCTCTGCCTCGGCCTCGTATTTATACACCCAAATCTCCATATGAATGTGTGGGTCTTGGGCTTGTTGGAGTTTCTCACAGTCCCCCGACCAATGGGAGCGCTGGGAAGGGCTTTGAGGAACGCAGGGCTGCCACATGCTCAATGAAGTGTTTATAGCCGCGGGGACAATGAGTGTGTCTCCGGGGAGCAGGTGGAGGAATAGACTGCGAGAGAAAGAGTGGGGTGGTGGTGGAGGAGGGAGGAGGCAGCGTAGCTGGGAGACTGACCCAGTGCTTGTGTTGATATGGGAAAGTGGTGACCCCAGAGGGAAGCACGCCGCTGTCTCATGTCATCTCAACCGCCACGTAATTGAGCACAAAGTGCCTCCGCCACCAGGCACACGTGGGTGTTACAGAGGGCCAGCCGGGAGAAAAGGGCCGACATGAAGCCACTTCCACCACGTTGACACGGCAGACTTCTCCTCACGGAGACGAGCAACAGTTGAGACGTCTCAGAGACGGAGAGGAAAAGAGACAGATCTGGGACTCAAATCAAATAAAAGAGGGTTATGTGTGAATTTATTCTTTCTTCCCACACACAGTTTGATGTAAATGTAATGAAGTTATAATACTTTGTTACAGTATTCAAGTATTTTTTGTGTACAGCGGAGTATTAGGTCCACACTGAGGAAAAAAAAAAAAATCGGAGATTTCGAGAATAAAGTCAGAATTTTGAGGAACGTGGAGCGTCTTGTGAAGTTCTACTTTAGTTTAAGTTTTACAAATAACCAAATACTTCATCTTTTGGCTCATCAGCACCACATTATCATCAGTATCAGGACCTGGAAAAGGTTATGCAAGAAACTGAGTTTATTCAGAAGAAAGAACCACATGGACCTGATGGAGAAACTGACTCTTTAGAGGAGGAAATTACTCTTTTTTTTGTAATATTAGGACTTTATTCTCGTAATTATTAAGAGTAAAGTCTTAATAATTACGAGAATAAAGTCCCAATATTACTAGAAAAAAAGTAATTTCCTCCAATTTTCTTTTCCCCTAAATGTGGCCCTAATACAGATACTCACAAATACAACGGAGTATTTAACTCGATTTTTTATTTTTCTGTCAACTTTTACTTTTACTCCACAACATTTCCCCGAAGCATCTTCATCACTCATTAATACACTATGTGTTGCAGGGATGACGTATTTCTGTAGGCCAACCAGGAAGTTAGCATCGCCCTGGTTCCCTCCACTAAAACCCAACGGGATTGATCTGAGTTGATTTGAGTGTGAGTAGAAACACAACGAGGCGGTAAAGGAGGACGAGTCAGTTTGATGATGTTTAGTCGTCTCATTTAGACGCCCACATTCGCCACATTAACTTCAGTCTACATTCTGATAGAGGAAACCCAGAGAGTTGCGGAAGGTCTCATTTGTTTTTAAGATTATTTTTTGTAGCTTTTGATGGAGATGGTGTTGAAAGGGGGAGAGAGAGAGGATGACGATGACATGCAGCAAAGGGCCACCGGTCAGATTCTAACCCCGGCCGCTGCGGTGAGGACTCAGCCTACGTGGGGCCTTTTTTTAGGTCAGGTCACAACCTGTTCACACATTAGCAATAAAAATAGATTTAAGGTACTATATGTAACTTTTAGAAAGTCCTTGTTATAATGACACCGTTGGCCGTTGAGAGAACAGACTGCAGTGAACTGCAGTCAGCATCCTGTAGCTCCGTAGGCGCGAGTGATCCTCCTGGGCATCGGCCAAAACAGTGACGTGACATTACAATCAGATATCACCGTTATTATCTGTAATGTCAAATCTCCATGATACTAACTAGCTCGCCAAATTACTTCATCAGCTTACGTTACGAAGCAAAACCGTCCCGAGTCCTTTACATAGAAATCAGTCCGCAGGCTGGTATAGGCAACCGAGAAAGTCTTTTTATGTTACATTACAATCTGTTCACTCAATGGCAATACAAAGTGATTAATACATGTATACATTGTTACATATAGTACCTTTAAAACACGTTTGTACGTGTAAAAAGTTACATGCAGTCCCATTAATCGATTATCAATGTGATTAATTTAATCAAGAAAATAATGGACAGCTTAATCAACGATGGAAATAATCATTACAGTCGGACTGTAAACATCCTAACAGTCTCCACACTCCCAGCACATGTTCACACATCAGGCTAAACCACACACACACACTCTCATTCACTTTCCCTCCCACACACACACACACACACACACACACACACACACACAGCTGGCTGACCTGCCTGCCGCTGGCCACGTCTCAGTCACACGCTCCCTTCCTGCCTGTGTGGAACGTGGGAGCCGCTGTGGTCCCCGGCTTCCCACACTTCAGTGTTAATGACACTGAGGCCGGCTGCACAAAGGAAGTGTGCCCCATCGAACAAAGATTGAGTGGCCAACCCCCCCCCCCCACCCCAACACACACACACACACACACCCAGGAACACAGTGCACAGTGCCGTCGACAGGGCTTCCAGGCACACCATCTGGACGGATCGGACGCTATTGTCAGCCAATCGAGCATGGGAGACGCTCACCGTGAGAATCAGAGAGGCTGAAATAGAGACAGAAAGTTAAAGAAGAAGAAAAGGGAGTGTGTGTGGAGGCTGGGAAACCTCGGGGAGAATTTGAGAAAGTTTGTTTTCACTGTTTTGGGCCTAAAAATCATAAAATACATGAGATAAAAAAAAAGTCCTCAAATGTGTCTCGTTTTGTCTGGAACTAACAATTAATTTCACTGTCGATTCATCTGAAGATTATTTTCTAGATTAATTGTTTGGTCTATAAAATACAAGTTTCTCAAAGTCCTAGGGATTTTAAATGTCTTGTTTTGTCCACAACCCAAAGATATTCAGTTTAATATGATATAAAAACAGAGAAAAGCAGGAAATCTCCACATTAGAGAGGCTGAAACGACATCATTTTCTGCTTTTTTTTTTTTAAATGAAAAATTACTTTTTGGAGATTATTTTCTTGTCGATCGACTAACTGATTAATCGTTGCAGCTCTAGTTGTCAAAGTGACACATTCACGCCACATTTAATAGTCATTTGGTCTATAAAATGTCAGAAAAATGTCAATCGGTGTTTCCCAAAGTCCAAGATGACGTACTCAATTTTTTTTTCAATTATCAAAATATTTGCCGATTAATTTAATAGTTGACGACTAATTGATTAATCGTTGCAGCGCTAGTGCTCTGAAGAGTTCACCTCCGCTGTCTGGGGGTGGAGGCAGAACGCTCAGAGACAGAAATCTCACAAACTGGGCAAATAAAAACAAATCTGCAACAGCGATAAGTGAGAACTTTGGGGTGAACTGACCCTTTAATAGATCACTTTAATCACCTGCCACAATATGAGACGGGTTACAACCCAAACAGCCTTCTTCAGGGTGTGTCAGTTGTGATTTTACGGGATCTTTTGCACCACTTTCTCTACATTTCTACATAGAAAGTGGAAGTGAAGTCCATCCGGCTTTAGACTGAGCACCTTCGTCCACCATGTTGTTAAATGAACGTCCTTTTCCCTCCACGTTCCCACCACATATCACCCCCGGTCGACAATATCTGACTCGTTTTGGAGCATCACAGCTGAGCGACAACGGCCCGGCGAAGGGCCCCTCCCACCTGTTTGTTTAGATCGGGGGCCCATTGTACCTCATGAATTCAACTAATTCATTCACATCCTATTGTCATAACGCTGCTCTTTGATTGGCCCAACGCTGTGAGAAGCTGCATCTCATTAAATGGATGGGAAAGTGGGGTATCAGTATATAAAGGAGGGAGGTCGCGGTGGGTGAAATCATAACTGTGAACGCCTCTCGTAGCGACACGGTTCCTTCTGGACTGCCCGGACACCATCTTTTCACCATGAGGGATCAGCACACAACGTAAGCTCCAACGGAGGAAACTCATCTTTTCCTTGGACTTTTTGTCTCATTCAAGGTCACTCAGGGGTCGTTGGGATGGTTTTGGTAGTTTTGGTTTTGTATCGTGATTCTTGAATGAAAGTGTCGACTGTTCTGGCGTTGTGGCGGGTGATTAAAGTCGTCCGTTAAAGGGTCAGTTCACCCAAAATAACCTTTTCTCACTTATTGCAGATTTTGTTTTTATTTGCCCAGTTTGTGAGATTTCTGTCTCTGAGCGTTCTGCCTCCAGCCCCAGACAACGGAGGGCAACTCTTCAGAGCACTAGAGCTGCAACGATGAATCGATTAGTCGTCAACTATTAAATTAATCGGCAAATATTTTGAAAATCAATTGAAAAAAAAAGTCCAGCTTCTCAAATGTGAATATTTTCTGGTTTGTTTCCTCTTCTGTGACAGTAAACGGAATATCTTTGAGTTGTGGACAAAACGAGACATTTGAGGACGTCATCCTGGACTTTGGGAAACACTGATCGACATTTTATAAACCAACCCTACACGTATAAATCGGGTCGGTGTCCCATGTGCGCTCGCATATGGCTACGCTGTTCAGACACAAACTACACGGAAACACCGCAAACTTATATCTAGTGAAGCCCGTCTTGCAAAATAGTGTTGACTCTTCCTGCTTCAGCCTCCAGACCTCAGCCAGAAGACACAGGGGAGTCTGTAGCTTTGGTCTCCAGGGCCGGAGTCAACGCTGTACTCTGCTCCTCTGCCTGCCTTCACTCACACACTGCGCTCGTTCTCACTCGCTCCACCTCTCACGTGCATGCACGCACACTACACACTGCAGAAGACGAGAGGCTGTAATTTTTTTCTGCCTAAACCTAAAGAAGTCGTGTATTTCCGTGAACAACTACGTCTAAAACTGGTGTGTTTTCTGTGCGTCCGGCATTAATCTGATGTGTCTGCTCTCGTTTCCTCCTCAGCATGTGTAAGATGATGGTTCTGGAGAGGAAGTGCACCGATAGAGCAGCAAGGCTCCGCTCAGCTCTGGAGAGCCAACTCAACAACAACGGGGTGTCCAGCTCTGACGTCTGGGACAAGACCGTCTCCTTCTTCACCGTGAAGAAGGCCTTGATCTTCCACAACGGCTACACCAGATCCTCCAGAGAGGCCATGCGGCTGTTCCCGTCACACGCTGAGGACGTGGCGCCGCTGTGCTGCCAGTGAGACGTGGACGCACACAGGAAGACGACACGGAACGGGACTGAACTGTGTGTCTACAAGCTCCGTGGTGCTTTAAAGGACTTTAAATCTGGTTTTCTGCTGAGTGTTTAAGTAGACAAGATGGGAGATGTAAACCGTATCCACGGTGATATTACTGGTCCACTGATGGGCCTTAAAATGTGCATTTCATGCCTGAAGTGCTCCTCGACTCTGGTCCCCTACAGACCACGTTGTCAGGTTATGTTAAACTATTCCTTTGTATAAAGGGGACATGTGTATGCCAATGCATACTTTAGATTTGTAAATGTTTTTTTACATTGTTATTGTTAGTCATGTATAAAATGTGCAATATGTGCTTCCATATGCAAGTTGAAAATAAAGTAATATTGATGTTTTTCTAACATTCACAGTTTGAGTTGAGAATTATTTCCTAACAGATTATTTAAACTAGTTAATTTTAAACTTAATATGTTCAGTTTGGTTATTCATATAAGAGTTTGTATTTGGTTAACAGGGAGTAAAGTAAGGGAATAGGGGTTTATCATTTTCATATCTCTCATCATCAGTGTCTTAATGAATATTGCCCTCTAGTGGATATTTTATACAACTATACCACAGCAGCTGTTTCCTCCATGGACTCTCTGGTCTCAACACCTCAGAGGTCGGCTACAGGTCAAAGTTCCTATCGATTAATCGATTAGTTGTCAACTATTAATCGCCAACTATTTGGATAGTCTATTTGGCGTGGAGAGGAGGTTGTGTTGCTCTGGCTCTGTCTATTTGGCGTGGAGAGGAGGTTGTGTTGCTCTGGCTCTGTCTATTTGGCGTGGAGAGGAGGTTGTGTTGCTCTGGCTCTGTCTATTTGGCGTGGAGAGGAGGTTGTGTTGCTCTGGCTCTGTCTATTTGGCGTGGAGAGGAGGTTGTGTTGCTCTGGCTCTGTCTATTTGGCGTGGAGAGGAGGTTGTGTTGCTCTGGCTCTGTCTATTTGGCGTGGAGAGGAGGTTGTGTTGCTCTGGCTCTGTCTATTTGGCGTGGAGAGGAGGTTGTGTTGCTCGGGCTCTATCAATGTATTACCTTCTAGTCACGACCGGCATTCCCCGGAAAAATCACAAGCGGTGATCTCTGGGAAGTGAGATACAAAAAAACAACTGCAATCACCACTTCTTGCCAGAGGTGCCGCCAAAGAGAACTAAACAGAGATCTTTGAGATTTCAACTCTAAAATCTGCATTTTAAAACACATCTATTCTGCCTCTTAACGGTACATTTAGACTTGTCACAGTAAAATAGGAGTTACTAATAACATTAACGATGGTTCTGTTCTAAGTCATGACGATGAGCTCTTTTCACCAGAGTGAAACTGAAGCAGCTAAACAGCATTCAGACATCATTCATTTTCCATTCACTTTTCTACTGCGACTCTTCGCCGAGTTAAAAACAGATGTGCCGTTTTAACGTAGAAGAGCACTTTGTGTAAAACAGCAGCTGGAACAGAAGAAGTTACCGTGGATCAGATTTTGAATTATTACGGCTTTATTAATCATAGGCTAAATTCAAAAAAGCAGACATTCAGCAACAAGTTGAACATTGTAGCAGCGGGAGTTAACAATAAAGTGGGTGATGTCCACACCATGCATTCAGCTCTGGAGTACAGGGACGCCGTTTCAACGGTCCGTGAGTTGAAAGTCAATCTTTGCTTTCCAGAAATCTGTTCTGACTGTATCGACACAAGAGTTAGAAATAAAACTACCTGCCGGGGAAGAAAACAAACTGAACAATTAGTCAAAGAAAAAGGTGTTTAAGGATATAATGCAGGTCTGTTTTATTATTAATTTAGACAGGTCTGATATTTCATTGCAACAGATGGAATCTTTCACAAGTCCAAAGTTCACTTTGTCACAAAGGCAGAGCTTTATGGGAAAAAAATAAACTTTTATTCATCCTTCTTTTCCCTTGTGAGGTTGATAAAAGAAACCTTTACACACACACTAAATCAAAAAACTCTCTCTTTGTCCGTCACTCAAATTCCAGTTAGAACCGACATGAAGACCAAAAACAGCAAGAGCCCCGAAGAAAAGGACCGCTTAGCTCGCGACCACGTGACACTGAAACCTTCCGCCATTTTTAAAACAAACTGAAACCAAACAAAGAAAAAAGGAAAACAAGATAAAATCAAATGCCACTCTTTAACACATGGTGGGTCAAATCCAAAACATGTTTAGTTACCTTAACATTGCAACCCAATATTAGGGAGGGGGGGCGGGCTGAAAGAGTTTCCACCCTAAAACAGAATTCCCTTTTTATTCCCATCAACCGAACAACTACTTCTCTTTCTGTTTTTAATGACCTCAGCCCGTTTCTCCGTCTCATCTGTCAGAACAACAGTGAAGCTTCAGGTCTGTTGGCGATAACGGCCGTCACGTCTCCGTTTTAATGAGCTCGGCGAGTCGTTCATCATCAGTCATCGCCTCCAGACTGAAGCGGTCTGAATTCTGTTTTAGCGTGTTCCCCCCGTCCCGTCAACAGCTTCGTGTTTTTGTGTTAAACGTTACAACGTTACAGAGAAGTTGCCAAAAGTGGATGATTCTTTTTTTTTAGACTACACATAGTTTCTGCTTAAAGTTAATTTGAAGATGTCATACTGGGGTGGGAGGGGGGTGAGTAAGAGGCATGGTGTATACTGTGTGTGTGTGTGTGTGTGTGTGTGTGTGTGTACTCAGTGTGTAAAAAGAGAAAATCTTTTTTTTTTTTTTCAGCTGGTTGGTGTCCAACCTGTGTTAGCTGGGCTGTTGTGTGTTGGAGGGTGTGTGTGTGTGTGTGTGTGTGTGTGTGTGTGTGTGTGTGTGTGTGTGTGTGTGTGTTGTGGGTTGAGGGTGGCCATTAGGGCAAAGAGTTCAACAAATCCTGCAGGAAGAGGTCCGGGTCTGCGATTTCCGAGAGGAGACCTGGAAGAGAAAGGTCAAGTTTCTTAATGACATTCACATTACAGTTTACAACTCACACCAGGCAAGAAGTTAAAGGGGAACTGTTGTATTTTACATCAATGTTTTTGTGCAGAGAATGCAGTTTAGTTGTATGGGAACGTAACTTTAGGAGACGGGGCTGTATAATCAGGTGTGTATGTATACTGACCTACGACGTCACAGAACTCTGACAAGGACTCGGCGGGCATGAGTTCATCCTGGAAGGCCCTGAGCACGCGCTCCGACGCCTCAAAGATGGGCATGTCGTTGTGACGGACATATTCTGCCAGCGAGAAGGACCAGCCCCCCTCCGTGTTGCTGGTGGGAACTTTCTGCACGGCCAAAGAGAAGAAAAAGAGAAGTGAGGAAAGAGGTGGTGAGGTCAGTTGATGTAGTTTTATCAGATATAATCTCAGCAGTTCTGATGTCAAAGAAAACTGTCGAGCTTTTGTTCAGGTGTTAACAATGATTCATTTTTAAACACATCTTTAACTTTACCAAGATAATGAAGACATACATCAAAGCATCCCAAACACATACATAGATTAATATCATCTGAATGATGTTTGTGGCATCAACATTTACCCTGAACATGTCGTAGACGAGATCCACCAGACCCCAGAAGAGAAGAGGCGAGCGATAGACTGCATATTCCTTTGGTGCTTTATCTGTGAGTCTGATAATAAAAGAGAGGGAGAGGATGAAGGTACTAAACTTGCACAAATACCGATCAATTCTGATGGTACGTGTTCACAGGCTCCGTCCTTTCCACCCATTCATTGTCTATGTAAGCAGCCGTGCAATGCATTCTGGTAGCATGGCGGCGCAATTCGAGAGACGGAGCGTCACGACGGCCGTTCCTGCATAAAGTTGAGGTCTAGTCTACTTTATGCAAATCACGGGCGTCCGACGCGAAGCGCCGCCTCTCGAAACTCAAAAATCATTAAAAATAAACGTTGGCCCACCAAGCGTCCAATCCTTGGAAGCGGCGTGTGCCCTCATGATAAAAAACGCCCCGGTGGACACGTACCATTAGTGACTTCAAGTTCAAGTTCCACAAACGATGATAAAAAAAGCTGCCTGTTACGTACATGAATAAAACTGGAAGGGTTAAACTAGCTGCCTCTTTATTTACATAAAAATAAAACAGAAGTTAAGAGTCCTACTTGTTGGTGCAGACTGCGGAGACCTTGCGGGCGTGTGCGTTGACCAGGAGTCTTCGTAGGAAGTATAAACGTGAACACCTCCAGCGTTCGGGCGGCATGATGTGCATTGCCAAGATGGTGAAATAGTGCGGCCCTTCGACCTCGTACGAGCTCTCCACCCATTTCTCACACGGCTGCTCCTGGAAACTCTGAAGGTTCTTCTCCTCCCGGGACGTAGCCCTTGTACTGCAGCGACAGAGGGAGGGAAATACATGAGCTGCACCAGCTGAATGTTGGCTAATTTATGGTGTGTGTGTGTGTGCGTGTGTGTGTCATCTAGCAGCTGGTACAGATTGAATGTGTGATGAGTCAAAATAAAAAGGTCCATACGTGTTGAGGACGTAGAGCACGGTGTGGATGATGTAGGGGATGAGGTGGATGTTGCTCTCCCGTCCTCCTCCTCCCGTGTCCACGCTGAACGATTGTTCCGTAGCGAAGCGGAGGAACAGCAGTTTGGTGTCGTGGATGTTGAGTTGGTACGTTGGCTCCCGCTGGCCCGTGCACTCCTGCAGATATGTGTTGTGCCTGTTCGCCAGAGAGAAATCCAGTCGGGTATTATTTACTGTGTCCCATATGAAGGAACATTTTTCTGTGTGTGTGTGTGTGTGTGTGTGTTGGGGCGTGATTTTACCTCGCTAAGCACGTAGCGAAGGCTGATTCTGGCACATGTGGCCCCCACACAGGAAGCAGCCCATTGCACTTGGTGTTGGCGTTCTGGAGAGCAGCACTCTCCCACTCCTCTCGCCCACGAGCCAGCCTGCATCGGGGGGAAAAGGGAAAAATAAAAAAGTGAGGTTGCTGCAGAACGTTTTTAAAAAGGGCAGCAGTGTAAACATCAGCAGGTACATGGTGGCGTTTGTTGATACCTGACAGCTGCCAGATGGCAGTCATAGTGGACTATGTTAAAGTGCGACACAGTGCTGTAGCCCTGCTGCTTCCGAGGCTTGTTTTCAAAGTCCTCCAAGGCCACACGCTTCGTGAAAGTGTAAATACCCAGGACTTTGGTTGGCTGGGATGAAACAGACAAAGAAATGTTGATTCAAAACACCACAAGTGGATTTAACACACAAGAAGAGTCCTACTCAGTCCTCAGCTGGTATATCACGGTGTCTGCTTACAGTGGCAGCTGATACATAAAACACTTTAATCCAAACTAAAGTGCGTTTTCTATAATCCTGGATGTGTACCTGGAATTTGTAACCTTCTCTACAGATACAACAGGTCAAGCCCGGCTCCTCTATCAGCTCCTCCATTTGCTTCAACAGTGAGGTCTTGGTCACCACCTGACCCTTCTCATTGGTCTGAAAGACAAACACATAAACCACACATTCAAAAAATAAATCAACAATGTAACACTGGGATGAGAGAGATGCCAATGAACATCATTTAAAAAACAGGGAAAAGTTAGATAAAGGGAGGAACAGGGTACCGTCATGCCCAGTGTTCCCAGAGCTTTCTGTCTCATGGCCATCGCCATACGCTTCTTCTCAGATCTGGTCTCCCGGCGGGCCGCTTCGATCTTCAGGTTGACGTCGCTGTGCTCCCTCAGAGCCTCTAGAAGGTTTTCCGCCAGCGTGCCGATGCCTTCGTCACTGGATACCTGCTCCAGCTTGTGCAAGTTGGTTATTGAATCTGTGCCAATCAGCACCTGAACAGAAGATAAGAAGACATCCAGTCATGTTGGGTAGGTAATTGGAAGTAGGTGAGTATTGTTGATGCAGAGTTTGTGAGCTGAGTCTAACGGGTTTAAATGGTTTACCTCGTAATCACTCCTCAATACCGAGGTTATAATAGGTTTATAAATCTAAATTAGTTTCTAATTTTATTTTAGTTTTGACTTTGAAACTGAGTTTCAGTTTTTCAGAAAGGTTTTACTTTTTATATATTTGGTTTTAATTTTACAGTAGTTTTACTTTGTTTTTGTTCGGGACAAATAATGAAGTATATAGTTATATACATGCAAAATACACGGTTGGACCTCCGTTCAGTTTCTGTAGCTCAAAGTCAAGACAGTTGACAGAAATTCATGCCGTCTCCTTTTTTCGGTAGCTAAAGCACTAAAACTTAACTGAAATTAATGCACTTTTATTTTGTTATTTTATTAGTATTTTAACCAGGAAATATAGTTTTAGTTTTTCTTAAAAGGATATAGTTTTTAATTTCTTTCAGTTTATCAAAATATTTTTCGCTGCTTATTTTTGTTTTAATTTTAGCTAGGGCTGCACGATCACGGCCAAAATGATAATCAAGATTAATTTAGATAAACATTGAAATCACAATTATTTATCACGATTATTCATTGATTTTAGGGATAAAATATTTGTATTGCACCTTCACATTTAAATAAACAGACTGCTTTGTGCTACATTCCTGCTAATGTACAAATCTTTGCATCAAAATAAGACACTAAAATTCAGTGCATTTTTGTTTTGACGGGCAAAACGAGTAATATACAGTATACATATATATATATATACGTATGTACATACGGTCCTGGTGGCTGGCTGTTAGTTGATCATGTTCATTTAATTGTGGGAAGCCAAACTCATGATTGCGATTACTATTCGAATAATTGTGCAGCCCTAGTTTTAGTTTACTATAATAACCCTGCTCTATACACGGGAACATTAATTATATTTAGTACCTGTGTGGGGGGATGCTGGGTAGCCAAACCACGGAGTAATCTGAGAATGAAGGGGAGAGCTGGTCTGGAGAGGAACTTCTTCCAGATGTCTGCATCCAGACTAATGAGAGAGGGCAGAACAAGATTTAAACAATCAAGCACATACAGTATATTTAATTATATCAAAAGGTATCGATGGACTTGATCTTTGGGCACTGGGAGATGACCTACTTTTTGGCGTTGGGGATATGTTTCTTCATGTAGTCCAGGGCACTCTGTGTGATTCCTTTCTGGAGAATAAGGTCTTTCAGCTGATGGCCGTTGCTGTTATTTTTTATCCCAGAAGCGATTTTACAGAAACAATCCAAAAACACTTTGTCATCTGCGCTGTGCTCCTCGTCGTACCTTAGAAAGCAAAGCCAGGGGTCAATTTTACTTCATCACACACTGTAATACCCCAAAACACTGTGAGAAAGCTGAGTGATTCCCACTTGTCAAAGCTGCAACACGGTTTGAAGCGTTCCACCAAGATCCTCATCTTCTCCAGTTCACCGAAGGACAGGTACGGGATGATGCGCAGCAGACCCTGCAGCACGCTGGGGTTGGAGCGCACAAACGGGGTGTTGATCTGGTCCAACAACATGACCAGCTGATCTTTGTCTCCTGTCAGCAGCAGGTTACCCTGCAAAAGACAAACCAGTGGCCGTTTGAGTTACATGCATACAATATTTACAGGTTTTGATATTATTAGGATTGTCAAACGTCTGAAAAAAAAATCTGAAAAAAAAGATCTGAAAAAAAAATCTGAAAAAAAAGTCTGAAAAAAAAATCTGAAAAAAGTCTGAAAAAAATGTCTGAAAAAAAAGTCTGAAAAAAAAAATCTGAAAAAAGAAGATCTGAAAAATGTCTTAAAAAAAATGTCCGAAAAAAAAGTCTGAAAAAAAAGATCTGAAAAATGTCCGAAAAAAAAGTCTGAAAAAAAAAAGATCTGAAAAAAAAGATCTGAAAAAAAGATCTGAAAAATGTTATTTTATTTTTTGTCCCTCAATGTGGCCCTAATACTAAAGATGCTTACCTTGTCCTCTGAAATCTCTGCATTGGCTTCGTCCAGAATGATCTCCATGATGCTCAGAACTTGCTCCGCTATGGAGGCTCCTCCACTGTCCTTACTCTCCTGTTCTGCCACTAAAGCCTGAGAGGGAAAAGGACATTAAAACAGTTTTCTAAAACATTTATAACCTGTATTAAAAAATAAAAATAAAAATGGAATTGACCTGCACCAGAACCCCCCCGGACTACACAACACAACGTTACACCGTCGCTGTAACACTCACCAGGTTCAGAGTTCCCAGCATGACGTTGAGCGTGTTCATCTCTGGTTTGACCAGCTGCTGCCTGTTGATCTTCACCTTCACACAGTAACTGAACAACTTCAGCAGAACCTGTGAGTGGGACAGAAGTTCACGTGTCACTCTGCAGCTCTGCTGTCGGTATTTATGAGAGCTGCACGAGAGATTTTCTGCTGTTGTCTGAAATGAAAGACGATCTAAAATAAAACTTTGTGTTGTTTAAAAAATAGACACTAATGTGAACCAAGTTTTCTTCATATGCTCTGGAATTTCTTCTTCAGTGGTTTATTAACAGCCACGCTCCTCTTTGTACAGAGTAAAGGATTAAAGTGAAAAAATAATTCATGTTAGCTAGAGGAAAGAAATGCTGATTGGGAAAATCTGATCTCTTTCAATCACAAAACTCCATTGGAATCTGTTAAAGGTACTTTATGTAACAATTTACATGTATTAATTGCTTTGTATTAACAGTGTGTGAACAGACTGTAATGTAACTTTAAAACTGAGATCTTCCAAGACTTTCTCTGTTGCCTATAACAGCCTGTAGTCTGATTTCTATGTAAAGGAAATTGTTTATTTTTCACATATTTTAGTTATTTTTTGGCTATTTTTCAGACAATTTTACAAATAATTTTGAGTCATTTTTCTTTTCTTTTTTTTTTAGATATTTTTCACTAATAATTTCCTGCCATTTTTCACATATTTCCAAATGTTTTTTCATGCTTTTAGACTCTTTACAAATATATGTTATTTTGTTTAGTTTTCACATATTTACAGCCACTGGTGTTATTAATAACAGGGATTCTCTGAAAGTTACATATAGTACCTTTAAGACTCATTTTATTATTTATGTATTAAATTTACAAACGTGTTTCTGTATCCTTTGAAGGTCAGAAAATAAAGATAATAGTCTTATTGTTGAGTGCTTACAGTGAGCAGATGTCTTCCTTGTTTAAAATCTTTGATTCCAGACAGCCGGCTGAGCATACACTCCAGTCCTCCACACTGAGCCATGACTCCTGCCATCTTGTACACCTCCTCATCATCCTCCTCTTCATCTGTAATACGGTCAGGTAAAACATGTGATGAGACACTGCACATTCATCTTTTCCATTACTCTTTCAAGAAGGTATAGAATAAAGACAATTATGAGGACAAAGAGCATGTCCTCGAGGCTACCGGTGAACAGCGTTAATGTTGGTGATATTATATATTATTACAGTGAATCTAACCTGTGGTTGAGTCCAGTGATTCTATGAACTCCTCAGTGGCGTCTCCCAGCAGACCTCTCATTCGATAGATGATTCTCATTGGCTCACCCTTTGAAAAAAAAAAAAGCCAGCAGGCTCCTTGAGTAACAGTAAAGGCCTTAATACACTGCCATCATAATCAGAAATACTTGATTTGATCTGCAGCAGAGTTTTCTGTGTGCAGAACGCAGATCATGTTCATTTAATTTTGGGAAGAAAAATGTTTTGATCGCGATTAATATTGGATTAATTGTGCAGCCCTACTGATGACAGACATTTAGAGTACTGTAAACATTTAATGGCAATCTGCACAATTCAAAATGCTCTTAAAAGGGTCAATCATTCACGGTTAAACTCACCTCGTTTGTAGGGCACCAGACCTTCTTGTAGACCTCGGCCACAGACAGATCCAAGCTAATGATTTTGTTGTTCACCAGAAGCTGCGGAAAACAGAGCGGCATCAAATAAATGTCTTGGAACAGGGTCAACTTTTAGAATTCAAAGTGAAACAGAGAAGAGTTTGATAAAAAGCTAAACAAGAAATGTGTTTTAAATATACAGGGGATGGAAGTTTAGAGTTCACATTTTACCTCCATGCCACTGTCGTCTTCAAGAAGCGCCACCAGGTCGCAGTCTTGGCAGATCTTGTTCTTGATGTCCCTCATTAGAGGGCCGATGCCGGGCTCGTTGCTGCTGTAGGGGTTTCCTGGCATGCGGCCCTGCAGGAAGTCCTCCTGCTGAGGATCCTTTTCCAGAGTCACAAAGAACTCTGTCACCTCGTTCTCCTCCTGAAGAACAAAGGATGAAACAACAAATGAAGACAAATTCACAGCTACACTGAATTTGAGAGCATTATTCTGGACGACTTTTGTAATAGATATGCATTAAGGTAAAGGTAACTCACAGGATAGATGATGCTGCACAGTCTCTCAAAAATGAACACCGGTGTCCTGTAGTCATCCAGGTTGTACCGCTTTGCAGTCTCGATGCACACTGCCATGAAGGCTTTGGTTTCAGACTCCGTACCTGCACAACACAATGTTGATGTTTTTAACACACACAAACACACACACACACACACACAATATACAATGACCTTCAGAAGACAGATTTATATTTTATGTGTTATCTATTTTATTAGGATACGGAAGCAGTAATGAAATACAAATTAAACCTCTTCCTAATTATGATTGGATATCTTTGCTATAAACACCAAACTGCAGCAGTAAAACCACAACATGTGACATGGTTAGATACTCAGTGAGTCAGTGCAGACCTGTTGTCATGTCCTCCAGCATCTCCAGCAGCATGTCCTGAGTCTCATCGATGAGCTTGGTGCGCTGCACCACCAGTTTCCTCAGACACAGGTAGCCGTTGAGCACTGTGCCGACCAACCTGCTTTTGAAATGCCGCTTAATGGACTCCACCTCCACGAAAGAAGAGAGCAATCCTGCAGAGGCATCGGACACATACAAATCATTTAAATATTCAAGGAAAGGCATCGAAACAACATTAAAAAATGAATCAGCCTGAAGTTTACCGGACACCGGGTCCTGACTCAATGCGACGCAAGCGAGCGTCAGCGACAAAATCAGCTTGATTACATTGTTTTCAATTGGAGTGTCCTAATTGGCCGCGAGCGATGCAACGTTTTGAGCTGAACTTTTGTCGGACGCACTGTTCTTATTTTTTTTGTCGCTCGCGTTGAGAACGCAGCAACCTGAACGAGAAACGGCTGATTAGTTCATATAAAATGAGCCGTCAGGGATCGCCGACAGCGGGAGAAAACCGGGTCAGTTGTCCTGGATGTAGACAAAGACGTTAACTTGATTATTGTCACTTTGAGCACACGCATTGACGAGAGAAAATGTATTACGAGCTACCTGGTGTCAAGAAATGTAACAGCACTGATGGTTAAAACAAAACACAAACACACAGCACAAAAGAGACAATTTTGGAAACTCTGGGAAATATGAGCCGTCACTACGATATTGCAGTACGAAGCCTCGTTTTAATCCGCTCACCTCGTGTTTTTTAATCTAGCTCAATAGAAAAAAACTGAGAGAAAGCAGCCCTACAAATCGGATGCATTAAAACACGATCTATATTGTACGTCACTTCCAGTAAATATCACAATATAAAACGTGTTTTCTGTTTAAAAAGTAGGCTACAAACGTAGATAGCAAGTACTACTAACCCATCTTTTAAGTAGTTACGTCCGGTCTCCAGTCTGATGTGGAGCACACAGCTGGTTTGTTTACATGACGTAGGACAGAAGTGCATATCTAACGCATTCAGTGTGGACAGAGAGCGTCAGATGGTAAAAGATGCGGCGCGACAGTCGGACGCTCGCATCCAGTTAGGACACGGTGTGAGGTATCATTTATTCTGTAATGGTGTTCAAGGTCTCATCTAAACCCGACAGCACCTTGTCAAGTCTAATTTCATGGTCAGACTATCAACAGGACTGAAACAAACATACCAGTCAAGCTCTTGAGGGCGTAGCCTTGCTGCAAGTCGGTGCTCAGTGTCGCCTCCTCCAGAGACAGCAGGTTGGCGATTTCCTGAACAGGGAATTATACAGAGAATTGAAAGATCCAGTTTTATTTGCTATATTGACATTAAGTAGGATATAGACATATGATACCTCTTACTGCCGTATTTGATAACAGTATGGATACCAAACATTTTAAATGTAATGGAAAGTAAAACATTCTTGAACTTAAACATTAATTTCAGCGCATCTAAACATTTAAATTCAAGGGAACCAGATACAGATATTCTATGAAATCAACAATCAATCAATCAACATTTATTTGTATAGCCCGTTTCAACAACCAAAAGGTACCCAAAGTGCTTTACATTAACATCAGGAAATAACAGGAATAAAAACATAACATATCAATAAAAATCTTAAGGAAAATGTCACAGCATGTAGGTATTAAAAGCCAATCTAAATAAAAAAGTCTGGAGCTTAGATTTAAAGAGTACTATGTCAGTGATAGTGCGGATATCAGAGGGGAACTTGTTCCATGGTTTAGGAGCAGCGACGGCAAAAGCACGATCACCCCACAGCTTACACCTCGACCTCGGGACTTCTAAAAAAAACAGTTGACCAGATAACCACAAAGCCCCGTTATGCTCGCGGAGAGTTAAAATCTCAGATAAATGCGGTGGGGCGAGGCCGTTAAGGGCTTTAAAAAACAAACATCAAGAGCTTAAAATCGATTCTAAAGCGAACTGGAAACCAACGGAGTGAGTAAAGTATGGTGGGTGATGTTTTCACGTCTGGAAGTGGTAGATAAAAAGCGAGCAGCAGCATTTTCGCACGAGTTGGAGGCGCACGAGGGAAGACTGGTTGAGACCAACATACGGCGCATTACAATAATCTAGTCTCGAGCTAATAAAGGCGTGAACTGCCTTCTCGAGATCGTGCCGAAATGGAGTTTATCTTACTATAAAATGCTACTGTTTTGAACTTTTGGGTTGTTTACCTTGGTGATCAGGTTGCCGATGTAGGGCAGGACTCCACGGGCCGCCAGGTAAACCTTCCAGTGTGTTGGCTTGATCAACTTCTGGTACAGACTCAGGTACTCCGACGCACACTCTCCGGCTACACTCAGCTCATCCAGATAACTGAGGGACACACACAGTCAGAGACATTTTACACCAAGTCACGTCTACAGCTTGATCCTACTTTCAGTCTCCTCACCACACCACATTTCCCTTTTCTTGATTATTGGTTGATTATTTTTACAGTTTTCATACTTCAGCTGTAGACATTTGTCAACACCTCTATAAAGCTAAGAAGCATGTGATTTGCCTGGTAACATACAGTAACAAACTGAATATACAAACATTTAGTAGTGAGGAAATCTTACAGTAATGACAGTTTATGAACATTCCTAATACTGTTAATAATAATGTGACGTTTGTTTGACTTGCTGGTTTTGTGTTCGAGGCTCATACCTGGTGAGCAGGTCCAGGACTTGCTGCTTGCGGCTGGGGATCGTGGTTAGAGCCTCCACAATGGTGCAAGCTGCCTGCCTGGCTGCCTGAGTGGCAGGTGTGAAAAGGACCTGCAACAAATACAACTTTTGTCAACGTGTGTAAAAAAGAACAAGCTATAAGACGGTATTATAATATCTCAATTTAAAAATTATAACTGGCTCCTTAATTTGATTTCTAAGAAAATATATATACATGTGCACTTCTGACGCTACCGCCGAATTCACACCAGAGCAGCGGCAAAGTGTGGCCTGCGGCCAGCTGCTATATAATGTCTATGAAAAACTGCGGCGGCCGCTGTCGAGCTCAGCCGCCTGCATCCGTTTGATTCTGCGGCGACTGCAGCCAAACTAAGAGCTAAGCACGGCCAGAGTGTACCCGCAGCCAATCAGTAAACAGATCCTAGGACTCCTGTGAAATGTTGACCCATGTTACAAAGAATTTCTTCCCGCCTGAAACACATGAAGACGCCTCCCGGCCGCAGAAAAATGTAATTACTTCACCGCTGCCTGGTGGGAGTTAGGTGTTAAAAAGAACAACAAGCAGAACACTAATAATACTTTCAACAAAACTGTATTTAAGAACAAAAAAAAAAAAAAGGTACCTGTCGCAGCCAGTTGTTGTGGCTCAGTTTGAGCAGGCGAGGGAAGAGGCCTTCACCTTTCCTGGACCTCATGAACTGCTTCCACTTCCAAACGTACTTCTCCAACAGGTACTGCCTTCGCAGCTCAGTCTTCCCCTGAGGCTTTGGCGTACTTTCCTGGCCTGTGGTTGTCAAGATAAAGGTAACAGTGAAAAGCTTATCATCAAGAGTTTTCAGTAAGAGAACCATCTTGCTACACTGGTAGATATTTGTTCGGACCCATAGTTACTTACATCTTGCTGGGAGACACTTTTTCCAAGCCTCATAAGATGCTTTGGGGTCCTTCTTGAGCCAGAGTTGAGCCTGGGCGTGGATTTCATTACTGTAGGGCCTGACTGTGGTTAGGGACTCAGCAGCATCCTACAACCAAAAGCAAACATACACTGCTGTGTAAGGGAACATGATACGACCAAGTAGTAACAAGAGCTGGTGTATTTGAAATGAAATGTATAATTATTCAGTGGTCTACATTACAGCTTGCATCATTACCACCTACGACCCTCTAAAGGAGAGCAAAGGAAAACCATGACAGGGCAGCAGCTGAATGGCAGAGTTATGGCATATTCACCTTGTTCTTCTTGCTGGTGGGAGCAGGGGGCTTGATCAGCTTCTGCAGGATTCTCAGACACATGAGAGTGATGTTCTCCACCACTACAGGAGTCTTTATATTCACCGACATGAGGAACAGACTGAGGGCTACCGGGACAAAAAAATACAATGCTATCAGACAAAGAACGTAGTCGTTATGAGCAGTCATAATGACTTCCCCAACACAATAAAGGCTGTGTGATAGCTAACAGAAAGCAGGACACTATAAAATCTATAGAGGTAGTTCCAAGTGGGAATTCAAGCAACATCCCAGAATCAGGGGAGAGTATAGGATGGTAGATTGATGTATAGGATGTTGATATTGTGATGCATCATATTGTTTATTAACTAGACAAATATTGTACACAGCATTGCAACAATACACATAAGAAAGGGACCTACGGCCACAGACAAGAATCAATCAAAAAAAGTCAATCAGACTCCCCATGAAACGCTGATACCCTTAAAAAATACACCATCTTTTGAATGGATGAAGTAAAGAAATCAGGCTTACCACAACGCAACCGTAACTCCCAGCACCCTCCCTCTTTTGAAATGGAGTCTGTCAGCAGCAGCATTTCATACTGCAGATTACTGACCTGTTCAAAACACAAAGACATCAACTTCATATCAAAATTCTTCAACAAAGTTAAACCTGTAAATCCAGGAGCTTTGTTGTTTAAATAAAAATGTAATTTCCCAACAAAAAAACTAGACATTACTTTCAATAACTGAATCACAATGCTTCTTTTACTTAATTTCTTCAGCTAGGACATGTAAGAGGACGTACCAGGTCAGGGTTGGCCCAGTGGCCTTTGAGGGCAGCCGACACCTTGACGATGATGAGGTCGTTCATCTGTTGGGTGGCCTCTGGATGATCTCTGAAGCAGGAAAATATGGAAGGAGACAAGACACAGAGTGATATTTAATCACCACTGCAATACACTCTATACATACACAGCTACATGCAAAAAGTAAAAAATAAATCTAGATGTACAACATAGGCTGATATTCCAACAACTTCTCAAGCATTTGGGTCGTCGGTGAGCGACTGTCGGCCTAGTTTTAGCAGTGTATCCTGCACCGTCAGCCCGTCGGTGAGAGAAATCACTCTGATTGGCTGTTCAATCAGTGCACGAGAACAGAAACGGAAGTGAGGTTTCCAATACACGGATATTTCTACGGCGACATGTCTGTCTGGAATGAAGCTAAGTGGTGAGTGATGTAAAAATGGTCTGCAAACGCTGTTTTGTTTCCGTTTTTGAATGATGAATACAGACTACAGCTACCTGCTGGTATGGAGAGTTATTTCATCTCACGCAGGCGCAGACCGTACGCGTTAGTTGGCCGTTGGCTGTAGTCTTTAGCGGTGTGTCCGAGTGAAACTTTTTGGCCAAGACAAAGGCGACGTGAGGCGACGCAACGGTCGGCCTTTGACGATGCTAGATGTTTGATGTTGGTTTGGTGTGTCTGGGCCTTTAGTGCCTGGGGGTTATGCATATAAACAATGTTCCCTGAGGGTACAGCATGGGGGATTGCATCCTCATGAGACCAACCTGAAGAACATCTGCCAAGGCCAATGAGACTGTCACAGGCAGGCAAAGCCCCGCCTTCCCTTAGGGCTACAAAGACCCGACACAATCCTCCTAAACTGCACTTCACCGAGCAGGAAGGGAGTGAGGGGCTGACTCGTTTCCCTCCCTACATGGAACCCTTTCAGTCAGTACACTGTACAACACACTAGTGTGGGGATGTATCATCATGGTGATGATGAGCGTGTGGCACCAGTGGGATTGACTGCCCGTATCTATGACAGTGTTGAGTGCCACGCTTTAGCCACTTAAGTTCAAGTTATAGAAATCTATCAACTTTTACTCAACTCTTCTACTTAACCACAAGATGGGGGAGGGAGGGACATACCTGGTGAGGAGACAGACCAACTGGCGCACCTCCTCCCTCATGGCTGCTGTACCTCGCCGCAAGTTATACTCAAACAGTTCACGAATGAGGCCCTGGAGGACCAGGATCTGCCGGAGGGCTGGGTTGGTGGCCAGCGCACGAAGCAGTGTGATACAGTGACCCGTGACGGCTGAGGCACAGCCGTAGCACTTGTTTGAGGAGGTGTGGCCGCAGCCCAGCACGGACAGTGCGCGGTACTGGCTGGCGGTGAAGGTGGGCTGGTGGCTGCTGCTGCTGCGGGACGACTTGGTGGCAGCTTCTCTCTGCTGCAGATCATACTCCAGGAGCTCTTTACGAGATGCAAGCACTTTCTGTAAACAAAGAGAGGCCAGAGTTATATGTGAGCAGAGGGGATAAAAACAAATGTGGTGAGTTGGAAAATGAACTCTTTTTCCTCTCTAACCTGTATTATCTTGGAGAGTTCATCAAATGACGTCTTGCAGTCTCCGCTGTACTCTTGAGCCAACTGCTGAATGTATCTGTTTACATTAGCAGAGGACGTACCGAGTCCTGCACCTGCTCCAGTGTCATCCTGAGGGCAACGCAGGAAAAGAAAAAATAATATCATGAGATATAAAATTGTAGAAATAAAACACAAAACAAGCTGAAATCAACATTTCAAAAGTAAACAAAACCATACTAAAAATACTGATACTACTGTGATGACCTGAGGTCACACCTTTGGCAGTTCTGTAAGAGGGATTTATGAAAAGGACACGATACATTACTGCCATGCCAATATTGTTGGTCAGTTGAATTCAGGGTTATTATAGTAAACGAAAACGAAAATAAGCAGTGAAAAATATTTTTAGTAAACTGTTACTGAATAAAAACTAAATCCTAAAAAAAGAAAAACTAAAACTAAACTGAAAATATATTGCCTGGTTAAAAAAATAAATTAAAATAAAATTAATTTTAAAATTAATTTCAGTTTTAATTTTTTAGCTATAATATATCACTACCAAAAAAAGGAGACAAAGCATGAATTTCCGTCAACTCTTGTGACGTTGAATCACAGAAACTGAACTGACTTGACCTTCCAGGAGTCCACTATGTCGCAATTTCTTCACTAAAGTAGCACGAAGATTAAACATTATGGCCATTCCTACACAGCTCTCCAACCGTGTATGTTGTATGTATATACCTACATACTTCTGAGACATTATACCTGGCCCTAACAAAAAATAAAAATATAAAAACTGAAACTAAACTAAAACTAGCAAACACTCTGAAAACTAACTAAAACTAAACTAAAATGAAACTGAAAAGTAAAAACTAAAATAAAATGAAAACTTATTGATAAACTATTAACATTGGTTGCAATGAAAGTCTTCCAGAGATTCACACTGGCTAAAAAATGATTTTGGGGAGACTAATCTAAATAATATGATGCATCAGTACAAACTGTGCATCGCATACATTTCAGTTAATACCAAATGTGGTCAAAGAGGCCTCCTCCTTCACATCACTAATGCCTCAAGTCCTTATCCAACATCTATTATTAGACTCAAAACTATTACTGTTCAGGCTAGGGATGTTAATAATTAACCGTTTAACAATTGATAAACTGATAAATCCGTTAAACGGTTAAAAGAAATATTAAAAATTAAATAAAAAGCTGAGCAAAACGCGGAGCATCGTCTCGTCACTTATACACTGCAGCTGGTGATAAATTTAACCTGTTTGTGCGTCGGCTTATTGTTGCAGCTGGGCGGCTTGTTAGGCACTACAACCACAGCACCGCTGCATGCAACGCACTAATCTTGCCAGTTAACGGTTAATAATTGGTTAATGAGGGTCGGCTATCGGTCAGAAACAAAATTCTAAATTAGCATCCCTCGTTCAGGCCCCTCTTGTGACTGACCTGTGGTTTCTCTGGTGCCGCCTCGTTGACTTTAGACAGGAGACTCTCCAACTGGGGCCGGTGGCCCATCAGCTGGTGGTAGACCCGGTCAGCTTTGTCCAGCAGGGTGTTGATGTTGGTCACAGCCTGCAGCGAAATATTACATTAAGAGATGCAGAGTGGAGAAGTGATGCAGATCTACTTTCCTCAGCAAGAAACAGGAACAAAACTTATGATTTGTCATGCAAGCTGATTTTTTTTTTTTGGAATGGCAACCCTTTTTGATTGCTTACCTTTTTCCTGTCTTCCTCGTTCTCAATGGGATCCACTGCACAGCATGGTTTAGCATATAGCATGAAGTCAAATCTGGCATATTTGCAGAAACCACAGGCATTGCACAGGAAGGGGTCTTTCTCGTCGTAGTTGATAGACCTAACAGACAACAACGACCAAATATTAAAATACAATCAACTTCAATGTCTCCAATCATTTCCACGTTTTCCCCAATCAGAGGAGACCTGCTGCTCACCTGCACTTGTGGCACTGATACACGTTCTCTCCGCAGTTGCCACACACCCCGGGGTTGGCCGGCACAGAGGCACTGCAGCGTGGACACTGCAGGGTCTCGGTGGAGGCCTGGTAGTTCTCGTAAAAATCGGAGAACTCGATCATCAGGTTGGATGCGACGATGGGTAAAGGAAGGTCGATCTTCACCTCCGTCTGTCCCGGCGTCAGCTGAACCTTCTTGGCTTTGTGCCAACGAGCAGGCCTAAAAACAGACAGTTAAGTTGAATACTTTTACTTTATACGGTCAAGTGAGAGGGAGACTGTGGTAAATGGCCTCTATGTAATCTTTATTATCTTAAAACTTAATTTTTAAATAAACACATGAACACAAAATTAGTGAAAATGAAGGAGAGAGAGAGAAAAAGACCAGCTGCTCTTTCTTGAAACGTACTTATTCTTCAGCTCCACAATCGCCTGTACAGTCCTGTTGTTGTAGTAGAGGTTGATGGTGCGGACCATTTTGGTGCGTTTCAGGTCACCGATCTTCACCGTGACTTTGCTGATGGTGTGGCTGCCAATGAGCTTGACGACCTGCTGTGTGGTGGTGTAGCGGGTGTCCACTTTGATCGAGGATAGTTTTATATTCTGGAGGACAAACGGAGGACACACAAGAGAAAGTTTAACACAATAACAGACTGTGTTTATGCCAGCAGAGTCCTATGGGGAGTCTTCTCGTAACTTGTCCTTGTTCTGTTTGCATATTTGTATTTTTGCCATGGTTTGCATTATAAACTAGAATGGCACTCGGAGAGCGCAGACCTCCACCAACGCCTGACTTTAAAAACAGATCACAGCTCCCAGCTGGCGGTACCGTGAGGTGATCGGCTTATTATTAACACGGTGTGTTTCCGTGTAACGTATCGGCGGATGCCTCTCTCATTCAGCAGCCTTGTTATGTCTGTATAACGTTACACTACGTTGTCTCTCATCCCGTCATCTACCGCTTTGTTCTTTCTCACTGCGGACGGCCAGCAGCTCCCGCACACACATCCACACCATGGATGGGTTAAGATCCACACACGTATCTCTCTGCTTGAAGAAGGAGGCGTGGTCATGCGTCATGACCATATTATGTTTTGTGATACTGTATACATTTTTGATTTATAGTTAACATGCAGAGATTAACTCAGTCAATCCTTTTTTTAATTTACAAAGAGATGCGCCCTCTCAGCGTATGTGTCCTCTCAAAGTAGTGCTATGATGTTGGATTTTACAGGGACTGTGATAAATGCAAATGCAGATATCACTGCTCTGATTGCAGAAAGAAAGTAAACTCTTTTTTTTACTCAGATTTTATACATGTAGTGGTGTATTCTTTATTCCATGACAGTTTTCCAAAAATTTGATTTAAAAAAAAAAAAATCGCTATATATCGCAATATATTGAATCGTAACCCCTGTATCGTGATACGTATCGTATCGCCAGATTCTTGCCAATACACAGCCCTGGTACAGTTTGAATTAATGAAAACAATTTACCTGAAATCTAAAGTACCGCACTAATTTGCCTCCTGCTGTTTTCTGTTCAGATCATGGTAACTACGGTTGGTAAAGTCATAAAGCTCCGTGTATCCAGCAAAAGTCACCACAATGAGAAAAAAACACTAATGACTTTGTGCACTTTTCCACAGATTTCTTTCAAGTCGAGGCGTTTTGGGGCGCTCCTGTATAAACGCGAGGCGCTCAGCAGCGCAAAAGTAGCGCAAAAAACCGCTTCAAACTCATTGAAAACATTTACAAAAAGCCACCCCAGGGTGCTAAAAACCCACTGTGTCTGATCAGGGCCTAAGCCTGTCACACTTTGTATTAGCTGTTCAAATTACAAACCTAAAACAAACCGTAGTTTAACTAACCATAACCAATGCAAAAGCCATGCAAATTTACTATTAGCTAAACGTCTTGTGTACTTTATGGCTACAGATTGTGTCCGTTTAGTGAAGTTGCGTTTCACTTACTGAGAAGGGAACTTCTGGATTGTTGCACACCAAGCAGGGGTCACTCTCCAGAAAAAATCCATCAAACTCCACTAAACCGGACAGAGTGCTGCAGGAGAAAATATCAAATCAGTACATGTTTATGTATGTCATGGGCACTGCTTGAAATTGCTTTCTCCTTGGGACAACATGGCAGGTTTGCGTAGACATACTTGTAGATGTTGGAGTTAGGGTGATTCGTCAGGATATGGTTCTGTGCCCTCAGGATTTCGACAGCTTTCTGGGAATACTCTTTCAGCTGAAACAGAGAAGAGAGAATTAAAACTATTTCATAAAGACTTTGCAGCATTATCATTGTCATAGCTATGTTTTACTGAATGATAAAAAGGCTTAAACATCCAGGATAAGAACTCGGAGTGATACATTATGGATACAGTCTAAATCTGAATCATTTATTAATTGAAAATCTCGACATTCCTGTGTTAAATTATCTTTGTATTTTGAGCAAGATGACCAAACAATCTTCTGTCAAATACAGAATACAATTATTGGGACAAACAGGAGGAGACTACACAGCCATGCAATGACTTAAATCCCACACAAGGCTCACAAATTACATTGTTAGGCATTTTATGATCTGATTTCATGATATTTACTATATTAATATTAGTACAACCATAGCCCCAGAGGCCTTCAAACAAACCTTTTTCTCCGTCTGAGGGGTTTTGAGTGAGAAGTATCCAAGCAGGTCGACAAACTGGGCAGCTTTGCGGCCGTACGCAGGCAGCTCAGGCCAGATGGCCCAAGTCAGTTCCAGCAGCAGCTCCTGCTGAGATTTACTGGAGTTCCTACAGAGAGAGAGATTCACATGTCAGGGATGTCATTTCACCATTTAACAATATATTTATGCCTTCATTCACACATTCTGTCCACAGTGCTACAACTTAATGTTCATTCACACATTCTGTCCACAGTGCTACAACTTAATGTTCATTCACACTAGTTTAAACACTAGTCAAGATAGTCTAAATTTAAAAGTAAGTGTTTAAAGAGGCTGTGTGTGTAAACTAGGCTCACTTTGGATTTGAGTTTGGGACTAAAATTGTCTGTCCAACTATGTCTCAATGTGTTAAATATCTATAGTACCTGTAGATATGAAGTGCCAAGCAGTGGGCTTGCCAGCGCACAGCAGACGAGTTTGACTCCAGCAGGAAGCAGCGCAAGAACTGGATCAGTGTCTCCTTGTCTGCAAACTTGTTGAGCTGACTGACCAGAGCCATACACAGCTGATCCTCCTGGCTGCCGACTCCATCGCCCTCTTTGTCTTTCTCCTTGTCCTCTTTTTTGCTCTTTTTACTGGAGGACTTGCTCTGAGAGGACTGAGAAGCTCCTGCCTGTCCAGCACTATTGGAGCCTCCTCCTGAGAATGATGAAGAGGACGAGGAGGAGCTGGCCAGCACCTTACTGCCACACAGGGCACAGGAGAGCAGCTGCAAAAGTACCGGGGAGACGCCTTCATCCACTAGGAAGCTGACCTGGAGCAGGAAGTACAACACAGCTGGACAGAGAAGAGAAAACAGAGAGACACAAACTACGTTAAACCTACTGGCCTTAAATGTTTGTTTCCAGTTAGAATAGCTGATCTGAAACAACTTACAGTCATCCTTCATGCAGAACTTCTGCCAGTTGATCGTCCTCTGAGTGGCAATTTCAGCACAAGCTTTCAGATGTTCCATCTGCACCAAGAGAAGCAGGTTAGTAAGTACAAAAATCTCAATCCTTACAGCAGCTGATCATCCTAGAGGTCACCACAGGTCATTTCATTCAGGGAGGTCAAGTTTGGTTTTCACTACAATGAAATGTCTCCTATGGGGACTAACATCATCACACATGAATACAGTTGGGCTCATTGGATCCACCAGAGTCTCAGCTTTACAGTGATACCCAATTTATGCAGAAATATTCTAACACATCATTTTTGGAATAGGCAAAAATAACACATTTATACTGCATGTATAAAACTGCATGTGATTATTATAAAGTGGGCATGTCTGTAAAGGGGAGACTCGTGGGTACCCATAGAACCCATTTACATTCACATATCTGGAGGTCAGAGGTCAAGGGACCCCTTTGAAGATCGTAATGCTGGGCGCCTCGATAGCTCAGTCGGTAGAGCGGGCGCCTATATAACAAGGCTGAGGACTAACCGCGGCAGCCTGGGTTTGAATCCAACCTGCGGCCATTTCGGCATGTCTCCCCCCGCCCCTCTCTCTCCGCCTTTCTAGACTATCCACTGTCCTATAAATAAAGGCTTGAAAATGCCAAAAAAAATAATCTAAAAAGAAAAAGAAAATCGGAATGCCAGTTTTTCCTCGTCAAAATGTAGCCTAACTTTGGAGCGTTATTTTAGCCCCCTTCCCGACAAGCTAGCATGACATGATTTTCTAGTTTCTTCTTTGGTTTTCTATCTTAACTTCAGCTTTAAGACTGAGCCTGCTACGGTTCCTTAAAGACAGTAATGTGTCGGTTGGGATGCCAGCGATCCCATGGGTCTCAGAGGGTTAACAAGAATTTAGTAAATGGGGGCTATGAAATATATATGCACAGAATAAGTTGAACGTTAGCTCAATAAGACAAAAAGCAATGAAGGAGTATGAAAGAAATATAATTTACAGTCATTAAACAGCATACAAAAGAAACTCTCTGAGTATGATGATGATTTATGACGGTGGAGAGAACACTCACCAGATTGATGAGTGTGTCGTACTGCAGAGCTGAGCCAGACGTGGCGGTGACCACGCCAGCCCGGAGGAAGATGCCCTGCTCCTCCAGGAGCTTCTTGATGCTGCGCACATGGGAGTCGAGCGTGTGCAGATCCCGCAGCTGACGATATTTCTCCTTTGAGCCGCAGATAAACAACAGCAGCTTTCTGACCTGCCTCCTGACGAACGGTGTCTGTTGAATCATCAGATACTGAAGAGAAAAGGGAGACAGAATTAAGGGCTTGTATCTGTCTTTTGTGTAGAAGATAGGCTGAAAAGGAAAGCAAGTAATATACACTCAATTGCTTACTTCAGACAGATAGTAGAACCAGGAATGGTCAAAGACAGGAGGTGGGATACGTGGGTTGGTGTCGGCAATCTTCTTGATCTGATACGGCAGCCGGAGCACCATCTCAGTCAACAGCTGGGAGTAGGCTTCAAACACATCAGCAGCATGTCCCTAAAGGCAGGAGCAACGGTTCATATTGACATTCCTTGGACATAAAATCCCAATTTCAAGTTTTAAAAGAGAAAGATCTGATACCTTGACATATTGCCGCAGGAAGAAAGGGCTCATGTCTGGAGGAGAGGAGGCGGTGTGTGGGCGGAGGAGCTGGCTGGTGGTCGCAGGCTCTTCTTCGCCCTGTTGGCTCTTCCAGAACTCCAGGAGCGATTTGAGCACGTGGAGACAGTAGTCAATAGCGCCCAGGCTGAGCAAGGCGGTCGCCGTGGCGTTTGAGATGAGGGAGGATGACTGGAAGAGAGAAAGAGGGTGCGCCTGCCATGTAGTACAATGTACAAGCAACTTAGTTTTGAGTACTCGTGAAGAAGTAAAGAGCTGTCCGTGAAGAAATTCAGTCACATAGAAAAATACATGTGAGCAATGCAAGTTGAATAGGATGCCTCCTTCATTGTTTATATACTTGCTGTTAACAGGACTGTATTCAAATAGACATTTAACTGATAGCTTTTAGTGAATTCGATGAGAACTGCGTTAAGAAAAGAAAGAGGATGTACCTCAGAGGAGGATTTGGAGCCAGACTTGGTTCGAGACATGAAGACGCTGAGCAGTCTCATGATGACCAGGTGAACTTCATTGATGGAGCTACGCTCGTTCTTCTTGGAAACGTCCTATAGAGGAATAACACGGATTAAGTAAACTAATTATCACAAACGAAGCTCGATTCATCACAAGGAGACTGTGGTTACCTTCTTGTGCATGCAAAGCTCAGCAATGAGCTGTGCTAGCAGGTCATCCAGGGCACCCTTATCCTTTTCATCCTCACCGTCCAGGTCAGAGGTCAACATGAGGATAACCTGCATGTACGGGATGGCTTGGACTCCGCCTACGTTATGGAGCTGAGAAAGGTGCTGAAGCAAGCGTTCCAGTAGCATAAGACGAACCATGTGTAGTCTGACAAGGAAACAGAAATAAAAAAGTAAAAACATTGAGAATAATTTTGAGCTTAATGTGGTATTTTTTTTTTTTTTTTTTAAATGGTATTTTTTTGGGGGCATTTTTTAAGCATTTTTTATTGATAGGACAGTGTTGAAAGGGGGAGAGAGAGAATTGACATGCGGAAAGGACCACAGGCCGGATTCGAACCCGGGTCCACCGCTGCAAGGGACAGAGCCTTGGCGATACATGGGCGCTCGCTCTACCGACTGAGCTAACCAGCCGCCAATGTGGTATTTTTTATGACAATCTACTGCTCCCCAAAAGAAATCTTAATCCCAAATCCCTTCCCTCTGTGGTCATAGTAGTGACCATGGATGGTAGAGAGATGGGGTCTGAACAGGCAGATGTTTGTTGTCAACAGAGAGCTTTCCTACTTAATATAAACTTTGCAATTCGGGATGTCTGACCTGTTGCTTGTGTGGATGTCTCCTTCGGTCTCTCCTTCTCCCTCTGAGCCTTCGCCTTCCTGCTGGGCCGTGGTGGTGCTGATAGCTCCGGTGCTGGAGCTCACGCTGCCAGGACCAGCAGGGTGGCCCTCCACTGTTGTGTCCCCGTATGCACTACTGCGTCCTGACACTGTGCACACACACACACACACACACACACACACACACACACACACATGAATGAACAAATGCAACTAGGCAAATTGGAAACATGGTGATATAAAATAAGTAGCTGTTAAGGTTTTATTTTTAAATGAAAAATGATGTTATTCTTCAAAATAGGGATGCACCGATACCACTTTTTTTCTAATCTAAAAAATACTGTAATCAGAAGGTTGTTAGAGGATGGAGTTTTATCAGAAACTTGTAAGGATAATTGATCCCTTAAATAGTCTGAAAATCAGTCTGTAAATACACACTGATATCCGTATGGTTTATAGATACTACATGATCTAATTTCAGACATGCATTTTTGGGGGGTTCAAGATGGCGTCGTAGAAGAAACACCACGCTTCACTGAGCTCCGGTGTTCCTTGTCAAGTTATCCGATTATTATGCACATTTGCCTGGCGAAAGTGCTACAGAGAGAGTAACTTTATAATGTCTCTTGAAAACTATTTTTCAAAAATACCGGACAACATGCCCAGGACCAGAACAAAGACGATTAAGAGCAAGCTTGCTCAAGAAAGCACGGAACAGAGTGAGGAAGCGAACATCATGCCAGCAGCTGAAGACGAGGGTGCTAACTGCTACAGTAGCATTGACCCGAACACTTTGAAAGCATTGGATAAGATTACCGACAACATTACTAAAGTTATTGATGCTAAAGTTGACACAGTACTCGCTGCTATACGGGAACAAACAACCCAAATACAGGCGCTGGGGGCTCGGGTCGGCGAGGCCGAGGGCAGAATTCTGAGTGTGGAAGATGCAACGGACTCGTTGCAGGCTAAAGTGACACAACTGGAGAAGCAAGTGAGCGGTATGTTGGAGCACATAGATGACCTGGAGAATCGTGGTCGCAGATGCAATGTGCGCTTGGTTGGACTACCTGAGAATGCGGAGGGAACAGATCCTGTGAAGTTCATAGAGACATGGCTACCTAGCTATCTCAAAATCACCACCAAAACTGGTAGGATCAAGCTGGACCGCGCACATCGCTCCCTCGCACCAAAACCCGATCCCAAACAACGACCCAGATCCATCATTATGAAGTTTCACAACTTCTCCGACAAGCAACGTGTTATGAATGCAGCCCGACGCCTCGGTACTGAACCGGACCAGCCAGCTCGTAACGGACCGAGGATTTCTTTCTTCAACGATTATTCAGCGGCAGTGGTCAAAAAGCGCAAGGCTTTCGATGAGGTGAAAGACCGGCTGAAGAGGATCAATATTGACTATGCACTGATGTACCCCGCAACGCTGAAGATGACTGTTAACGGCGTGGAGAAGAGGTTTGATGCACCTGAGGCAGCCGCAGCTTTCCTTGACTCGCTTGGATAACGTGTCTAAAACAGCACAAATGCATCTTTCTCTCTTATGTTCCGATTATTGGACTGGGACTGTGACAGTTTGAGTGATGTAAGTATGTGGCTCTGTCATTTATGATTGTATTCTTATATTTTCTTTATTACAATTCGCCAGGTGAAGTTGTCATGTCGCCGTGTGCGAGGTGGAGCCTGCGTGTGTTATTTCTATGGTTAGGCGTGAGTATAGCGCTTGGTCCATCTGTCGGCTGTCTGCCGCGGGTGGGAGAAGGACTGAGGCTCCCTGCATGTTTAGCAGGGACATTACCCCATTCTTTATTTATTTTTATTTATTTTTTTTTGTATTTAGTTGGAATGTGCTCTGTTGTGGTTCTGATGTTTTGGTACAGCTCGGGTATTTTATGTTTCTGTTTTTGTTTTTTTTGGAGTGTGCTAGGAGATTTTCAGCTCTTTATTTGCATCAAGAATTTTAATGGCAAATAAACTTCGGGTCTGCACTTGGAATGTGAGAGGGATTAATAATCCTATAAAGCGTAGGAAAATACTTACCTTCCTGAAAAAAGAAAATATAGATATAGCTCTAGTGCAAGAAACCCATCTTGATGACAAAGAACATTTAAAGTTAAGGCAGGGTGTGTTTGGACAAGTATTCTTTTCATCCTTTACAACCAGAAGCAGGGGTGTTGCTGTACTTATTAGACGAACCCTGCCTTTTAAGGTGGTTAACTGTGTTGAAGATCGGAGTGGTCGTTATGTTATAATTAAAGGGAGTTTACAAGGTCAAGATATTGTAATAATGAACGTTTATTTCCCACCAGCTCATCCAGTTGCTTTTCTTTCTAAAGCGTTTTTAGATTTTGCAGAAATGACAGCAGATATAGTATTTGTGGGTGGTGATTTTAATTGTATATTAAATCCGCTCATAGAGAGATTCCCACACCGCATTATGGCCCCCTCTCCCCAAGCAAATGCTCTTCGTGCCATCTGTGAAGATCTCGGATTTGATGATGTTTGGAGGAGTCTTCACCCTTCTGACAAAGAATATACATTCTTCTCTGCTCCTCATGGGTGTCAGACTAGAATTGATTATTTTTTTCTACCCAAATCCGAACTACACTCTGTTTTATCTTGTAATATAAACAGTATAATAATATCTGATCATGCCAGTATGGTTATGGACATAAAACTTAAAGTCTCAATAAATCAGGCCCGACAGTGGAGACTTAACACTATTATTCTTAAAGATAATACTTTTATATCTTATTTTTCCACTGAATTTAAGGCATTTTTGTCCATCAATTTACAATCTTCGAATAATCCCTCAATTCTATGGGAAACTTGCAAAGCCTATGCAAGAGGGTTGATTATATCATACTCTACAACTAAGAGGCGCCAAAAACTTAAAGAGCAAAAATCCTTAGAGAGCAATTTGTCAAATAAAGAAAAGATTTATATCAGCTCTCCATCACCTTATTTATGGCAAGAAATTTCTGCTCTTAGATCAGCTATAAACTGTCTTCTTACTAAAGATGCAGAGAAAAAAATTAAGTATATTAAACAGAGCTTTTATGAATATGGAGATAAACCAGGAAAATATCTTGCATACCTGGCTAAAAAACGAGCAGAGTCCCAGTCTATAGCAGTGATTGCGGATGCTGAGGGCAATAGGGTATACGAAAACAGACTGATAAATGACAGCTTCAAAGATTTTTACATAAATTTGTACTCTTCTGAACAGACAACTGACGCACCTCAATTAATGGAAGACTTTTTTGCTCAGATTAATCTTCCAACACTATCAGAAGAACAGGAAAGTTTTCTTAACAGCCCCATTACAAGAAATGAAGTAGCTAATGCCATCAAAAAGCTTCAGAGTGGGAAGTCGCCAGGGCCTGATGGGTTCTGTTCTGAATTTTATAAGGAGTTCCAAGACTTACTTTTGGAACCGTTACTTGAAATGTTCAATCATTCATTTTCTATTGCAGATTTGCCACAGACTCTTAAAGAGGCTAACATATCACTTATCTTAAAGAAAGGGAAATGTCCTGAATCCTGCTCATCCTATAGGCCGATAGCTCTTTTAAATGTGGACAGAAAATTGCTTTCTAAAATTTTAGCTACTCGTTTGGAGGACCTTCTGCCCATATTAATTAAAGAGGATCAAACTGGCTTTATAAAAGGCAGAAACTCAACTAACAATGTCAGACGTCTCATTAATGTTATTCAGGCCTTTAAACAAAAATCTAGAGATGGTCTGGTGCTTTCGCTGGACGCAGAGAAGGCATTTGACCGAATTGAGTGGCCTTTTTTAATTTACACATTAGAAAAATTTGGTCTTGGTAATAATTTTGTGAAATGGGTTGAAATCATTTATAATGATCCTCAAGCTGCGGTTATGACTAATGGACTTAGATCAGAGTATTTTAGTACACATAGAGGAACTAGACAGGGCTGCCCTCTATCGCCTCTCCTGTTTGCATTGGCCATTGAGCCACTGGCTGAGGCCATTAGAAGAGAGCCCTCTATATGTGGTCTGCAGGTCGGAGAGATATGCCATAAGATAACATTGTATGCTGACGACGTCCTAGTTTTTCTAACTGACCCAGAGACATCTGTTTCAGCCCTCATTAAGGTGATTAACATGTTTAGCAAATTCTCTGGGTATAAGATTAATTTAAACAAATCAGAAGCTATGCCCCTGGGTACTCTATCTACTATACCTAATACGGTCCCATCCTTCCCTTTCAAATGGTCCCCTGCAGGTTTAGTCTATTTAGGTATTTTTATTACCCCATCATTTAATCAGTTGTATAAAGCCAACTTTATCCCTTTATTTGGTAAAATAAGGCAAGATTTAGAGCGTTGGAACTCACTTCCTGTTTCTTGGTTAGGACGTATAGCCCTGATAAAGATGAATGTGTTACCTAGGCTACTTTATCCCATTCAAATGATTCCCATATTGTTTTCGAATAGGGTTCTTAAAGATTTGAATAGCTGGCTCAGCTCTTTCATATGGAGCAAACGTAGACCTAGACTCAAAATGTCAGTTCTACAATTGCCAGGTTCAATGGGTGGTTTAGACCTGCCAAATATCAAAGTATACCAGCTGTGTGCTCACTTGAGATTTATATCTGAATGGGTGAAAGATGAGGCATCTTCTGCTTGGCTGAATATTGAAGCATCATTGTCCCAGCGTAGACTACAGGATTTATTATTTTTTAAGAATTTTAAGGACATAAGAAATAATTGTATAAATCCAATAACAATCAATGCTTTAAAGGCATGGCGATCAGTCCGTCATCTGGAGGGGAGGTCCAAATTAACTTCCACATTTACCCCAATAATAAACAACCCTGAATTTTTGCCAGGGATATTGGATTCTGGTTTCCGACAATGGAACAATAAAAATATTACAAAATTGGGAGACTTACTTTCAGATAATAGTCTCATGTCATTTGAACAATTGATAAGGGAATACCAACTCCCAAAACAAGATTTCTTTCGGTTTTTACAAATAAGGCATTATATCACTAAGAGTACAACCATTATAGATCATCCTGAGGTGTCTGCTGTTGAGAAAATGCTGTTTCAACGACCAACGAAGGTGTCTCTGAGTTTGCTATATAATGTAATGAATGGCAAGTATACTACAAATACACAAAGGATTAGGAGTGTGTGGGAGAAGGAATTGTCAGTGACTATTAATGATGAGACATGGGACGATATTTGGAGTCATGCCAAAAAGATATCTATCTGTACCCGGATGAAAGCAATCCAATTTAAAATTATACATAGAATACATATATCCCCTAATCGCAGGCATTTCTTTGTCGGCAAGACCCCTCACTTTCTCCTCTGTGTCTCAAATGTAAAACAGAAATAGGTACCTTAACCCATTGCCTTTGGTCGTGTCATAAATTACAGAAGTACTGGTCTGAAATATTATGTCAAATGGAAAAGATATTTGATAAGGATTTAGAAATGAATCCAATGTCTTTGATTTTAGGAATCCCAAGTACAAATATAATTACTGCAGCCAACAAAAGGTTATATAACATTCTTACATTTGCTGCTAGAAAAAATATACTACTACAGTGGATCAGTGATAAGAAACCCTCTGTACAAGGCTGGCGAAAAGTGATATTTGAGATGGTCCCTTTGGAATATCTGACAAATATTCTACATACCAAAGTAGATCAGTTCCATAATATCTGGCAACCCTATCTGAATTATATTGGACCCGAACTCTCTTCCATTATCTTACAAGGAGTCTCTTAAACACTACCTCATATATCCTGTGACTTCCCTGCACTATGGACTATTTCCTATGACCTCCTATATACATTTTTTTTATTTATTTTTTTTACCTGAGCTGTACCAGTGTTTGTTTTTTTTGTTGTTGTTGTTGTTTTTCTCTTTTTCCTTTATCCTTATTGTGTTTGTGAAAATAGGAAAACCCAATGAACATATTAGTGTAAAAAAGAACAACAAAAAAACAAAACACCAACAGTTGTGGAGTGATATAAACTGATATTTGAGCTAATATCAATGGAATATCTAACATACAGATTTAAATGTAAAATGGGTGATTTCTTTAAGACTTGGATATCCTTTTTTAAATATGTTGGTGAAAAACTTGAACTAAAGGGTCTGATAGATTGCAATATTGAAAATTTGCCAAAGGGCCATTTTTGGTTCGTAGGGCGAGATATTTATTTGTTGACTTATTTATTTTGTTTCGTTTTCTTATTTTTCTTAAAATGTTTTGTTGACTTCCGGTCGATAGGCAGATGGAGTAGACGCACTAGCCGGTGCTCCGGTAAACTTTTCATTGTCATACCATCCAGCCCTCTAACTTCCACGCCAAAACGAAACCTTTTTTTTATTTATCTAATTTTTCTCCTGACCGACACTTTTATTTTTCACAATGACTTCGAGAGGAGCCAAGGGGAGCAAAAAAGAAGATGCTAACGTTAGCTTAACACTGGAGGCTATCACCACGCTGCTCGAGCAACACCGTGATGCGCTAGCTACTGAGTTCAGAACATCATTCAGCCAGCTGGACTCCAAACTAGACCAAACACGGCTCACAGTGGAGGACCACGGCCAACGTGTCTCCTCCTTGGAACTAGCTGCAGAAGACCTCAGCCAAAGAGTCGTGGATCTGGAGAACGTGTGCACCACCCTGAGCGAGGATAATGCTAGGCTAAAGGCTAAGGTCACCGACCTGGAGAGCCGAAGCAGGCGCCAGAACATCCGTATCCTGGGTCTCCCGGAGTCCATTGAAAGCGGACGCCCCACTGAATTCTTCTCAAATTTGCTGCGCGAGGTGTTCGGTACCGAGACACTGCCATCCCTCCCAGAACTGGACCGGGCCCACCGCTCCCTAGCTGCTAAACCGGCCCCCGGACAGCGACTGCGCCCGGTTATTCTCCGCCTGCACCGGTATCAGGCGAAGGATCTGCTCATCAGAGAGGCACGGCGGAGAGGTACACTGGAGTTCCGTGGCCAGCCCATCCGTGTTCTGGAGGACTACTGCCCTGAAGTTGTGAACCAGCGGGGGGAATACAGGGACGTGATGGCAGAACTTTATCAACTGGGACAGAAGCCTGCTCTGCTCTACCCAGCCCGGCTCCGGCTGACGCTGTCCAGCGGAGCCAGAAAGTGGATCAGCTCAGTGGACGAGGCACAGAAGTACATCAGCAGCCTCCGCAGGTCACCGGAACATTCATAAAGGGACTCCTTAGTAACTATGGACCCACTGGATGAGAGGTAGCACTGTCTATAGCCCTACCAGTTTACACGTAGTGCGGCGTATGTTAACTGTCACGTGGGTTTGTTTACATCGGTTCATTTATCCAGACTATACACGTGTTTCTGCGCTGCTCTCTTGTAAAGCTACATATACAGACAGTTGCAAACATTTACAAGCAAACATGACTTTATTGAGCCTGGTTCTATACTGGCTCTCTGGAGCTGTTATCACACATGACAGCTTTGCCCTCTCTGAGTGTGATGCCCTTTCAATGAGAATCTGCGCTGGATTTTAAAGGGCCAGTTGAACAGTTAGTTCACATTTCAAACTGGAATTATCATTTTAAAGACTGGTTATTCTACGTTTGTTAGTACTTCAGTGGGTCTTGTCCTGTACCGTTAATTCAACTATTTAGCTATCTGGTATGGCACAAGTGAATCCATGTTTTCTCCCTTTTATTTCCGTCTACTTTGAAATCACAATTCCATATGACTGTCTGATTCCTGCTTCTATGGTTTTGGTGAAATTTTGTTTTTAAATTTGATTTCTGATTTCTGAAACTCGTGCTAGAGCTTCCCAGCTTCCACAGTTCATAAAGTTGATTGTTTAAGCCAAAATATTGTTTAAGAGATGCTTGTAATCTACTTTTGTATGTATACCGGAGCAGCAGTTAATTTAGTTTAAGACAGGAAGAGTTGTTGTTGTGCAATGTTTGTTCTGAAGAGCTTGCTGCTTTCTTTTTTAGCAGTTTTCTTGGTTGGGGAGGGGGGTGGGGGGAAGGGATATGTCACTGCCAGTAACACCTTAGTAACTTACACAAACCTATTACTGTACACTAGTCACTCCTGGTCTTCACTGACCTGCTACAGCTGTATCTTAAAGCAACCACTTGAATACTGTGCTCACGTCCTAACCTTTTTAGTCAAGCTGCATGGATAGGCACTTAATACTACAGAGCTGGAATGTCAAGGGTTTGAACCACCCCATTAAAAGAAAGAAGGTTTTCTCACACCTCAAACAACTTAAAACAGAAATAGCCTTCCTGCAAGAAACCCATATTCGCAGTTCAGACAGTGGTCGCCTTCTGTCAGGCTGGATGGGGCAGAAATTTCACTCCGCTTTTCAAGCCAAAGCCAGAGGGGTTTCAATCCTTATCAGTCAAAGGGTTTCCTTCGAACCACACAATGTGATTGCTGACAAGTTCGGTCGATATGTTATTGTATCTGGGAAATTATATGACACACTGGTAGTGCTTGTGAACGTGTATGCCCCTAACTCAGATGATGTAGGTTTTTTCGAGCATTTATTTTCTCTGCTGCCAGACCTCAACACATACTCTCTCATACTTGGTGGTGATTTAAATTGTTGGCTAGACCCAGTTTTAGACCAATCTTCCACTAACCCCAGCACAATAAGTAAATCAGCCTCTTTCATTCAAGCCTTTCTCTCTGACTACGGTGTCTGTGATGTGTGGCGCTCTCTACATCCAAACGATAGGGAATACTCGTTCTTCTCGCACGTCCATCATACATACTCCAGGATTGATTATTTTTTTATCGACAACCAACTAGTCCCGCTGGTTCAGTCCTGCGCCTATCAGAGTATTGTCATTTCAGACCACACTCCTATTGGTTTGACCATGTCCCTCCCTGGCCTCCCACAGAGGAGCAGGCACTGGCGGTTTAACTCAACCCTACTGTCTGACGATAATTTTGTGAAACATATGGAGAAAGAGATAGCCTTTTTTCTTACTACTAATATATCCCCTGAAACCTCTAGCCTAATTGTATGGGATGCTCTTAAAGCTTATCTTAGGGGGCAGATCATAGCATACACCGCTCAAGTGAAGAGAAAATCCTATAAAGAGCGCTTGGATCTGGCCCACCAAATTGGAGAGATTGACAAACAATATGCTCAGACTCAAAGTCCAGACCTTTATAAAAAACGATTAGAACTCAAAACCAAATTTGACCTGCTTACAACTCACTCAACTGAACACTTGCTTTTAAAAAACAAGGCCAGGTTTTACATATATGGAGACAAATCTGACAAAATGCTAGCCAACCAACTCAAAGGCTTTAAAGCAAAACAAAATATCTCTAAAATCCGAATGTCAAATGGTCACATAACTTCAGATCATTCACAAATTAATGAGACATTCAGGGATTTTTATTCCCAGCTTTACACCTCAGAGTCTCAGGCCGATTGTAATGTAATTCTTGACTTCCTGCACAGTCTAAATATTCCCCAACTTTCTTTGGACTTCAGGAAGAGACTGGAAGAGCCCATATCTCAGGCAGAAATAGCTTTAGCAATTTCCTCAATGCAGTCAGGTAAGAGTCCGGGTCCCGATGGTTTCCCAGCAGAATTTTTTAAAAAGTTCTCCTCGCTACTTTCCCCACAGTTATGTTCAGTCCTATCTGAATCCTGTAGGCAAGGTTCCCTTCCTCAATCATTTACCGAGGCTTGTATCACTCTCATTTCTAAAAAAGGTAAAGACCCAACCGAATGTGCCTCCTACAGGCCTATCTCCCTCTTAAACACAGATGCAAAAATTTTGGCTAAGGTCCTAGCCCGTAGACTGGAGAATGTCATTCCTACAATTATATCCGAAGACCAAACTGGCTTTGTCAGGGGCAGACAATCGTACTTTAACATACGACGACTATTCAATATCATCTACTCTGCCTCTGAGAAAGTCCCTGAGTGTGTTGTGTCTCTCGATGCGGAGAAAGCATTTGACCGCGTTGAATGGAACTACTTATTTGCTGTTCTGGACAAATTTGGTTTCGGCCCGAAATTTACCTCTTGGATTAAGCTACTATATTTGCATCCCTCAGCCTCAATTCGTACTAACTCCCAGCAGTCTAAACCATTCAACTTACATCGTGGAACCCGTCAAGGGTGCCCTCTGAGCCCCATACTTTTTGATTTGGCCATCGAACCGCTTGCCACAGCCTTCCGCAGTTGCAGGGACATATCTGGTATTTGGAGGGGCAGCACAGAGCATAGGGTCTCACTTTATGCTGATGACCTCTTGCTCTTTGTCTCAAACCCGGGTACCTCACTACCCCCCGCTCTGTCGTTGCTCAATCAGTTTGGTCAATTTTCGGGATACAAATTAAATCTCAACAAAAGCGAGCTCTTTCCCATCAATGATGAAGCACGAGCCTTAGACCTCACCAACCTGCCTTTCAAAATTGAAAAAAATAAGTTTTCCTATTTGGGCATCTCAATTACGAAAAAGTACAAAGATTTGTTTAAGGAGAATTTTATTGCTCTGTTAAACCAGATTAAACAAACACTGAAACAGTGGTCACCTCTGTCCATGTCTCTCGTGGGGCGTATCAATTCCATCAAAATGACCATCCTACCCAAATTTCTCTACCTCTTTCAGGCCCTACCACTTTTTATCCCCAGATCTTTTTTCAATCAACTTGATTCAATTATTTCCGCCTATATATGGCAGGGTAAGCGTCCCCGTCTTAACAAGGTTCATCTCCAAAAAACCAAGGCTACTGGTGGTCTGGCACTTCCAAATTTCTGTTTCTATTATTGGGCTGCTAACTTGCGATGTCTTGCGTTTTGGCCTTACTTTTACAATCAGCCCGACTGTCCTTACTGGGTAGCGATGGAACTCCACTCGAACGATAACCTGTCTGTTCTCGCATTGCTTGGATCCTCGCTTCCGCTCCCCTCAATGAAATCTATCGGGAACCCGGTAGTTAAACATTCCTTAAGAATATGGGCTCAATTCAGGAAATACTTTGACTTGGACAGCTTCTCTACTCTAAGCCCCATTGCGTCAAATCATCTTTTCAAACCATCTATTCAGGACCCTGTTTTCCAAGAATGGCACAGGAAAGGTATTGTGCGTTTCAAAGATTTATTTGTAGATAATACTTTGGCATCATTCGAGCAGCTAAGCAAAAAATTCAGTCTTCCTAAGTCCAACTTTTTTAGATATCTACAAGCAAGGCGCTTTGTGCTCTCTCAGTTGTCCGGCTCCTCTGCATCGACAGACACGACAATTGTCAATACGATCCTTTCTTTAAATCCATCACACAAAAGACTTATCTCCACTCTCTATGGCATGATATCAGACTTGAAGCGTGCCCCCATGGACAAGCTCCGAGCAGCATGGGAGGAGGACTTAGGCCTCTCTCTATCACCGGATACGTGGAATTCCATACTGAAGCAGGTTAATTCATCCTCTCTATGTGCTCGTCACTGCTTACTTCAGTTTAAAGTGGTGCATAGGGCTCATATCTCAAAAGCCAAACTGTCTCGCATGTATCCTGAGATTAGTCCCAACTGTGACAAGTGCAAAAGCAGTGAAGCCTCCCTTATTCACATGTACTGGTCATGCCCTAGTCTTACAAACTATTGGACGGAGATCTTTCAAACTTTATCTCAGGTGTTAAACGTCAAATTAGAACCAAACCCTCTGGTTGCTCTGTTCGGGGTCACCGGAAGTGAGACGCAATTAACTGCAGAAAAACGACGTACCTTATCCTTTGTTTCCCTTCTGGCTCGGCGAGCAATCCTGCTCAGGTGGAAGGGCGCTGCCCTTCCCACTCACACACAATGGTTGGCGGACATCATGTCTTGCTTAAAGCTTGAGAAAATCAGATACTCGCTTCAATATTCACATGGGAAATTCCTGAAAGCATGGGGCCCTTTTTTAGATACATTCCAGACACTGTAAATACTTGATTACCAAGTGCAGCTTGATTACATCACACGGTATTCAATCATTCATCGCAGGTCATTGGCGTGACAGTTAGCTTCCCATATGGCGTGCTGGCAGTGACTGGGGAGGGATTGTTTTGTTGTTTGTATAAATCTTTTGTTTTGACTTGTTTATTTGTTGGCATTGGTGCCAGCTGCTAATAATGTATATTAATACCTGTCATTCTTTTTTGGTTACCGAATAGCGCTGTACCTTTGCTATATACTGCAAAAAACCCCAATAAAAAGATCTTGATTTAAAAAAAAAATATATGTTTTGTTGCATCAGTGTCGATTGCGATAAATTGTAACGGACTGAGCGCCTCCTTATCCCTATTTATATACATACATAGATGCTTTGATTTTTCAAATACATATGTGATTGTGTAAAATCATCTCTTTGAGTATATTAGGTGCTATGTATACTGTGTGTTAGGGATCTAAATCTGGTGTTTAGTTATTGTGACCAATGTGTGCTGATTTATTGTTGGTTTTGTCGGTGTTTGTGTTTAAAAGCATAATAAAAATATTGGGAAAAAAAAAAAAAAGACATGCATATTTGATATTTTTTTATATCAGGCTGGTTCTGAAATCACCCACCGCTGTGCTCCCCCGCTACAGAGTCGATTGCAGAGCCTCCACTCTCTGAGCCCACGCTGCCGCCGTGCTCAGCTGGCGAGGTCCTTAGCGTGGAGCCGTCAGTAGCGGCCGTGCTGCCCTCATCATCTGATGCCGGGGCTGAAATCATAGCAATAGCTGTAACAGTAAAATTCACCGCAGTCATCTGGCCAGGATATATGATTTTAGTTTACACTCGTGCACCAACAATGTAATAAAGCATGCAGTGCATTCAAAACACTTTGAACTGGCATTTATGTTTGTTTTTGTTGAACCTATTGTGGGCATCATCATATATATATTATATATAATACTACCTACTTTATTAAACGTGACAGACTGAAAAGAGGAGAAACAACTGCTTGACTTTTAAAATACTGAACTAAGACTACAAGATGTGCCACAGATTAGGTTATGAGCCTCAAGGTGGAATATTATCAATGGTCACAAAACACTTACTGTAATATTTTGGCAGCTTTTATGCTATTTTTTTAAAATATAAAAATGTACTAGTTACTGTGACCTTGCAGATATAAGAAACCTAGCTTCCTGCTGATCACATACTATCACAGGTTTGGTTTTGTTACCTGATGCGGTGGTGTCTGAAAGGGTGCCAGCATCCAGTGAAGAGGAGCTTGGGGCCTGGCCAGACAGGCCGAGGCTCTGAAGGCCAAGAGCACTGCTGCTACTGCCTATAAATTAACAAAAATATGTACATTACGTCAGCAGCACTCACCCAAATATTGATCTCCTAAGTGATGCTTCACCTGATAAAGATTTGGTCAATCAAATACCAAAATTGGTTGATATATAAGGGTGAAACGAATTCAGGTAAGTTAACTAATGTCCAAAACTGTGTTTTTTATTCAGTTTCAGGAGCATTTCAATACCTGCAAGTTTCACTTTTGTGACAAGTGTTAAAGCTTTTAATTACTTTTTTCTTTAGCTAATATGTGTTAACTGTGTTAGCCATATTATCTGCCACAATTGCAATCAACTGCTCAGTGCTTCCCCTTTGTCATTAAGCCTAATTTTTAGGTTCAAACAAGTCTGTTCTGGATGGTTGAGGACTATTTCATGACAGATGAGCAGAGTGTCTAAATGTGGAGTGGGACTCCCTGGCGGTCTCGGTTACCACAGAATTATTGCTTTATTTTGTACCTTGTTGATCCTGCTGAAGGCTGAGAGCGATGGCCAGCTCTACCATAGTCTCATCATCTGCATCAGGAGGGATGTCCAGCATGGGGGGGAAACCCTCGGCTCCAGCCAGCAGAGCCTCCAGAGGAGATGGATTTCCATTGTTGAGATTCTCTGCTGTCTCCAGGACCATGGACTCCGACTGAAGACACAGAAAAACAAAAGATGATGTGAATTTCTTCAAAATGCATCATTTATATACTGAAGTTTAACTCATATGCCAGGGAAATCAGTTGAGTTGGGTTCAATTTCAATTGAGGTGGGTGGGGGAAGAGGCGCACGCAAGTCCTCAGGAAGAGCGCCGGTCGTTAATGCCAACTTTCGTAGTGGTCAAATGGCGGTACTGCAACTTCCGTGTCCGTCACGTGACGCCATTGGGCCCAAAAAGACTTTTTCCCATAGACTTACATTGGGAAAGACACGTCTGTAACTCAGTGGATAATTTTTTTTAAAAGGTAAATCGGCGGCCCGTAACGTTAACGAGAGGGAGTGAGCGTGTGTGTGACGTGAGCATGAACTTAGTAGTAACGCAATACAGTATCTCTGAAGGTAGCAGTGCAATGCAGGCTCCTGTGTCTTGCTGGCTACCTGCTGGTTAAAGTGAAGGAGGTTAGCCCCGAAGTTAGCGACAAAATTGGCCCAGGCTCATGTAAGGTGGGTCGACCTTTGAGGTGAACCAGCTATTCTCATTTTAGTGACAAGCCACTCCTCCAAGTTTCGGTGGAGTGACCGCTGAGTTGAGTGCGTCACCTGGTGGTAAAATTTGGCATACCAGTCCAGCATGGTGTTGGGCTTAACATCAGCAGGATCATTCAGATCAGGTATGTTATTCTATACTTCAAATGATTTATTATTTTTGTGTAACAGATGCGTGTGCCAATTTCCTCTCACAATGTTAACAATGAAGGAGTGATGTGTCAAATATAACTCACAACCATCTCAAAGTCGCCGTGGTCCACTTCATTCTGCTCCTGACTCTCCTGTCTCCCCTCCTCTCCTCCAGTCAGCACGGAGGACTGCATTTTGTCATCCGCATCATCGTCGTCATCATCGTCCTTGTCTCCTGATGAAGGAAATCAACAAACAAGTTTTACAGAACTGAATCAACTTGTGGTCAGTGGAGCCTCAACAGAGGTTTTCATTATTTGATTAGACATTCAGTTTGTTTTATGACACAGAGCAGGCATAAAATGTGTATGCTGAAAACTGTAATTGTCCTAATGCCTTATAACAAGTCATTTATTATTTTAATACCGAAACTCCACATACAGAATACACATAGAAGCTTTGTATAAAAAGCCTGTGAAAACATACCCATGGGTGTGTTGGAGCGTGGGGGAGATGGAAGGGTCACATGTCGCCGTTTGTTTCTTGGTCGAAGCACTCTGATCAGAGCCTGCTTACATGCAAAGCTCACAGCGGTGTCCTGAAATTGGATCAAATCCAGAACGGTTACCTGATGACAGTCTGTCTTTAACTACAGTATTCCCTGGAACAGTTCCTATCCTAACTGTGAGATTATAACTTTGTCAAGTCATTTCTTGATTCCTCAAAATCCTGAACAGCCATGTGTTGCCTTGCATATACAAATGTATTAATGAGTTAGTGATTACAACATTACAATGTTAACAGCAATGGTAGAAAAAAAATGATTGTGATTTATTCTCATGGTTTCTTGAACGTCAGTTGAATTATGATTCTAGTGATCATTAGTAGTACTATACTTACTGGGCACAGTAACATTTGCATGTAGATCTTGGAGGCTACATTGTTGTAATCCAGTTCACATGCGCAGTATGCATGGATGATGTCCACCAAGGCGTTTACTGTTGCTTCCACATGAGTTAAACCTTCGATAGAGAGGAGAGGAAAAACATTCACGCACTGCAGCCTTGTTTTGAATCAGGTGTACAGTAGGGTTGGGCGATGGACGGATATCACATTACTTATTAAGATTATCTTACTTATTTTTCACACTGAGTCAATGTACTTGCACTTGGACTTACCAGGCAGGCAAGCAGGAGCAAGGAAGGCGTTCTTTGGTTTTAGGGCATGGAGCTTCCAGAAGTTATTCATCAGCTGTGTGATGAAATTACAGCTTTCACCGTCCACATGTTTCTGCCCATCCTCCGTCATTTCTGGGGTTAGAAGAGAAGAACATGAATATGTTTTAACTGAATGTAACTCCTACGCTAGAAAGTCATTCAAACCAGCAGTGGTTCAGGAGAACTTATTTTGACATTATCTGTTAATCATGATGACAAAAAGTACAATTGTGTAAGCGTATAAGTCATTTACACATAAATTGCTATCAGAATAGCCTCTTACCAGAGTCATGGTGCAATGACTTTGTTTCTGTGAAATGCACCAAGTTGTTGGGTCTCATGATTGCGATGGAGCGAGCAGTGATGACGAGCCTCTGGAAGACATCAGGGTCAAGCTCCCTGCCCTCACGGCTGCAGCTATTCAGACACTGCACTGCGTTACTCAGCAACGACTGGTCCTGATGAGAGGGAGGCAGATACGTGATGCGTTAGTTCTTCATAAGTGATGTAGAGGATGAGCACAACATTTAACACCTAAAAAGTACTTGAGTGCTTAGAATTCAGTTTTCTAATATTATTCTGCACTTCTGAAGGTGCAGTTTGTGAACAAAGTGCCCTGTAATTTATACATTTAATGGATTAACCGTTGATAAATGATGAAAGCACTGCTGGCTACACACTATTCTTGTAAAATGTCCAAACAATCCTGTTGGCTTACTTCCTTCATACAGGGTCAACACTAGAGCTGCAACGATTAATCGATCAGTTGTCAACTATTAAATTAATCTAATTTAATTAATTGAGTAATTTTTTAAGAGTAAAAAAGTCAAAAGTCTCTGATTCCAGCTTCTTTAATGTGAATATTTTCTGGTTTCTTTACTCCTCTATGACAGTAAACTGAATATCTTTGAGTTGTGGACAAAACAAGACACATTTGAGGATGTCATCTTGGGCTTTGGGAAACACTGAAAATTGTTTTTCTTACTATTTTATAGACCAAAGAACTAATCAATTGATCGAGAGAATAATTGACGGATTAATTGACAATAAAAATAATAGTTAGTTGCAGCCCTAGTCAGGGTTCATCAATGTAAACTACAAATATCTGTGATGTAGTTCTCCTTTTTCCCTGGTTCACTAATTGTTCTCACTTAATATTTTTATATGTGACATTTCATCTTTCACTCAGAGTAACTTTAACTGATTTAATGATTTTACTACATGTTTGGGGCTAATGATGATTACGGTGTTATTGATACAGTATACAGGACACATTATTACACCATGTGCATGTAAAAAGCTATGATTTGTGTCTAGTCTTGACACATGGGTTTTTTGTTTTACCTTGTGGTTGTGGTAGGCAGTTCGACTGGTGTGCAGGCTAGCAAGAAGACCCTTGGTCTGCTGCTGCACACCTGCAGGAGTCGGCATGGACAGGAGCAGAGTGGCCAACTCCAGAGCTGCAGCCTTATTCTTCTCCTGCACAGAATTAAAGACATGCAGTCAACAATGCTCCCTAAATACTGGCAATTTCACACAGGAATTTTCATTCAAGCACAAAGAAGAATCATCTGTTTACCTTTTCACCAGAGGAACCTACAGCAAAGCAGCTTTCCAAAGCCTCAAGGGCGCTGACTACCAACCTGAAATCAAAAGAGAAGATCAACACTGCTCCTACTGAAGATTTTGCCTTAAATCAACCAATCAAACAGAAAAAAAGCAAATCTCAGCCTGTTGCAGTCTGTGCTGATCTAAAATGCCAAAACAACACTGAATGCAAGAATAAATGTCAAGAAAAAAATAATAATTTTGTTGTTGCTGTACAAGTGTGGAGATGATGCATGGGCATGTTCACAGTCTCAGGCATGGACACACAAACTGGCACACATGCACAAAACCATACAAACAAGCAGAGAAAGGGCAGTTACTAACCGGTCCAAGGTTGATAAGGACTCAGTTTCACAACTTTTTATTGTATTTTTGGGAGCAAAAGAAAAAGAACAAAAACAAAAAAGTGTGAGGATCACAGAAAGAAACAAGTAAAATTAAATGATTCATTGAACAAAAAGAGAAGCATGCAAGAAAAGATGACATCACGATAGCCATGCACTAAATACTCTAAAGAGAACCCAACCCCCCCATTGTTAAGACTACATAGCTTGGACTCATGAAGGGAAAGATATGCTATATGGAGAAAACATCTATCACAGTATTTATAGATTTTCTTTTATCACAACATCTAGTTTAAATTCTGGAAAATCAATTGAGAAACTGTTTATAGATGAAATAACCACAGTAATGTTTTGGCTAATCCAGTAAAATAAACACCTGTCAAATCTAATTCATCACATTTAAGCAAAAATCATATAAAATCAAATTTTATCATAAAACAATACTGCTCATTGATTGGTATTAAAAGGATAGACGTATTAACAGTATCTGATGGTGTATATAAAAGGTAGTTTAACATAAAAGTGACACAAACTAGGGCATTGGAAAGTCAAAGAAATGGAGTGTTGTTAACTGAACTACACGGGACTGAGAAGTGTAAATGCCAACAACTTGTGTTGACCTCATGAACCTTTAAGAGGAAAGCTCCTACCTCTCCAGCACGGTGCTGCCAGTGGTGGTTGGGGTGGCTATGTCTCCATCAGAGGTGCCGTTGCCCTGGTTGAGGTTGGGACTGCAGACGTTGTTAACCGAGGCAGAGGAGAAGTCCTCCGGTGGATCCTCAGGCCAGCCAAACTGCTCCTTGGTTTTACCGTAGATCTTGATTGAATCGAGCATGGTGACTCCAGCTGGGTCAACGGATGCTCCGACTTTAACAAGAACAGGAAGATGAAACTGCATCAGAGGATGCTTTCTATACAGTCAAAGTTAAAGGAACAGCTCAGAGCAAAATAAATATCCTTTGTTTATATACTCACATCCATCATGTTGCTTAGAGGGTTAGCTATTGCATAAAATGCATTCGGCTCATTCATTATTTAATTGTTCCGCAAGTTCAGAGACAGAGATCGGTCCTTTTGGACCAGTAAATAAACACTTTAGTTCCACTGTTTTGAAGGAACAGCAGTAAAATAATCTGTATTTTAAGGTCACTCAGTTGAGTGGCAATTGAGTGTTCAGACCACATCAAGTTACTGTAGGTCTTTTTAGAGCCTATTGCCCTCCCCTCTATACCGCCCCCCTGTGGGCCAAGTTTAAAAAGGCGAGCATGCATAAGCTTCAGGTTGCCTACAATGACTGCATATACTATATTACTTTAAAAAAACAAAAAACGGGTGGTGTGGTGCAAGCGAGCTGTTCTGTAATGCAGATGTCAACACTTCCCAGGCTCTGTTGAGAAACCTGATGTACAAATTTGTCGGCTAAATGTCACATCCTTGTTTTAGTGTTATACGATACCAGTGGAAACATTGGTATAACTGTCGTTTATAAAAAGTGGCCGTTTCTATTTTAATGTATGTATTGTTGTTTGTGTTGTATGTTTTTTTAATGGATTTCGAGTCTGTCAATAAAGATGAATTGAATTGAAATTGAGTTTCAAAAATTACTGAATTCCAACATAAGAATCTTGGTATTGAAAGTTTGGATAGATATGCATAGAACACATTCATCCACACTCAACATTCACAGTATGGGGTGCTTATGTGACAACTTTTTTAGTAAAATCCTGTAACTTCAGAGAACATCAACATCAAAAAGCTACAAAAAGTACTAGAATTATTTTTGAAGTAATAGGTAATCCACATAAATGGATATAAATAGAGGCGAGGATATCAACAACAAGTAGCCAGATATAATCATCATGAAACACTCTTGCTCTTACTAAAGATGGACAGCTTCTTGTCCGCCTGCAGGGCCTCCTCTCTGGTGAAGGGGAAGTCGAACCAGCGGGCTCTCGTCAGGTTTATCTGCATGGTGCGGCCGAAGACCTCCACGTAGGAAGGAGCCCTCTCGATGGCTTGAGTGCCCACCTGCACCCGCATGCCCGTCATCACCATTGAGCTGTTGTTGTTGACCGCTTCCACAGTGAATCCCCCAGGCTAGGAGGAAACAACCAGATTCACATTTGTTGTGGTTTACACAGTACATAATGTGTCTAATAGTAAAACAGTACAACTACAGTATAATCATGTTTAGTATGTATGGCCTCAGGGTCCATTGTGAAATGCAGGTTTAGTTTGGATGCATACTAAAGCTTAAGTACCCAGTGTTACAGTATGTTAAATTGCACAACCGGTAGATGGCAAAAGATACTTTAATGCCAGGATCAGACTAAACGATATTTTTGACGGTTATGATGGTCACTATGTCAGATTAGACGATTGAGAGTCATAAATTCTTGTCGTGACACATGACAGACTACACGTCGCAGACGCGGCGTCGGTTGTCATGTACTATGACACTACACGAGATACAACGATCGATTGTCGCACAAGACACTCATTTATCATTCCCGATCCGATTCCACATCCTACAACGGCCTTGTCGGGCTATAATCGGGATGATATTGTGTAGTCTGAACCGGGCATAAGTGTCAACACAAATGCGGTCAGATGACGTCTATATAACCATACATTTGTGTACACATATACAGTACAAATGATTGTTTATGTACTTTTAAATCTATACTAGAAGATTCATAAAAGTGAGACCATAAACACCAGTGCATGAAAAAGTTGTCAAAATGTTGGTATAATCCTTTAACCACTACTACTCTACTTACAAAAGCACAAGAGCACAGCAGTCTCTTGCACCTTTTCTAACACAGAATAACTTTATTAAAATGTCCCTACCTTTGTGTTGGCCACATACATCCCAGTGGAGTTGAGCCTGTGTTTGATCTGCTGTCCATTGTAGACCTGCAGCAAGTCATTGCCGCCAAACTCCACTTCTGTCAGCTGCTGGTTGTGTTCAAAGAAGTCCACTGGGAAAGTCACCTGACTGGAGGTCCGGGTGGCTGAAAGTAAAGTCCATGCATTAGAACATTCTGCAGGCACACAGCATTTGCTTCATAAGTAAGCATCACAATCCCTCACTTTTCTGTTTTTGAGTGAATGTTTATGTCTTCTGTGTACACTGAGAATGATCCTGAGAAGGTACTGTATGTGTTTACAGAAATGTTAATGAAAATAAACAGCAACCTGACATTGATGTGAACTTGTGGAAACTAGAGAATTAAAGCCAAAAGGTCAGGCGCTCTTGAGAACAGAGTAAAATATTCTTCAGCTGTTACCATTTAAATGTCAGCGGTGGTTAACCTGGCATTTATGTTGGGATCCATTTGCTTAAATTTGTGGTGATTAATAAATAATTGCACTACTCACTGGTAGCAGCAGCTTTGCGCTTGCGGACCGGCTTCATGATGCTGATGCCACAGCTGGGCTGCAGCGAGGGCTGGAGCCAGTAAGAGGTGTTGTCCACATTGGCCATGTAGATTCGCAGACTTCCGTCCTCACAGAGAAGAATCATGGTCGTACGCTGTTGCTCGTTACTGGCCGTGTGTCGGATAGCGACCATATCTTGAATCTGGGGAAAACAGAAAATGAATTAATGTTTTAAGGTTATTGTTTGGTCTTTCTTTGCCTTTCTTATAGTACAGCCGAAGATAGACAGGAAAGGGGGAGAGAGAGAGAGAGAGAGGACGACATGCAGCAAAGGGCCGTGGGTCGGATTCGTAACCCGGGTGAGCCAGGTGAGCTACCGGGGCGCCCTAGCAATTACTTTATGTAAACCTTAAGAAATGGCAATGAAGTTGAACCCAATAGGGAAACATACACATGACTTCACAATTACTGCTGCAACTTCATGCTTAATTATCACATTTTGTAAGTATTACTAATTCCTTGTAATGTATGTTTGGATATATATATATAAAAAGCCTTTATCATTGTGCCCCCCAAGTGCCCCCCCTTACCTTAGCTTTGGCTGGCAGAGTTTTAATCTCTTGGATGAGGAAGGTGTCTGGCTTGACCATGATGACAAGAGGTATGCCTGTCGTCTGCTGCACGCAGCACACCAGGCCTGGGTGGTTCATGACCTCCGACCACTGGCACAGAGCCGGCGATATCTTACTGCTGCCGCCATTAGAGCTGAAGAGAGATGGAGATTTAGTTAGCTCGTCCAGGTACCCGTTTAATTTACCAGACCCAGTGCAGCGGCAGGTGCAAGTGAAGAGATCATATATGGTGGGGAAGAAGTGTTACCCTTTAACGTTGATGGGGAAGAGCCTCTGCACTTCGCTGGTGCTGCGGCTCACTGTGGCAGCAAAGGACTTCCCCTGGCTGTAGCTGAAGAAAAGCATCTGAAGCACATGGGAGTAATAGACGGACACGCCGCCGCCGGCTACCTGCCCGTTGCTATCCTGGAGCCACACAGAAAGAATTTACCTCAATATTACCATTCGGCATTTTCAAACCCTTTTTAACAAACATACATTTTGCTGTTGACATGAAAATCACACAACTCTGTGGGGGTTATTCCACTTCCTAAATAAAACATCCTGCATACCTTCAAGTCTTCGTGGTTTATCTCCAATACATTGGTGACATAGAAAGGGCCATGTTGGGCACTGCTGGATTCGTCCATGAGCTGGGTGTACATGTAACCCGCTGAAGACATGATGACGATAATGTTCTTCCCCTCTTCATTGAACAGGAAGGTCGCATCGCGGATCTTGGAGCTTGGGAGCAGGAAGTAGTACATGGGACTCAGGGCATCCACTGATAAGTCATAAATCTGTTTGGCAAGGGAGACAAAAAGAAGTAGTATTAAGTGGGTTTCTTTACCGTGCAAAAAGCAGAATAATCATAGTCACATGTTAAGCTCCCAAATCATCGTTGTAGCGGGTTCAGTTTTAAAGCTAGAGTGAACATCCTGGTATCATATGAAACTAAAAAACCTAATGAATCCATCGGTACCAACCATCACACCGTCATACTAGGTTGTCGTGAAGGAGGATAAATAACACCCCAAACTTGCGCTTAAAATTTTGGCGAGGAAAAACTGTCATTTCCATTTCCAAAGGGGTCCCTTGACCTCTGACCTCCAGATGTGTGAATGTAAATGGGTTCTATGGGTACCCACGAGTCTCCCCTTTACAGACATGCCCACCTTATGATAATCACATGCAGTTTGGGGGCAAGTCATAATCAAGTCAGCACACTGACACACTGACAGCTGTTGTTGCCTGTTGGGCTGCAGTTTGACATGTTATGATTTCAGCATATTTTTTTTATGCTAATTGCAGTACCTGTGAGGGTTTCTGGATCAATATCTGTCATTGTTTTGTGTTGTTAATGGATTTCCAGTAATAAATATATACATACATACACATATACATATACATATACATATACATATACATTTGCATAAAGCATATTTGCCCACTCACATGTTGATAAGAGTATTAAATACTTGACAAATCTCCCTTTAAGGTACATTTAGAACAGATACAAAAATATGCGATTAATCGATTGACAGCTCTTCTCTTAATACATACCTTGACAAAGTCAGCAGTGATGATGGCGAGTTCAGTCTGCGAGCCCGGTAACCAGATAGCTTTGATGATGAAGTTGCCAGTCGCCAGTTGTGGGTGCAACACCAGATGGTCAGACACAGAGCCCGTGCTGCTGAAAGTCAGTACATGGCAGTCCTTGGAAAAAAATTAAAAACAGTCAAAAACCAAATACCTATATAGCAACCATTCATATAAAAAGGTACTTGGATAACATGAGCATGAACAACTAGAAAACACAAACACAGAACAGAACATTAAATGTAGAAGAAGCTGTCTTTCTGACCTTGAGGCCGCACACAGCCAGGTAGTCTTCATTACAAGGGTTGCCTGTGAGGCTGAGGACAGTGAAAGGGACCGGAGCAGAGGCCAGACGGGTCAGTGTTAGCTTCCTCTTGCTCGAGTCCGCCTGTTTCAGGAGAGTGGACAACTGCAGGACTGTTATCTGTCAAGAGGGAGATAGAGAGAAAATGGGTGTTCAGGCGAAAAGAGACAATGCAAACTGGTGATGAATGATTTAGGAAATTAGAACAAAAGCAATAAACACAACATGAAAAACAACATCAAAAAACATTGTATAATAGTATCATTATTACAGGATTCAGTTAACTGGTTTGTGAAGCTTACCTTTCCCTTTTCATGGCTGACTGCGAGGTGCTGGCGGCGGCCGTGAGGTGAAGACAGGACGCACATGGCAACACGACGCAAGACGTGTGCACTGATGAGTTGGCGTATAGTTTGTCCCTGGTCGCCACTGTAGTTCATCCTCACATTCTCAAAAGCTCCTTCCTGAGAGCCGAGCGTGGGCACCTGAGGAGAAGCACCGGGATTTACATCAAATCTATTACATACAATGTAGTTTTACAGAAATTATCGCGATTTAAGGAATTACTCCAAATGATGTTCATACCATTAACTGGTCAGTCATCTCCACAGCTTTGTCCTGAGTGTGCAGTTCGTTGAGCGCCTGCTGAGCCCGGCTGCTGCTTCCCACCGCTGACGCCTGCTGGAAGTTGGTCTGGATGGCTTCCATGAGAAACATGAGCATCTCTAGAATGACTGCTGCAGTGGACGATCCCATCTGTTGTGGAGAGAGAGAGAGAGCCAAAAGCTTGAAATGTAAAACAAATCTGAAATACCTCTCTGCTTTAAGAAGTGGAATCATGTTCAGCCATTTCAGTGTTCAGCAAAAAAAAAAGAAAAAAAGACAGACAGAGGGTGTTTCTCAAATTCAATGAAAGATCCTTCAACGGCTGAATTTCAAGGATGCTACGTCATCGAATCCCGCCGAAGGACTGTTCCAACGTCGAGGAGCCTTCGTTCAGAGGATTTTGAAGGTTGTAGCTGTGTATCCTCTGTGCTCCTAAAACACCCACAATCCTATGCGCTCAATGCATTTCCTGTCCCCCGATTTGGAAACAGGGGAAATATGCTAGTAAACGTTCAGTTATTTTACCTCAGCAGTCCGCAAAAATATGTTACTGAACAAATTTGAGACGAGAAATTGCCAATCGAGTTGCTGAATCTTCCCTCATATTAGATCTATAAAGCCTAATTTCAAAGTTTGTTACGACTATGGCCGCTCAGCGAGCTGCTGACAGCACAGAGGTGGCAACTGCTGGGAGAGACAGCCGGCATATTTGAACATCTAACTCTGAATAAAAGGTTTTATTACCACCAAACCAGAGTAGGTGATTGTTAGAAGTGGAAAAGACGAGGCTAACCAAGACGAGTTTGATGAGTTCTATTTTGTTTCTGTCGAGTTAGAGGTATGTTTTACAATCAGCAAGAAAAAATCTGTTTCTTTTCACATCTAACGTGAATTAAGTGTTTATTTTGGCCAAACTAGAGTTCAAGGTCGTTGGAATAGTGGAAAGAGCTAACCAAGATGGTTTTATTTAGTTTCTGTCAAGTTTGAATGAAGTGTGTTTTACAATTAGCGAGGTAAAATTGCTGTTTTCCAATAGTCTGGTGGCTTTGAGAAGTGCATATTAATTATATAAATTATAATAACAGTCCAAATCCCTGTTGATTTAATTTATTCTTTAATAAGCCCGAGGAATGCAAAATCAATATTCCTACTAGAAATTCTAAATAAAGTAAAAATGTGTGCTCTCTGACTGCTATGAAGGAGTCCTGCCTCGCCTCTGTAGGACCCGTTCTAGCAAGGAAGCGTCCTTGACTTTGAGAACCACCCGGAGACACTGACATGGTGTTAAATTCTATTTTCTCTCACCACTTGTGTTACCAACTCTTCCTGGCAGCCCTCGATGCTCTTGCACACGCTACTCTTCTTAGGTCTGTCTTCGTCACCGGGTTTACCGTCACAGATGGTGACCTTGCCCTTGTCGGAGGGCGAGGCGTTCTGGTGGCGGATCGCGCTGTCCGGCATCCGCAGCTCACTCTGGAACGCGGAGGACTCTTTCAGGGTGGAGCCCATGCCGCTGCTGGGGCTGCGTTTGACCAAGGCCTGCGGACGGTATGACACAGAGTAGAGCGATTAGAACAGCAACATGTGCATGTATATACATCTGGCAGCATATAAAAATACACACATCTGTTTGTTTAACTTCTCTACAATTAAGATAACCTGCTGTTGTTTTCACTTTGCTAGCTCCTCCACATTGTGGAGTATTGTATATAGTTAGTCAAAAGGAAGGTCAGACATATTGTGTTGGATTGACAAGACTCCTGATATCACTGGTACAATTATTAACTGTATTGATAATAGGAATCTGCTGCATGGCAATTACACATACTTTCACTTTGTTATCTCCTTCAACAAAACTATAACGAGTCACAAGACTGACACAGAAGAAGTAAACACTGCAAACACAAATAAAGAATGTAAAGGACATATTATACTTCTTAGCAAACTAGCAGTAAACTGAAGGTAAAATGTAGTTGATGATATTTAAGATTAACTAGGAAAGCTGGCCTTTTCATTAAACAAAATGTTGACAGACATACAGTACGTAACATGACTTTCTCTCATTTTCTGGCCACATGTGTAGGCTAGCTAGAACCCTGACCAAAATGAAATGACTGGATGGAAGTCAATGGGGGAATGACTTGCAAGCCAAAGTTACCGCTGTTGTTCTCTTCCCATGATGACCTGAGGTATTCGGTCTCACCTGGCAGCTGCCATCCTCTTTGGCACCGCAGTCACAGAAGAAAGAGCCATATTTGGCATAGGAGATCTCATGGTCTTTGTGACAGACCTTGGCGCACACTGTGCACACACCTACCCCATCCACCATCTTACAGGTGTGACAGTGGTACCTGCAGAATGAAAAAGGAACAGGACGGGACTGCATATAGTATATAAACTATTTAGTAATGACAGAACGTCACCTGCAGAGAGAAATGTGAACACACGAACCTCTAAATCTCATTTGTGTATGTGCATGACAGAAACAAACAAATGTAGCATAGCAATAGATATTAGAGAGAGATTAGGGAGTTCAGTATAGAAAAAGTCATAACACTAACGCGAAGTAGCTTATAATACATCTTTAAAACTACTAACGCCAAGACAAAAATACAATTGTTTATTTCCTAATCATCTGAATTGTGTGTTTTTATGCAAATAACCTCTATAGCATATGTCAGGCGTCAGCAGCCTGCGGCTCCGGAACCACATGCGGCTCTTTAGCCCCTCTCCAGTGGCCCCCCGGTGGATTTTTAAAAAACATTTGTGGAAATTATTTTTTTTGTTTACATTTTCATTTATCATTGTTGTAGGTTTAATGTACGACGGAGTATTAGGGCCACATTGAGGAAAATAAATAAATCTGAAATTTCGAGAATAAAGACATATTACAAGAATAAAGTCATAATATTATAAAGTATATTATTTTCTTTTTTCCCCGTAAAGTTATGACATTATTCTCGTAATATTACGACTTTTTTTCTCGTAAAGTTATGACTTTATTCTCGAAATCTCAGATTTTTTTTTCACTCAATGTGGCCCAAATACACCATCGTACATTTTCACTTATATACTATATACTTAGACTATAGGCTGTGTTACCTTCATCACAATGCTCAAATGTTTTGCAGCTACAGATTTTTTTTTTGCCTAAAATGTCTCTTTTGATAGTAAAGGTTGCTGACCCCTGGTATATGACAATAAAAAATTAAAAGGATAACATTTGGATTTTTTTTTACATTTTTGTCCAAATCCCTGTTGATTTTATTTATTTTTTATTAAGCCTACATTTTCCATTTCGGACAAGCAAGTTTGGCAAGTAAAACATCTCTGCTACTTGCCTGAAAAAGCTTAATGTCAAAGCCCAGTATATTACAAAGTGAACATAATTGTGTGTGTATTGTTTCTTCTCAATGTCAATAGTGTGAAGTTGTCCTGTTTCCATGGATTTTAACAAACGCCTTTTCTGATTCATGTAAATCTGTTGTACGTAGGATCTTTAAAAGCCCTCTTTATTCTGAGCTATTAAAGGGTTCATGTGTGACAAATCTATTCTCAGGTGCAACAGTCTTGTAGTTTGTACCATAATGACCTACTGGAAACCTTTAACTTGATCATGATTTAAAGAAAGAAACAACCCCTATAAATAAACTTTTCTTTACCAGTGCTGGTTCATGAACTCCTTCTGAGTGATGGTGAAGGTGCAGAGTTTGTTGCAAAGGGAGTCTTCGTCCTGTCAAACAATGACAAACATGTTCAGAAGGACTGAATCAACTGCCGCACTGCCCCAGGAAATTAGTGTGAAGGTAAAACCCATTATATGTTATCTTTGTCATTTTTGTGTGCCATGAGCTGGACTAATGCCCGGTTCAGACTACACCATATCAGCCCGATTATAGCCCGACACGGCCGCCGTAGGAGATCGGGAATGATAAATGAGTGTTGTGTGCGACAATCGATCGTTTTATCTCGTGTAGTGTGTCATAGTACACAACAACCGACACCGCGTCTGGGACGCCTCACGACGTCCCGACAGAAAGTCTAGCATGTTTGATTTTTTTTTTTTTGCTTTCCACGACGTGTTCCGTCACGGCCGTGAATCTGACCGGCTGAGCGCGGACGTACACAGCTGTTAACAGAAGGCTACTTATTATGCAGGATGATGTCATCGTACCTTCAACTGATGCCGGACCTCGCAGTAGGATATTCAATCTAGGTTGTCTCGGAGTAAAAAACACCACCGCCGTTGCATCTTTGAGCATGGAGCATCCCATTGCGCGCCCGCTTTCTCTTCTCCTTGTGAATTATATTTTTACTGTTTTCCCCTGGAGACTCGTGGGCCCCTTTTCATGGTCGGGCCCAGGGGGGGTTTGAGCCCTGGTAAATTATATATATATATATATATATATATATAATATATGTATATTAAGATGCCGGTGCCAGGAGAGTGTGTGTTGTCGGAACAGGGGACCGAGGTGTAGTCTGTCATGTGTCGCGGCCAAGTCACGACAAGAATTTATGACTCTCACTCGTCTAATCTGACATAGTGACCATCGTAACCGTCAAAAATGTTGTGTAGTCTGATCCTGGCATAACAGACATACTATGCACCTCAACCAGATGAATTTTCCTTCTAAGTCAACCTGTAGCAGGAAAACAACTATTAAAAAAGTTTTCTGGGGCAAGGGGTTTGCACCGGGTTTGTTGTTTTATATTCTATATTCCTGACATTTGGTCAGAAGGCGTTATTGTATAATAATTTGGCTTTTCTATTTGATTAAAAAACTTGAGATTACATTCTACATAGTTTTCACAAAAACAATTCCATGGCATTTTATGTTCAGGTCTGTATGCCGCGTATTTATAAAACACGGCCCTGTTTCAAGAGGATAGACAATAAAGGGATGAGATCTCACAGAGTCCTCTGCTTGGGAATCATCCTCCTCTACTGCCAGTTCCTCCACCCAGTCCGAGTCCACTTCCATGGCCTTCTCCTCTCCCTCCATCAGCAGTGCCGCGGTGCCTTGGCCACTGCTTTGCCTCAAGGCATTCATCACGTCGGCCAGATAGGAGATGATGTGGCACGAGCATTCCAGCATGCTAGCGTGCTGGAATCAAGGAACAGGTGCATATCAATTACTTGACAGTTAAATGGTTCAAAATGCTAACGACTCACTTCGGAAATGCCAAGTAGGAAACGCATTAGGACGGTGTTTAAAATGGAATTACACCTGGATGAAGTCAAAATAAGGCACGTCTATAAACTGATGAAATATACTGAGAAATAAATATAAAATCATACCTTTCCTTGGGATAAGTTTGTGCTCACTTTTTCCACAACGTTCTTCTGTGTTAAATACTTTTTGCTGCAGAGAAAAAAGAATTTAATTTTAAAATGAATATTCATAAATGTAAGATTGTATTGCTGCTTGATAATGACTAAGAGATTGGGTCACAAATGTATGTGAGAGTCCTTTTACCAAGCATTTTTTTCTGGTGACATTAATATTATGCTGTTCCCCCTGATGTAAATTAAATCAGGCAACAGCACGTCTGTGAAACTGATTTCTTACCATCTGGTCAGCCAGTCGATAGCTGCCCTGTGCAGCTGCAGGTGACCGGCCCCCTGTCCAGCGCTGGCAAGCGTGGCCATGATGACCATGAGCTCAGGAAAGCCTGTTCCATCACCGTTGGCCAGCATGTCTGTTGCCATGGGAATGAGTGTGCTGAGGAGGACAGTGCACACGCCTTCGCCCACCTGGCTGTTGTCGCGCACAATGTGAGTGGTGAGCACCTGCAGGAGCTGCCGGTTTTCTTGCACTATCTCCAGCTGCTCGGAGTCCTTCGGCGGGGTGGCTGTCATGCGCGTCAGCCAGGACTGCAGGCGAGAGGGCTCCACACAGGCCAGCTGGGCCAGAGAGCCACACAGACACAACAGGCTGGGGTTTGGGCTCTTCTCCGCTGGGAACGACAGAATCACCACCAGAATTAGGCTTATTGAATCTGATGTATCTGCAGCTTTTAAGATTTCTGATTTGATTTTTGACAAGGCGTCAGTATGCTTCAAACCAAGTGTTTGTTGATCATCGAACATCGTTACCTGTTTCATGCACTTCTGTCAGGATATAGCGACCGTTTTATAAAAATAACTTTTTTTAATCAAATTTGCTCCAATCTCACCTCCTGATGCTTTAAATGTGGCCATTCGGAACAGCACTAAACACTTTTATCCATAACATGTGGTCAGACAACAATTAATTTGAAGCACACCTCAGCCTTTTGATAGCTTTTTTCTTGATTGACATGAACTCTAAATCAACCGTAGACTTACTGAGCTGGAAAAGCTTGGTGAAGAATTTCAGCACCCTGTTGCAGAACTTGGCTGATAGACTTTCGTTGGCTGTCGCCATCATAATCTGGACGAGCTCACCGCTGGAAACAAAGAGGAGCACAAAATAAGTGAGGTAGCAGTATAAATGTGTAATAATGCAGCCCGTGTCGTCAGTTGAGCAGATACCTGAATGAAAAGAACTCTTCCATGGCCTTGCGGACTTGACTGCTCTCAAGCTGCTTTTCAAGGTACTGAAGACATTCCTCAAGGACAGACTCATCCAAACCACTAAAAAAAGAAATGAGAGATCAAAGATTGATAATAGCAGCGAGACTCAACCAAACAATAAATGTGCAGGAAAGTAAACAAAGACAATATGCAAGAAAAGGCTAAAAGCTGCGCAGAGCTGCAGCGTGGGTTCAGCACTACGAACCCCCGTTTCACACCACACAGTGTTTACATATTTAAAGGTAGGGTTGGCGATGTTCTCCAGTCTACACTATTTGTTATATTGGTTGAAATGGTCTTTACTCCCCGACGGAGCTCCTGAGGCGACGCTACTTTCAAATTATGCTAGCTTTCCAACATCGTCGACCCTACCTTTAATATCAAATATATTTAATTAATTATCATGTCACACATGGCATACCTGCTGGGGTCTGAGTGATGGGCAATGATGTTGTAACACCCGGTCACCAGACGCTCATAGATGCGGGCGAGGAAGGCGTCAGACTCCGACGGGCCGAGGATGCGTTCCAGCGAGGTGCTGCTGATCTCAGCCACGCTCTCCGTGCTGCTCTCCAACAGGAGGGGCAGCAACGAGCGCACAACCTGCGAAGGATTCAGCTCCTCTGTGCTGAGGAGACAAACATGCAGCAACGTTAACTGAAGATTTTTTCATGAATACATTTTACATTATCACACACTTTTTGGACTGGACAAGCACTTACACAATGAGGTCTCCAGTGAGGCGAACCAACGAGAGCAGGATGTGTTTCAGAGACGAGGCCAGAGGTAAGGACTGACAGCTCAACGTGCCCAGGTGAGCTGCTTGGATGGCACTGATGTAGCTCTCTGATGGAATGGTGTCATTGGCAAATGCATTTCGCTGAGGAAGAAAAACACAAGACTGTTAGTCTCATAATTGCTGCTTGGTACAATGTTGTTGTTTTTTTAAATGACATGTTGAGTAGGGCTGGACATTATAGATAAAAAAGATAGATATATCTGATATAATTACACTAATTATTAGTATAGTTTTTAAGTGCTTTAAGGTAGATATTTTGGATAAGATTAATTATTTAAAATTAGCTTCCTGTAACAAATTAAATCAGAAATAGATAGGACAGTACATTGTACCTAATATTTAAAATTGGATGTTAAAAATAAAAGAACAAATATAAAAGAAATAACAGACATTGAAATAAATAAATAAAAATAACACATAAAAGACATTAACATCTTAAGGCTATGTACAGACTAACAAAAACATACAGTTGCTCTGAACACGAGGCAGACTCATGGTCAATGGCTTAGTACCAGCCGACTGGTATAATAAAGGCAAAAAACTAAATGGTGAGTAGATTGCCTACTCTCCTTTATAAAGTGCTTACAAAGAGGGACAGAGTCAAACTGAACCAACAACATACCCATGAGCCAATGTTGGGGAATTCATTGGTGTGGATGCCGTTCCAAGTCTCACATATTGTCTGAACAGCTGACGGTAAGTTCTGCATGATACTATGACCTGTAACGTTTCATTAAAAAAAAAAAAAAAAATTCAGGTTAAAAACAGTGAGTTTACAGCAAAGTTGTGAAAGTGAACGTCCTGTTTCACAGTTTTGTTCTTGAGTAATTCTTTGACGTACCCAGCAGGTTGGCCTTGCAGCGGGTGGAGCCGATGGACAGAACGGCAGCGTAACCTTGGAGCTTGGCATCTGTGAGCTTGTTCTCTCCTTCCTCTGGGATGTTCATTAGTAGGTAAGACCTGTTCACCACAAGTTAGCGTTAATCATTTTATTAGGATAAATAGAAGAATGATTTACAGCCTTTGAGCCTTTTTTTAAGGTTTGAAGCAGGTTTACATGTAAACACCAACTGGTGAAATGAATGTTAAAACAGTTAAACATTTGCTTTTTGGATTTGGAAAATACTGTTTGGCCTAGTAGTGCATGTATTAGACCGTAGCGCTCTTTGCAAAATGTGCTCTGAAAGCTCTACACTAAAGGAAGTGATGAAATGAAATAAAAACAAATCCTGTCCTCTGTAATTTCTGTTAATAGTGCTTTCAATGACTCTGTTCAAAACCCTTAAGTCATTAGTTCAGTGATGAAAACAGGGAAACAGTTGTCACGCATTTATCTGCTTTATCCAGAAAATAAAGCAACACATAAATAAACCCTGCAGTTATTTCAATCATAATCTTATATTTCAGCTAGCTAGACCTAATGCACGACCTGGATGAGCTTTTCTGATGTTCAGTGTTGAGTGATCCCTTTCTCACCTTGTGAAGGCCGTGTAAACATCAGTGAGCTGTAGTGTGGCAGGCAGGAGGTTCTTTGTCATCTCAGATGACTTGTTGGCGTCTGCTTCAATGGCAACCTTGGACAAATGCTCATCTAGGGAAACCTGCACTTTAGAGATGACTGCATCCAGTGTATAGATGGCTTGTAGAGAGGGTAGCTGATCCAGTGGGAGGATGGCGTTCGGGTCCACGCTGGAGAAGGTGGAAATCTGCCAACAGAATCAAGTTGTCAAAGAGCGACAGTTGAGCTAAAAACCTAAGTTTGGAAACAATCGATATAGAGGTCAACAATGACTACGTTGTAATCATCACCTGTCTGGCGATGTACTCCTCTGCTAGCTCCACATCGTATTTAACAGTGCTGCATTTAGCAGCCGTCATCTCAACCAGAGAGGCTGCTTGGTCAGCTTTCATTCCCTGCTTCACCAAGTGTTCCTGTCGGGGATGACATGGGCACAGTCATACATCAATATAAACCACAATGAAGAGGTACTAAAGAGATTACATTACAGGATTAAGGACACAGCTCAGTATATTGTGTAAATCAGAAATCAAGAAGTCAATCATTTCATAAATGCTAATCTGCGGCATCCAATTTCAACACATTTGTTTGAATATGTAAAACAATTCTGAGTAGAATAATCTAAAATATCATAAACTGTTACATTTTAAATCAGCCATGAAACAAAGTCAAATGCAACATTTTTGAAGTAATTCCTTTGTTTTGGCGTTCATCACGCTAATTAACATTCTGTTGGACTTTCAGGTGTCAACAGACCTTGATCCAGTTCACGTAGGTGGGCACCCGGAGACGTGAGGACCATCGCAGTGTGTGCAGGATGTCACTCTCACTGGGGTCGCTGCAGCCGGTCTTCAGCTGCTCCATGTAGGCTTTTGAGGGTGGCAAAACGCCCAGGATCCTCCATAGTATCAGGAAGTAATACTGAAGAGAGCACGCCTCCTGTGCAGAGTGATAAACAAACATGAACAGTTTGAAGTCTGTTAAGTTACTATTGATTAAAAATTAACACTTAACTGCTGGTGCTTCGCATTAAAGGGCTTTAAAAATCAAACAACTGGAAGGCTTTTATTTGAAGGAAATTAAGGAAGAGCACTCTTAAACCTGCAGTAGGCAGAATGTTTTTGGCATCATTGGGCAAAAAATCCATAATGACCTTTCAGCATATTGTAATTCAAGTGTTCTAAGAGAAACTTCTGCTCCTCCTCATGGCTCTGTTTCAGGCTTTAAAACATCTAGCCCGTGACGGGAGACTTTGACCAATAACAGGTCATGTCAGAGAGAGAGAGAGAGAGAGCGTACCTATTGGCTGTTCATTCAACAGAGGCTGCTGTCAATCACTCGCAAACTCCAATCAAACGGTCAAACTAGGCCACGCTGATCAAATATGATGAATTAATATTCTGTTACTATTTCTCTCCTCAAATGTTTTCAGAAACATCTTGTAGTGTACTGTTGAGCTGTAAGTTTGTGTTGAGATCAGTTGAGGAAAAGCCCACCAGCCAGAGCACACTTTCTCTCTTGCTAATGTCATTCATTCATTAGCCTTGTTTTGGATTAGCGTTATCCATTGCACCCACGTAATTAATTCAATTTTGTCTTGTATTGTGAATTTTTGCAACGAATATAATAATAAAACGCATAGGACTCGGTGTGCAAGTGTGCGCAACGTTTTTTAACGCATGATGGATGTAAAACAACACATACATATTTTGTTTTGCCACATTTAGTCACGGAGGTAAGCGACTGCACTGACTCAATTTCAACTACTGAAAGTGAATGATAAATAAACAAGGTGGAGCCACAAAGAGCTGGTATCTTAAAGCACTGCAGGCAACTGGTGCTTGCTGCAGTTTGTGACACCAGCTGCATCATGGACTTTGTTTACCATGCTCATGGTTTGGTCATGTGGTGTGTTCTCACCATAGGAGTGATCGGCTTGCCCTCCTGTCTTCTTGCTGTGTCAAACTCAGAGCCTGCAACCAGCAGTGAGATGAGCCACGCATACAGTTCATCATATTTAACTGCTCCATTGAACAGCTTTGGAAAGACCTACCAGAGAAGAAAAAGAGTTATGTTTGAACATGTTTCTTATTTATCTAGTATATATATTCATCTATTAGTGGTCAAAGTCTCACCTTGCTGTCCAGTCTGCTGATATCATCCTCAGATGCCTCAGGGGACAGAACGCAGTAGAATTTGGGCTGAACATTTGAATCTAAGAAAGGTTGAAATGCATGAGAACAGAAGAGATTATTTCCTCACCTAGTACCACCATTCTCCTCACAGATAAGACACAAGAACACAGACTACATGAAATACATGTGTGTAAGTTGCTGGGGTTCTATACAATAAGATATATAGATATAAGATATATATTATAAGCTCTGGATTACCAGCTGTTCCCAGAGTTAAAGCTAAACATGGTGAAGCTGCCTTTAGCGTCTATGCTGCTCAAATGTGGAACAAATTGCCAAATTGTAAATCAAATTTATTTGTTAAGTTTGTTTTATTGTTAGTAATCTGTGCGCTTTTGCTTGCTTGCTTTTATCATTTGTTTCATGTGTAATTTTTTAAAGCACTTTGGGTATTAAATGTGCTAAATAAATAAATTTGCCTTGCTTATTAATCTCTTGTTTTAACTTCCACTTTCTTGTTTTAACTTTGGTCTTTTTCTAGCCGATACCTAACACTAACAACAGTGTTCAGCGAACGATAGCAGACTCAGGAACAGTTAGTCACAGTTAGGAACAGTTAGTTACCAGATGAGATAAGATGTAAGTTGGGAGATCAATGCCACCAAGGTGAATAATTTGAACAACCACAGACTTTGGCGATCTGTGCACAAATAATCTTTCTTTATGCTAAAAATAAAAAAGTATGTGGTTGTGCAGAAAACAGTCCAAGCAACTGGTGAAGTTTTGTACCTACTGTCATGCTCTAAAAAAGTACATTTCCATCATTGGTCCTACCTGTTGAACAGTGTTTGGCCCAGTTCTCCTCCACCTCTTTGAATCCGTAGTAAAGTGGGAGGCCGCTGCGTTTGCCACCGTCCTGAACAGAAGTCGGTCCGGTGGATGGCGGGGTCAGGAGGTTATACTGCACCTATAAATAATATTCATGATAGAGAGAAGCTAAATTCCCAGTGCTACACACACACACACACACACATATAGTCAAAGATTCAGCATTAGAATAAAGATGATTTATACTGCCACTTCATTTGGCTGTTACCTCCTGTAGGTGGGGTAATCAAATCAAAATAGAAATATGTGAATCTGTGGTATTATCAAGATGTGAAGCCAAAAGCTGCTCCAAAGGAATTCACTTGGAAAGTGACTGTGAGGATATTCTGATTCTCAAATGAGCCTTCTGTAATACTCAGGATGGGATTGTTAAGGTTGTTCTGGATAGGCGGACTATTAAATTGCATTCGCTGGACAGTATTTTACTTGATAAGTATAAAAATAAAGTACACAAACCACCACAACCACCATTAAAATAAATAAACAATGAACCTGTTCAAAGAGGTACAAGGGCGCCCTGGAGTAGTGGCGCAGCAGGTAGTCAAAAACCAGACACAGGCGTGCCAGGTTGAGGGGCACGGCCTTCAGCTGGGAGTCTTTGCTCTGTGCCACTTCAGTGATGGCTTGGGTGACCAGGGTCAGGACTGACCGCCGACCGCGCTCTGACAGGTTGTGGAAAAGGAGCAGCAGGAGCTGGAGGTGCTCGACGTTGAGGTCGTCTTCTCCTTGCACAGAACTCTGGATGGTGTGCTGCTTCAGCGTTCCCAAAAATCTACGAGAGCAGGAAAGGAAAGGCAGCGGAAACTAAAATAAACTGTGGTCAAATGTAAGTTTCAACTAGGGATGTCACGAGACACGATACTTTGGTAGCAAGTTGATGCCAAAATTCAGAAAACTCGTTGCTCGTTTTTCTACTGTACTGCAGGTACCGTCAGGGCTCGAGACTAACGGCATCCCGTTGTCCCGGGGACGATAGAAAATGTGTTTGGGACGAAGTAAACTCACTATCGATGCATTCAGGGGACGCACCCTATTTTGTCCCAGAGAATGCTACATTACGAAAAACAAATCTGTGTTGAAATCGGCAGAACGATAGCTAGTTATCGTTAGCCGTTAGCTCCGTGCAGGACTGTGCTGCTTAACGGCTGCTAACAGCTAACGTTAACGAGCTCTCGTCCTGCTGACTCAACACGGGAGGTGCCATTGATTTACATTATGATGCGTTCATACATATGACCCAGACGAGAATTGCAATGGTTGCCATACCTTTCCCAGACTTTCATACACTCGGGTACATCTGGCTCTCCTTGCACGCTTGCTTTGTGCTGCCATATGAGGAGAAGTCTGGAGAGCACCGATAGTGACTGAGGGTGAATGTACAGAGGCCAGGGACCCTCTGAAAAGGGCGCAACACCCAACTGCTGAAGAAGGGTGCTCTGGGAATTAGAAGAGATACAATGATAAGTTTGTGACATTGAATAAACAATGTATAAATAATAGGCTCATTAATATAATTTACTGGCAGATATTTTAATAAAGAAATGCCTCTCACCTGCAGAGCCGGGACTGGAAGATCTGATGTTACCAGGGTGTGGTTGAAGTGATACAGAGCCAAAGAAAAGGCTTCATCTGAGGAGCCTGAGGAGAACAAAATGCATTAATCCTAACAGCATGCATTGCTGTCTACAAGTACGGGATACATCCTTCATTAGTTACCAAGCCAAAAAAAGGAAATTCAGTAATTTTCATGATAAGCAGTAATTTCTTCCGGCGTACCTTTGACATCTTTGTCCACATCTTTGATGATGCTGGCTAGTGTAGCCATGTGCTGCTCTGTAAGAGACACGCTCAGGTAGTTGCGGATGAAGTTGTTCCTGGACTTGAGCATTGAGGTGGTGATGAAGTTCAGAATGCTGGAGGCTAAACTGAGGAACTAAAGGAGCAAAAGTTCAAACCGAAAAACTTCTGTTAGTAGAGACATAACGACGAGTATGCTAGCATTAAAAAATAATAATACATGTGCTGTTTACGCTGGACTTAATGCCGCAATCAAAAATCAAAATCAGTCCTCACCAGTTCTGGGTCTTTGCGGCCGGCTAAAATGTTGCCGTTCTCGCTCGGATTCTGCTTGCTGGGGCTCTTCAGTCTGGGAGAGGTCTCCAGAGGCGGTGGGGGTGGAGGCGGTGGGGGGGCAACTTTGTCTTTGGTGGGCGAAATTGTCTCTTCAAACCAAAGCCCCAAGATGGGTTCACTGTCATCATCTGCAGAGAAAGACAAATAATGTATATGAATTTCTTAGAGTGGAGAAATGAGAAATGTCCCAAGACTTGACAGGATGTTGGTGGAGTGGTAGTGGCGTGACCAAACTAGTGACACCTACGACACAGTGCAGGCGGTGGACACGAGTCAAAGACTGCAGTAAATAGTGAACATGTAGTGACATCCTGGTTGGTGAATATCCACTTAAAGAACAATACTATAGAATGATTCTTCTGAGGAGGTTTTTCTCAAAAGACATCATGGCAATAAAGAATTTATGTATTACTTTTCCATTTGTATTTAATACACTTGCCATTAAAACAGGTAGTGAAATGATGATGGCAGAGCTCATGCTGTAGTGTTCCCCTATGTCACCCTAGTTGCTAAAAAAATAAAATAAAAAGCCAATCTTCTACAGTGTTGCATGCTCTCATAGCTAATATCCTTCCTCAAGTAACCTGCTATTATTATTATTATTATTATTATGGGCACTAAATGTTTTCAGATTTGGGTAGCTTCAACAGAATCCAGAATTATGGACATTGGACATAAAAACTAAAAGTTGGTTTCTTTTCATAAATTATATTAAAAATATAAGAGTTTAAATAGCAGGCAAAGTTGAGTTCATAGCTGCCTTTGTGTGTGTGTATATTCATACAAGCTATTGGCAACAAGGAGAGAGACAGACAATGCTATTCAGGTTGGCCAAACGTGTTTGTACTCTCTAATGGGAGCTGTACAGTATCTGCTGAACGGAGAACACATCGCTGCAGCATTATTCCCGAGCAGAAAGCAACAGGTCAGGTTACAACCAACAGGTCACAGGCGTTAGATACATTTACTTTTTTATGCACTAGCAACATGCATCAGCTACAACAAATTTTAATTCTAAATCAAGTTTAACAGAATTTGATATGTTTAAATTTTGTGCGCTCTTTACATTTTTAAGCACTGGATTAAATAATATCTTGGTGTAATAATACGAGTTTGACTCGTCACATGGCCAACCATCTATCTTTAGCGGTTTGTTAGAACGGTTATTTAAGCTTATTTTTCGGTTTATTTTACCGCCTCGGTTGAGGTTCCAGGCGAGCTGAGCCGATACTAGAAGGTGGAGTTAAAACACTGCAGACCACCGATTGGCCAGAGAGAATCGTCACTAGTACGACACGGACACATCCTGCACAAACCCGCTGTTTTTTAAATAGCCAAGGTTCTGTCAAAAGCAACCACAATTTTGAATTCACTAGACCCAGATTAAAAAAAACGACAGCTCACAAAAACCACACACTATTTACACCACGGCGTACGATTGACTAATTCTATGTTTGGTTGCTGATGAAATAATTCAGCGAGTGTCCCGTTGAAGGTGACGTCACAGCAGTTTTTTTACGCGCCGTCGCTACGACGCTCAGCTGAGAATCCAGCCTACATCGAGGGGGTCCTATCAGCAGTGGAAACACAGCAGAGAGAAAAGAACCTGGTACCAAAAGTGAGTCGAGCAGAGCCGTGCCATGTTGAATGTCTAATAACAAAGTCCTGTGATTCCATCTCATTGACTATTTATTGTAAATCACTTTATTTGCTCTGAACTGATGCAAAAACAACAACTACCAAATTAATATTAAGTCTGTCTTCTTCAACAATGAAGACTGGAATTTAAATATACTTTTTTCATCGAAGAGCATATGCAAAGAAATCATGTAAATGTCTTTCTTCAATTTGACTGCTTCCCTCTCCTGGTGCTCAACAATAGGTTCTTTGATTTGCTGCCACAAAAGGTTTCAACTACCTCTTAGCCAGAACTCAGAGCTGCCCCTCAGATATGGAACATTTCATCATAGCCCACTTTGATTCTATGTGCCAACCTCTTATGTTGGGACACAGGAAGAATTCCTCTGGAGGAGAGATTTTAAGACCTGGCAGATAGGTGCCTCTGTCGGTTCTTAGTTCACCCTCACAACACGACCGGATTTAAAGCATCTGTCTGGCATCCTCACAACCCGCCACCTGATCCAACTCAAAAAGCAGCTCTGCTCTTCTCTTCATCTCAGTGTAAAACATCCGGACGTCAAATCTGATTATACGACTATAAAGTCAATCATCAATCTGGTGTTCTGCTACCAACAGTACATGACCACTACCTCAAGCAGTGACAGTCCATGATGACTAACAGAGAAGCACCACTAGGGTTCAGATCCGGCAGGCCATTCCTTCCAAATCAAACCCTTCTAGGTTTTTCCGTAATTTCCCACAATGTGCACTGAAGTCCTTCTCCAGGACCAGGACCCTTCCGGGGTAATCCGAGACCAGCCAAATACTCCAAGATACTGCTCGTCGTTTGGGCACAGAAAACTATGAAAGCCTTCCTCCACAGGCAGCTGCATAGAGTTGACACCCCTCCAACACAGCAGTTTATTTTTGAGTTTTCCCACACCCACCGAACGCCTCTCACACTAGACAACTCCAGGTTATTAACGAGTATCGCCCCAATCCTGGGTTTTGGTTCCAGAACCGGTTCTGTGTGTACAGCTGGAGTCCAACTACATCTAGTTTATCACTCGACACTCCGCACTAGCTCTGGCTCCTTCCCCACCAGAGAGGTTGCAGTCTAAAATATAGTTCTTAAAGCCAGGCGTTGGTCGACCAAACACACTGATCTCTCTCACACCTTTCCCTCTGAGTGGCGGCCCCACAAGGCTACCTACCTGTTTCAGTAGCTATGAATCAATTAAATATATATTTAAACAACATTAGACTTGAAAAGCATCTCACAGCAGACGTACCCAGTTGAAGTATCCACAGATTAATTCAAAAACAAGAAACAACTTTTTAAGTGTTAAAATAGAATATCACTTTAAGTTGATATTCACAGATGCATGCAACATACAAAAATCATAATGTTTCAGGTGACAGCAAGACGAAGTAGCGTAGTGTGTTTAAGCCCATAGTTTACAAGCACAACTTGAATTTATCGTATTCAAGAATAATACCACTGTTGTGACATGGGTCCTACATTATTTTTGTATATAGGACGTTATGGGACGATGACATGATTAAAGAAATAAAATAATAAGATCTAAGATAGGGCTAGGTCAGGGGTCAGCAACCTTTACTAAAAAGAAAATCTATCTTGAGCCGCAAAACAATTAAGCACTGCGATGAAGGTAACACAGTTTATAGTCTAAGTATATAGTATATAAGTCTAATGCAGTGAGGGCCAAAGAGACAATGTACTACGGAGTATTAGGGCCACATTGAGGGAAAAAATTCGAAGATTTACAGAATTAAGTCGTAATACTAAGAGAATAAAGTCATAACTTTACGAGAAAAAAAGTGAAAAATAAGGGGCTGAAGAGACGCATGTGGCTCCGGAGCTGCAGGTTGCTGACCCCTGGGCTAGGTAATATAACCACAAAATCAATACCACAAATATTTTCCTCAGTATTGATAAATTAATAAATGTAAAAAAAAAAAGGTTTCACTTTAACTACAATGTGATCTGTCTGACAAGTACGAGTCTGCATTAAATTATGGCAGGACAAGGCAGGGGCACAGACTGGATGACAAAGGGGTGAAAAGCTTCTGAAGAAAACTCAACGTACCAAGAGGAGCAAAATTTAGTCAGTGAGCTACTATAATTATCGGTATCAGTCATTTTTCCATTCATCATCCAGCACTAATCTAAGGTTATAATGCTTTTAAAACAATCATCAGCACCCATGTGTCAACACTGCTGGTATTATCCTTTGAACCACACTGAGCCACAGATGAATCTCTTTGACCAAACATCGTCATCATCATGTCAATTTCAGTAGAAGGAACCTTTCAGACTCGAGGCTGTTTTTGCCAAAGACTCTTCATCTGTGGCTCTGTCATTTACTAAGCTATTAGGGCGACAGCTCAGAGCCTAAAATTGTGAGACATACAATAACAAAATGAATCTAGGACAGTGAAGTGGACACCAAGTCTTTGACCTGAGGACAGAAAACTGCTGACCTGAGACACAAGCTGCACTTGTCTTCTCCTGTCTTCTCTCTGCTGAAATAGTAGACACTGTCAACTACACTGTCACATTGTGTGATGAAGGGACAGACATTTAAATGACATTACTGTGTGGGCGTGTGTGTGTGTGCATTTACCCTTCTCACTGCTGCCATAACCTGACTGACTGATCCACTGAGAGCTCACCTGTTTCACTGCTTCACTGATACAGCTCAGCACTGACACTAGCTCAGAGACCAAACACAAACATGTCTCTGCTTTCAGCAGCTGCATCCACACTGGATCATGGAGAGAGAAATCTGAGGCATACCTTGAAGGCATTACGCAAAGCTTCTGGGATATTGGTCAATCTACTCATTAAGTGATGAGCGTATAAATGTGCCTCCATCACACCTAGTTACATGATGCCCCGATCATACCTTCAATATACACTTTGTAATCCTAGCATTATCAAATACTACTAAATAAATGTGCCACTTTTAGCCAAATCATCATTTTATTAACAGTGTTAAGTTTGTATTTCACTTAATATCCCCAGTATCTCCATTTTGCTGCACTGCTTTTTTAAATATGTAATCTCAAATGTATATTATTTAATAAGAATGGTGTGGTAAATACACCAGCTGCCTTTTTCCCCCTATCATGTCAATCCAATTCCTCTACTCCTTTCAAGGTGAATAAAATGTTTAATTCTCCTGTCCTTTTGTGCTGTTGTTCCTATACTATCAACGCTGTGCAGAACAATATGTGCATTGTTTCAGGATTTAAGTAAAAAAAAGATGTCCAGACAACAGCCAGAGGTCTGATTTTTGCAAACCTAAAGCTGCTATGTGAGTGCATACTCTAGCATGAACATTCAGTTTTAAAGGAGGCTTTCTAAAGTGATGATGTAATGCTTGAATCCAGAATGATAAAGTACCTTGACTGCTGTCCTCCTCTGTGCTGCTGAAATCATCCTCATAGTAGGTGTTTGAATCTGTGGAAGCGCTGGCATCGCTGCTGACTGAGCCCTTCCTCTGGCGCTGGAGAACACAAGCCTGATGGAAGAGAAAACAACAACCGTCTTAATGATGATCACAGTTTTCAATCTTTCCATTACACTTGATTCACACTCTTTTCAATCAAACACAAATTATATTAACAAAGCAGTATGTAGAGGACAAAAACAGCAGCCAAAACGTTTCTCTTTTATAACATAACTGACAGCTGAACGGCATCTTTCGTCTGTTTTCGCACTTTTCTATTTGCAATGGTAAAATAATAATAACATAACTTGCAATTATACAAATTACAGGTATTTAAATATAAAAGTGCACCTTTTTGTAGGAAGTGGAGAGAAGGGTGAAGAGTAGATTGGTCAGGGGCACGGAGTCGATGAGCCTTTGGACCCTCTGGATGGAAGTGCTCTGTGCCATGATGTTGAGCTCGGCTGGCGGCCCGTCACTCGCCCAACCCTGCAGGAAACATGGCTTTCAAGAAATAGAAGGTTCCTGTTGCATGTTTGTTACACGTTTTTTTCTTGCATTTTTAGATGAGAACATGAATTTTTGAAAAATCATATTAGACAACATATAGAGCAATTGTTTTGTTTCTTATACAGCTACAGTGAATGAATAATAAATCAACTAATAATAAAGTTTGATAAACCTGTGTGTTAGCTTTTGTTCACAGTAAAACATTAGACATGATATGGCTAAAACAACTGAGAAGTCATACAGAATGAGAAGTCATGTAGAGAGCCTAACTGAGGCACAGGAAGTATTTTGGTTCTTCAAACAACAGGTTGACCGTTTGCATTTTATTCATTGTAATGTGTTCAGCAGAGGGTTTATGTCTACAATCACTACAATGACTTGAGCTTATACAGTATGCTGTGATATGTGACACTGGTCACAAGTTCAACAGTATTGACACATGTTGTAAATAATGGAAATTTTATTTAAATACAACAGATAGTAAAGTGTATTTAGTTTATTACTTCTCTTACCCGGTGTAGAGCCTCAACTTGCAGATCCTGGAAAAGCGAAGTCAAAAGTTTGATGGCGTGGTTTGCCAGGATAACGGACAAAACACCAAACCCTTGGTGTCTAAAGGAAAACCACAAAAAAGAAAAAATAATTAATGCACACAAATCACTTTTCAAGTGTGACCTTTATTCTTAAATGTAATAATAAAATAAACATTACGCATCAGTTATCAATTTATTAATGATTAAAAATGTTAGTATCCACTGCCCACACCTTCATTTACATTAAAAAAAATGCATAACTGATGACGATCAAAAAGATCAAACTGAGGACACAGTGACACTGGAAATATTAGATTGACTGATTTCATATTCATTGGAAATTACCCTTTGCCAGGACCAAGTTTAGGCGATCCTGCGCCATCCTTGGTGCGAGCAACAATGTCACGAACACGCAGGGCAGCCAGGGGATCCTTCTCCTTCCCTTTATCCGCCAGGGCGGTGGGGCTCAGGTTGAGAATCAGGTACAGGCTGTTTAAAAGGCACCAGGCTCCAAGCAGCTGGAAGTTCTGATAATGCTGTAGTTCACAAATGAAAAAAGTAAAAAAACGATCACCAATCAAAGAACATTGAACTTGTTATTCTTTTACTATTCAAGAATAGTACTCACCTCTCCTCCAGCTCTGCGGGAGTTGCTGATGGCTTGTCCAATCATTTCATAGATCTCCAGCTGTTGCCAACACAAATTTTGTACTTGTTACCATTTTAAATGTGCTGTATCTTGATAAGGTACGCATGCTGAAGGTACGCATGCTGGCACGGAGGTCCGTAGAAATAACTAAAAACCACGAGGAGACATTTGATGCAATGCCAATTTATGAGATGATAACCTCTACGTAGATCCTGTCACAATACAAATCTCTCTCCCCACAATTCTTTTATTATTTAAAGTCAGTAAACACGTAACTCTCTGGGCCTATAATAATAATAATTATTATAATAATAATAATAATACACTTATTTGTATAGCATCTTTCATACAAGAAATGCATCTTAAAGTGCTTAACAATAAATACATTACATGCACTGAGTATTTCACATGAAAATGAACATAAAACATATTAAAAACATTTAGACAGAAAATAAAACACATTATAAAAGATAAAACATAAAAGTAGTGACCTAAACAATCTGCTTAACACTAAACTGTGGGTTCCTTAGTCTACATCAGTGACCTAAACAGTTGCTAAACAGCAAACTGTTATAAACAAATATATAAAACTTGTGAGTAGCAACATACAAGTTAGTGAATAAAGTTTCAATGTGAAACCAGATTATGTCTCATAACCAACATGTGCATACAGTGAGATTGTTTTACTCTTAATACTCACACATTTCTGGACAATCGTGGCTGCGTCATTTTCATAGTCCTCCTCTTTAGTCCCAGTGGAGGCTGAGCGAAGCTGCAATCCGCTACCGACCTGCAGAATGGCCATGCAAGTGGCCACGCTCACACCTAAATGGGTAAAAATATGTTTGTTTGTTTTTATATTTACCTGCTTGACTCAATACTATAACATTCAGATGTTGATTAAAGAGGGGAGATAACCGTAGCGGTGCTAGTACATTCAAGCACATGTCGTACGGCTACACTGCTTTATGGTCTATTGTTTGGAGAATGAAACTGGTATCGCAATCGCGTTTTTACAGTTCCCCCTTGTTTGTTGAAGACTATAGCAGTTTGAGTTACTGGACAGTATAATTTTATTTTCCCTACAGAGAGTTATCACCTACCAGCATAGAGACAGCTCAAAGCCAGCACGGTCATATCCAGTAATCTCCCTGGTGTCAAGGGCTCCAGTACCGGCAGGGAAAGTGTGTCCAAAGCCATGGTTACGTCTATCACCAGTGAATGAAATCTGGGTTTGAAGTAAAGACAGTTAATTGAATGTTTGGGAGAAAAAAAGCTTTCCAAACACTAGTTATTGAATACACATGCAGAAACCTAAACAAATGATATTGCCCCTTCAAAACAAATCATAATATAACAATGTAAATGATACTAGAATTTGACATTAGAACATTTAACCTAATACAGGGGTCAGCAACCTTTACTATCAAAAGAGCCATTTTAGGCAAAAAAAAATTAAATAAGAAATCTGTCTGGAGCCACAAAACATTTGATCATTGTGATGAAGGTAACACAGTTTATAGTCTAAGTATATAGTATATAAGTCTAATGCAGTGAGGGCCAAAGTGTAAATGTACGACGGAGTATTAGGGCCACATTGACGGAAAAAAACATTTGAGATTTCCAGAATAAAGTCATAATATTACGAGAAAAAAGTCATAACTTTACGAGAAAAAGAAAATAACACGTAAAATTACTACTTTATAATATTATGACTTTATTTTCGTAATCTCAGATTTTTTTCCCCCCTCAATGTGGCCCTAATACTCCGTCGTACCGTCGTACCATAGACCTACAACAATGATAAATAAAAATGAAAATGTAAACAAAAAACAGTTATTCATTTCCATTTTTAAAAATCCACAAGGAGCCACTGGAGAGGAGCTGAAGAGATGCATGTGGCTCCGGAGCCACAGGTTGCAGACCCCTGACCTAATACATAAATAAAAAAAGAATTACCCATTGCGGACAGCAGTGGCATCAGCCACTGTGGCAGGCATGATAAAGAAAGAGTTGGCTGATACAGCATCCTGGAAACGGTTGATGTAGCGCAGAAAGTAGGGCAGGTTGAGGCACACTCGTAGCAACTTCTCAGACCCACCTGGAAATACAAATTATGGAAAAAAAAAAAAAAAGAAGATTATTAGCTCTAGTAGGAAAAGAACAAAAAACTAAAAGTGAAACATTAACACTGACGGTCATGTGGCATGAAAAGGTCGAGGGAAAATGCAGGATACTGCTGCAAGGTGATGCTTCACATTTAAAACACTGTGTGTCTGTGTTTGATAAATTCACTGACATCACAAGCAAATAGATTACACCGAGAGACCCTACAACTGACATTCAATTTGGAAATCACTTAGAAAACATAATGACAAATGAGTGAACACTTCAAAGCTGTATTGGAAAAAGTAATACTGTAAAGAAATGCATTTCCCTTTTACTGATATATACAAAATCAAATCAAATCATTTACCAAAAACAAAGATTTCAAATGTGTTTCAGCACAAACAGCCGGGATAAAACTTTTAAATCAAGACACGTAAATGGTAAAAGTGTTAACTTAAATGTTCATGAACCAAACAGCTCCTACAACAAAAGCAACAATTACTCACCAAGTTCCTGTAAGCTTGACACATTCTGAGAGACAAAGGCATTTTTCATTTTGGCCTGAATGGCTTGATCTGTGGTTTGGTCATCGCAATCACTCTCAGCCTATAATCGGAGAGAGATGGAAAAACATAACAATACAACTGTATGTTAATTTCAATTTTGAAATGTGGCAAATTATATTACAGGTTTAAAAAGTGAGTTTTATTTTTTAGTAAAAGCATTGATTAGAAGAAAGTTAAACAAGTTGTTGTGGTTAACTTATGCTGTGCATTACTGATGACGGTGGAGCGGGCAGCTGGAGGGCTGCTCTGTAACACTTACCTGCATGTGTGATGCTGACGGGGAGGCCAAGATGGTGGTAAGGTCAGGGTTAAAAACTGAAGTCAGTTGATTAAAGAAGTTCATTTGTACTTCTTTTTGTCGAAGCTCTGGGTTCACAGCACTGGGCAACTCCTTCTGATCTTCCACTATTAGATGAACAAGGAGGACAACATTTTTCACATACCTAAGCTTTGAAGATTTCTTGTTTTGTAAAATGGTCTGTGGTCAAATTTTCCACCACAGTATGCACAAATACCAACAATATCACTGAACAATAGGCTACACCAGTCAATATAGGAAACTAATGAACTAATAAAATAAATCGTAATCAGCTCAGTATCGTTTAACTTACCATCTGAAAGGGTCTTGACGGTTTGAGGCAACTTGGCAGATTTCATCATAGCAGTGAAAGTTATGATTTCTGTGCGATCCAGTCTGCTGCAGCCCGTGCAAAGTCCTTTTATTAGAAGAATCAGGTGTTTCTGAAGAAACATGAACAGTATAACTCAATTGAACTCGTGGGTTTATACAGTAAATAATGTCCTTTCAAACAGAAAACGTATACACGTGTCCAGACAAAGCAAGTTAATATCTAATTAACAAACTGCATCAAGACATACAGCAGCTACATTTGGTCTGTGGCTGGTCCTATTTCCTTAAAACTGACAAAAAATTTTAAATTGGATGCAGTCCCACATTACAATCTCCCATGCAGTTTGTTTCTCCCACCTGTGATACCGCACATGCCTCATCTGGGTTCTCCAAGCGCATCAATGAGAATTCAATCAATACTTTGCACGCTGAAGCAACCGACAGCAGCTGATTTCTCGGTACTAGAGAGACAGAGCAGAAACAATTTGCTGGCTGGAAGAAACACAACCTGTAACATTTAAACAGTTTGGCTGAATGGCGATCCATTACACTAAAGAGAAAATGACAGATACATACTTTGCCCACATACTGTGGTGATGTAGTGTGCAGAGAGTGCCACGAATGATGAGTAGAAAGGCTCATACTGTTTGTCGTGGCGAAGGATGTCAGATTCACTGCAAAGGACAAATGGAATATCTCATTAAACACTGTCAAATATGAATTTATGTAGAACATCTTTATTGCATTTTTCTTTCTGGAGAAGAGAGGTAGGAGAGAAAGAACAGACAGATGATAACATGTTGTTTGTATGAGATACGCTTTAGTCCAGTGAACTAAATACCACATATAACATTTAGCAATAACCTCCCAGACAGGGTTTGCCTAAAATACTGATCTAGAAGAAAAAACTATATAACTGATTAACACACCTGCAAATGTCATTATTAACAATGCGCCAATGATGATAAGTGAAATGGTGGGCCATTATGTTGGGTAGAGGTGTAAATCACAAGTTTCATCACGATATAATATTATATTGTTTCTTTGGACAACAATACAATATTTGCTGATATCACAAAGTCTGCCACATTCTGTTCAGGGGCCTGTGATTGATATGAGACTATATCATATGCCCATTTAACACAATCAGTTATATTGATATCAACTTACAAAAAAATAAATTAAAATATGATTTGACAATTATATTAATGAGCTCTTCCAGACATTTAAATGAAAAACAATCTATCCTTTTTAATAAAAAGAATAAATATAAAGTGGGAATTTACTAAATAAATTAAATATAATCTTAAAGATGCTGACATGTATCGATATTTTCACTTTGCATCGATGATATTGGATCGTTGATCACTGAATCGATATATTGATCCAGATTGATGTATTGTTACACCCCTAATGTTTGGTACTGTGTTACCTTTGGATTCATTTAGATTTTTGAGTCTGTTGCCTTCTTCCCCAGACAGGCCTAGAGAAAATATGAATAGGCACAGCTATATGTATTTCACAAACCATGATAGTTTGTTATTAATGAGTTTTGATAACTGTATTCTCACATAAATAACAAGAAAACACAACTGGCCAAGGCTGTCAGTATAGTGGCGTTTCATTGCGCATTGCAAACATAACGCCTTTGAGCACTCTGAGTATTATGCAGTCTTTTCTAAAACATCCGACGGATCTGCTTTTTGGCTACTTGCTGTTTGTCACCAGGGAAAACCAGTTTGTGTTTAATTATGCCGTTAAGCTTAGCCTATTCGGTGTCTGTAAAACACAGCTCTGATGTAATGTTTCTGCTGATGGACCTCAGCAGTGTCCTACACCATCTTTCCAGCACTGCCACTAACTGCCCAAGCCAAATGACACCTCTTCAATCTGTGATCTGATCACATGCTTCCAGACAGAAGAAAGGCAGTCTTTGTCAGTGGAGACTGACTTGTGTGGCCAATCAATTAGCATCATTAGCATCAATCCTTCACAGGGACATGATGAACCCTGTGTTTCTTTCCTTATCTATACGTCTATACTAGAGATTTCTTCTGCAGCCTCCAAGACATCAATCTGCTCAAGTGACAGTGCAAAACCACTTCAATGAGCCTCACTGTGACAATATGCAGTTCAAAGTATCCACAATCACCAATACAGCTAAATACATAGAAAACACCTCAGCTCTCTAAAAATTAGGGCTGACCCGAATGCTTTGAGGCTTCGACCATTGCCATGGTAATTGATCTCCAAATCAGTATGCAAATGCTTCAGTTTTTTTCAATATAAGTATGTAATAAAACAATCCCCAAATAGACCATGAAATAAGGAATAATCCCATAGCATTATTCATTATTGTAATTCAATATTATTATTAGTTATTCTCAGGCAGATATCGCAGTTTGTTGTGTGTACTGAAACAGGGGAGATGGAGACAGACAGACAGAAGAACATGTCAGCTTGCTGCACCGCACCGCGAAGCTTCCAATAGCTTCCAATATTTCTCACTGAAGCTTCGAAGCACAAAAAAAATTGTATATTCGGGACAGCCGTACTAAAAATTACAAAACACAATCTGCTTTTTCTCCAAGCTGCATCTTACCAGGTTGAAAGAAACGAAGGGTTCCCACCAAACACTTAGTCCAATCCATCTCTGAAAGACCCCATGATATTATGCCTGCTACTGTTTATTCCATCTTATTTCTTATTAATCAACCGGAACCGTTTCTGCTCTCTGTTGTGTTAAAATTAGGAATATGGTAAATAATGGAAAAGACCTCCATTTTTGCTTTTCATCATGACACAGTTCTCCTAATCGCACATCACTTGAAATGCACTGCTGAAGACACAGCACATGCTGACAACCAAACTTTCCAGATGTAAACAACATTTCTGTTAAAAATGTCAAACTACTCTTACAGCACTCACTCAGCATAATCCAACTCCAAAAAGGTTGTATGGTGAGAAGAACATTGCTGAAAAAATGCTTTAGATTTGATACTGTAGCTGAGTGAGCATCAGACTAGTCATTAGACATATCAAACCAATTGGAAACGAAACTAACAGACCTTGGTAGCAGTATTACTGCTTTTACTTGCAGGTTGCTTAGGAAAAAATGAAACCAAAAACATCACAGGAAGCTCTACATTTGAATACCCAGAGGGATCAGCTGATGTCACCACTGAAAAGGAGTGTCAGGTGACAACCTGGCTACTGTGTGGGTACTACTGACTATGATTACTAATTACTCTATGGTGATGTATGGATGGGTAGTTTGCTGAGCAAAATGTGCACATACTACTTAGTCTTACGAGACAATTGATGAAAGGTTCCTGTAGATAATTATGCCTAGGCCCAACACTCGTCTCCAAAAACAAGTTCCCCCTGTGTGACAGGCACTGCACCAGCTTCCTTGTAGTTTAGCACAACCGTGAGGGGTTTTCCTCAACACGTTTAGCTTAACAGGAAAGAAAATACGAGGAGTGTAAAAACAATGGACTTTAAATCTGGGGACTTATAATACACTGAATTTTCTTTTCAACCACAGAGGACAGAATTGTCCTTGAAAAAGACACAAAGGAAAACAAGTAAGTCTCTTTTGGTCAAGAGCAGGACACTTCCACCAAATATCAGTATAAATGAATATAGAACAAATAAAAATCTCTAAAAGTAATCCATGTGGATACTTTGTGTTTCTGTCTGTACAAATATAAACCACAGATTGCACTTAATTAGACAAATGAATCACAAACATTAAACAGAACATGTGTAAATAAGTGATGTAAGTGCTTCTAAGTTTGACTCTGCAATTTGAATTATGATATCAATGTATTCATATAGCCTAACTATCATCATTAATTTACACTGGCCATTGATGCTATTGTATAACGCTACAATATCAATATGAACATCTCAAACTTCAAAATAACTTAAATTATGCACTAATTGAAGGTTAATTTGTCTCTGTATATAATAAGGTAAATAGGAAGTGATAAGATATTTAGCCTTTCATTTAATTGCGAAGCAGACATATCGACAAGTTATCGTTTTATGATCAATACATTCACCACTTCATCAAAAATTTTTAGTAACGCTACCAGGTCCCCACCTACCTTCTAGCCCAACCACAGACACACAGCAGCTAACGTTAACCTGACTCTGTTGACATGCACAGAGTAGCTCAGCATACCAACCCAATCAAATTCAGCCAACTTAAAGGTCCCATATTGTAAAAAGTGAGATTTTCATGTCTTTTATATTATAAAGCAGGTTTAAAATTCTATAAAATATTGTGAAAGTATCAAAACACTCAATCCATGGAGAAACAAACAGCAGCCCGTATTCAGAAATTGTGCGTTTGAAACAAGCCGTTAGGATTTCTGTCCATTTGTGATGTCACAAATCTACAATATTTAGACCATTACACGGTTTTAAACGTAAACATTCTAAGTGTGTCCCAGTTTATTTGCTGGTTGCAGTGTATGTGAATGACACTAACTGACAGGATGTAAACATGGACCCGAGCTGTTTCCTAGCAACGCAACTCCGTTGAAATGCACTAAAAGGGAGCGTTTCCGGCGGCTGGTTAGCTCAGTCGGTAGAGCGAGCGCCCACGTATTGCCAAGGCTGTGTCCTAGCAAGCGGTGGACCAGGGTTCGAATCCGGCCTGTGGTCCTTTCCGCATGTCATTCCTCTCTCTCCCCCTTTCCAACACTCTATCCACTGTCCTATCAATAAAATGCTTGAAAAATCTCTCCAAAAAAATAACTTAAAAAAAAAAGGGAGCGTTTCGAACGGAGAACAGTTTTATTTCCTTGGGACCATTTTATATTACACAAAAAATAAATCTGTGTAATATTAATACACTGAATTTGAAATACATTTATCTGTGCAATATATCCTTGATGCAATCTATACCTCAAGTGCAACTTTGTTTACATTTTATTTATTACATCTACCCTACCTATTTTACAATTCCCTCTGTTTACATTACATCTATTTTTATATTTTATACTTCTAGTGTAACACTTCTGTTTATATTTATTTATTACATCTACTTTACCTGTTTTATTTACTTTATAACTATGTGTGTTTTACCTGTTAAATGTTTTATCTGCCTCGTCTTTAAAGTATTTGTTTTAAAGCACTGACCAGAAGTGGCAGCTGTGAATCTCGTTGTATTTAATACCATGACAATAAAGCTTTCTATTCTATTCCCTTATATTCAGACAGAGGGTGAATACAGGTATATTCAGACACAGTATGAAGAAAATAAAGTGTTTTTTTAACATTACAGCATGTAAACATGTTCTAGTAGAAACACAAAATACAAGTATGAACCCGAGAATGAGCTGATGTGGGAGCTTTAAGTTAGCTGATGTAGTGAGATGTCAGTCCAGCTGGAAGGCCTCGAACAGGTCGCTGTTAGCTGTTAGCTTGCTGGCTAATGTTTGTGTTAGCTAGCTAATGATGAAGCACATTTTCTAAACGTTCCACTGTGACGCCGTTTAACGACCTCACAGCAACACTAACACATTCAATAAACACATCAACCACTCATAAGTCCCGCCATGTTTCACACAGTTTATGAAGATAACAGCCAGTGTAAACAGCATTTAGTGTAAGTTAGCTGACGTTAGCATATTAGCTAACGTCAGCTACGATGCCAGAACAAGTTAAGCTCCAGTAGCCTGCTAGCATGTTAGCCGTTAGCCACGGCCTATGGAAGGAGGTGAGGACACGGGTCTTGGGAGTGGGATACAGCGCATGCGCAGTGTAACTTTTTTTTTTACTTATACAAAATACTTTATTTCAAAATGACAGTATCCATAGTAACAGCAGAAAACATTAAAAACATTTACATACCCCAAAATAGAACCATTTTGGGACAGAGTAAATTCAGTATTAAAGGAGGTATTAGGATGTATAATCATTAAGAAATGTTCCATTTTATACCTGGGTAATATAACTACAGTGGTGCTGAAGGAAGATCATTACTTGGTTAAAATCCTACGGCATCATCAATTGTAAACTGAACCCCTCGCTGCACTGTTGCAAGTTTCGTTGTTATATCTGTGTTTTTTTGTGTATGCAAAAAAGCAATAAAGACTAAAGTGAAAAAAAACAAAAAACATTTACATACAAAAGAAGCATAGCGAAAACATAAACAAAGAGCTGTGCCAAACATAAAAAGACAACAGAAATTAAACAAAACCAACATAAAATTAAAAAAAGACCCTGGACAGAAACATATTGATGGATGTTTTTGTTGTTGTTGTTTTGTTTTGAAAAAGAGAACTATATTAAAAATGAGATTCTACTTATAGGAAAAAATATTACCAAACAAACCAGCAAAAGATATTTTGAAATACTTATAAAAGGAGAAAAATATTGTGTAAAGGAATTTCAAGCCTAAAGATAATAATATGAAAAATAAAAAAAAGGTTAATTTCTTAAAACAAAGTTGTGACCCAAACCTCCAGATTATTTTTCATTTCGTTTTTCCTAGAGTGAAAGTATAACACTTCTTTAATTAAAACAACTTTAAATGCAATACCTGATGTTGTGACTGTATATTTTTAACTACCTGTATTCATACTTAAAGATAATCTATTCGTTAATAAAGTGGAACTGGAGCTGCCGGCCAGATTCTACTGCGCATGCGCATAACCCGCCAGCCCTATGACGCTAGACCCAGCCTTCTTGCCGTTAGCCTGCTAGCCGTTAGCTCAGCAGCTAACGTTTCCCCATCGAACTGAACCAGCCTGAGCTAACGTTAGCTAGCATGTTAGCCAGCTCACTCACGGCTGGTATTTATAGTACATTAAAGCCCTGCAGTTTATTGACATGTAGCCCGGTTACCTGTTGATGATAGAGCCGATGAGCTGAGGCAGCTCCTTCGTCTCAAAAGCCGTGTAGGAAGCTGAGAGAAGCGGCCGAACCGCAGCCGTCCACTCGGGTTCTCCATCTCCTCCGCTCGACGCCATCTTGATCCCACAGAACACTACCAGCTAGCTGTACTGAAGAGGCTGAGACAGTTACCACGGCAACCACAGGGGGCGCTCACAGCATCACTACAGACAGTAACCACAGCAACCACAGGGGGCGCTCACAGCATCACTACAGCCTGTAACCTTTTTGTTTTTGTTTCAAAATGACAGTATACATAGTGACAGCAGAGAACATACATTTTTTTTATTTATTTTTTTTTATTTCAAAACGAAAGTATACATGGTTAAAGTAGAAAATATAAAAAAAAAATATTTTTTTAATTTTTATTTGAAAATGACAGTATACATAGTAACAGCAGAAAATATTAAAAAAATATTTTTTTTTTATTTTTATTTTTTTCCAAAAGACAGTATACATAGTCACAGCAGAAAATATTAAAAAAAAAAATATATATTTTTTTTTTTATTTCAAAACGAAAGTATACATGGGTAAAGTAGAAAATATAAAAAAAAAAAAAAATGTTATTTTTATTTTTTTATTTCAAAATGACAGTAGAAAATATTAAAAAAATATTTTTTTTTAATTTATTTATTTTTTCCAAAAGACAGTATACATAGTCACAGCAGAAAATATTAAAAAAATATATATTTTTTATTTTTATTTCAAAATGACAGTATACATACTAACAGCACAAAACATTAATAACAATTTTTTTTCTTTTTCTTTTTTTTTTTTATTTGAAAATGACAGTATACATAGTAACAGCAGAAAACATTAAAAAAATATATATATATATTTTTTTTCCAAAAGACAGTATACATAGTCACAGCAGAAAACATTAAAAACATACATTTTTTTTTATTTCATTTTTTTAATTTCAAAATGACAGTATACATAGTAACGGCAGAAAACATTAAAAACGTTTTTTTTTTGTTTTTTTTAACAATGTCTTTATTGGGTTTTTTTGTTACACAAACATCAGCATTATTATGCAATATATTCAACAAAGAGCTGTGACAAACACAAAAGGACAACAGAAATGAAACAAAACAAACATAAAATAAAAAAAGACAATAAAAATAAATAAATAAGCAGATAATAATAAAAAAGAGCACGCTAGAGTTTGACAATAATTTCACTTAAAAACTTTAAAGATATTGCATACATTCATTGTTTTCATTGCTTTTTTGTTATGTGAGGAAGAAATTGTTGACAGATATAATTCCATTATTACTTGTTACTATTACTTAATTACTTTTTTATTTTTTATTCACTTTGAATGTTATTTTTGATATATGTTGTTGCCCATGCTCAACCTAAAGTTTGTCTTACTGTTATGATAATTGACAGTGCCTTGTGTGTATATTTTTGATAACGAATAAAAAATAAATAAATAAAAAATAAAAAAATGCCTAACCTTAAAAAAAAAAAAAAAAAAGATTCTGACAGCATAAACAAATGTATTTATATAAGGAAGACAGTGTAAAGGTCTGTTTGGCTAAGGACATCGTATTTTGTGTTCAATCTTGCTGTGTTTTTTTTTCTTTTAGCCTACTGTGAAATCTTTAAATATTTTTTATACACAAATACTTTTTATAGACAGCACCTTTTAACCTTTTGTACACACATGTTTCTGCAATTCATTCTAATATTAATAATATGCGCAAATCACCATAAGTCAAATACAAATTTTAAAATTGAATCTGTGTCTGCATAAAAAAAGGTTATCATTGATTATATTGGACAAAAAAAGTAGATGATTTATTAAATGTATTTATCACTATGTTATTTTACGTTATTTGAGCTTTTATGACAGTTAAACCTTTAGTTTATTCTTTGTGAACACTGCATTACATTTATTGAAGCTGTATACCTCTCCAGCCTGCAGGGGGCAGCACCGCTCAGTCACAACACCACAAGGAAGCAGGTCAACTTCAAACTTCTTAAGCAACAGGAATAATAGAGATAATTTAGCCGTTGTTTCTCTTATCTTTTTTAAGGCCCCATGTTATAAAAAAGTGAGATTTTCATGTTGAGCAGGCTTGAGTCCTATATAAATACTGTGAAAGTATAGAAACACTCAATCCACAGGGAAATACACACAGCCCGTATTCAGAAACTCTGCGTTTTTTAACAAGCTGTCAGGATTTCTGCCCATTTGTGATGTCACGAATACACAATATTTAGACCCTACACAAAATTTTAAACGTAAACATTCTAAATGTGTCCCAGTTTATTTCCTGGTTGCATCGTTTGTGAATGTCATCAGCTGACAGGAAGTACACATGGACCCAAGCTGTTGCCTAGCAACGCAATTCTGTTGCAATTCCGTCAAAATGCGCTAAAACGGAGCGTTTCAGACAGAGGGTAAATACAGGTATATTCAGGCAGACAGTAAAATAAGATAAGATAAGATGAACCTTTATTAATCCCTGGAGGGAAATTCAGGTGTCAAAGCAGCAACATCAGCAAACAGAGTGAAACACAGGAGAGGTAAAGGTATACAAAAATTATAAAAACAATAATAGAGATATAAAAGATACAGAGTGAATGGGTGAACATAGTGTGTACAGTCCGTCAATAAATAAATAAATATAGTATGTGCAATAAATAAATGTAAGATGTACATGTGAGCGGTCTATAAAGTGGTATATAGGATGTATAGTGTAAGGAAGTGTAAAGTGCGCCAGTGGATAGAGTCCAAGATGGTTGCAGATAGTGCATGTTTAAAGGCAGATAGTGCATGTATAAACTTCTTAAAGTCCTAATAGTTCTCATATGGGGTCAGCCTTGGTTGTGGAGCCTGATGGATACCAGCATGAAGGACTGACCCGGGCGCTTTGTTGTGCCGAGGAATGTGATGTGAATATGAGGAAATAAAGGTTTTTTGAACATTACAGCATTACAGATTAACATTACAGCATGTAAACATGTTTTAGTAGAAACACAAAATACAAGTATGAACCTGAAAATGAGCACGATATGGGACCTTTAAACTGTATTGTTTTCCTGCCAATCTGCTGCTCCAGTCCAGTCCAGCAGGTGGCGGTATTGCACCTCTAAGCTGGTTTGTCAACCGCCAATAAACACCAAAGAAGAAGAAGAAGGAGCGCTTCCGGCTTCCTCCTCCTGCTGAAGAGCATCTGAAGCTAAAGCTAAAGCTAAAGCTAAAGCAGCCATGGCTCAGCTCATTCTGTCTCTGACGGCTCTCCTGTTCTGCAGCTCCGTCCAGGCTGTGTTCGAGGATCAAGTGGGGAAGTTTGACTGGTAAGAGGAATCTAGAGATGGATCATATATCTGTGTTCTATTTAGAGCATGTTTTAATGTAGAAACATGCTAATGCTAACCTCTGTGAGCTACCAGCTGCAGGCCGGTCTGAGAGAGAGAGATGGACTCTGAGAGAGAGATGGACTCTGTGAGAGAGATGGACTCTGAGAGAGAGATGGACTCTGAGAGAGAGAGATGGACTCTGAGAGAGAGATGGACTCTGTGAGAGAGAGATGGACTCTGTGAGAGAGAGATGGACTCTGTGAGAGAGAGATGGACTCTGTGAGAGAGAGATGGACTCTGTGAGAGAGAGATGGACTCTGTGAGAGAGATGGACTCTGTGAGAGAGAGATGGACTCTGAGAGAGAGAGATGGACTCTGAGAGAGAGATGGACTCTGTGAGAGAGAGATGGACTCTGAGAGAGAGATGGACTCTGTGAGAGAGAGATGGACTCTGTGAGAGAGATGGACTCTGTGAGAGAGAGATGGACTCTGTGAGAGAGAGATGGACTCTGTGAGAGAGATGGACTCTGTGAGAGAGATGGACTCTGTGAGAGAGAGATGGACTCTGAGAGAGAAATGGACTCTGAGAGAGAGATGGACTCTGTGAGAGATGGACTCTGAGAGAGAGATGGACTCTGAGAGAGAGATGGACTCTGTGAGAGATGGACTCTGAGAGAGAGATGGACTCTGTGAGAGAGATGGACTCTGTGAGAGAGAGATGGACTCTGAGAGAGAGATGGACTCTGTGAGAGAGAGATGGACTCTGTGAGAGAGAGATGGACTCTGTGAGAGATGGACTCTGAGAGAGATGGACTCTGAGAGAGAGATGGACTCTGTGAGAGATGGACTCTGAGAGAGAGATGGACTCTGTGAGAGAGATGGACTCTGAGAGAGAGATGGACTCTGTGAGAGATGGACTCTGAGAGAGAGATGGACTCTGAGAGAGAGATGGACTCTGAGAGAGAGAGATGGACTCTGTGAGAGAGAGATGGACTCTGAGAGAGAGATGGACTCTGAGAGAGAGATGGACTCTGAGAGAGATGGACTCTGTGAGAGAGAGATGGACTCTGAGAGAGATGGACTCTGTGAGAGAGAGATGGACTCTGAGAGAGAGAGATGGACTCTGTGAGAGAGAGATGGACTCTGAGAGAGAGATGGACTCTGAGAGAGAGATGGACTCTGAGAGAGAGATGGACTCTGAGAGAGAGAGATGGACTCAGAGAGAGAGATGGACTCTGTGAGAGAGAGATGGACTCAGAGAGAGAGCTGGACTCTGAGAGAGAGAGATGGACTCTGTGAGAGAGAGATGGACTCTGTGAGAGAGAGATGGACTCTGAGAGAGAGAGATGGACTCTGAGAGAGAGATGGACTCTGAGAGAGAGATGGACTCTGAGAGAGAGATGGACTCTGAGAGAGATGGACTCTGAGAGAGAGATGGACTCTGAGAGAGAGATGGACTCTGAGAGAGATGGACTCTGAGAGAGAGATGGACTCTGAGAGAGAGAGATGGACTCTGTGAGAGAGAGATGGACTCTGAGAGAGATGGACTCTGAGAGAGAGATGGACTCTGTGAGAGATGGACTCTCTGTGAGAGAGAGATGGACTCTGAGAGAGAGAGATGGACTCTGTGAGAGAGAGATGGACTCTGTGAGAGAGAGATGGACTCTGTGAGAGAGAGATGGACTCTCTGTGAGAGAGAGATGGACTCTCTGTGAGAGAGAGATGGACTCTGTGAGAGAGATGGACTCTGTGTGAGAGAGATGGACTCTGAGAGAGAGAGATGGACTCTGTGAGAGAGAGATGGACTCTGAGAGAGAGAGATGGACTCTGAGAGAGAGATGGACTCTGTGAGAGAGAGATGGACTCTCTGTGAGAGAGAGATGGACTCTGAGAGAGAGATGGACTCTGTGAGAGAGAGAGATGGACTCTGTGAGAGAGAGATGGACTCTGAGAGAGAGAGATGGACTCTGAGAGAGAGAGATGGACTCTCTGTGAGAGAGAGATGGACTCTGAGAGAGAGAGATGGACTCTCTGTGAGAGAGAGATGGACTCTGAGAGAGAGATGGACTCTGTGAGAGAGAGAGATGGACTCTGTGAGAGAGAGATGGACTCTGAGAGAGAGAGATGGACTCTGTGAGAGAGAGATGGACTCTGTGAGAGAGATGGACTCTGTGAGAGAGAGATGGACTCTGAGAGAGAGAGATGGACTCTGAGAGAGAACAGGACAAAAGATATGAAATAATAACCCTAGACATTGTGTTTGCTAGCTCACAGCAGGGATTAGTGGCTTGTTCACAATGTTTGATTTGTCTTTAGGAAACTAAAGGTCCAGTTAGCTCAGTGAGTTCTAGGAAATGTGATTTTAAATTGATTTCTAAACATTTGTAAAGCATTTAATAATAACCTATAAGATAAAATCAGATATTCCTTTATTAGTCCCTCACTGAGGAGATGTGCAGTGAACAGCAGCAAAGGGGATATAGTACAGAAAACAAGATGCATCAGTAAAAACAAAAAGCAGAATACAACACAGTAAAAAAAATATGAACAATTTAAATAGAAGGAAGTATAAAAATAGGAGCAGTATATACAGTATTGACAATAAACAGACTATTAACAAAATTGCACAAGTGGAAAATGATATTGCACAGTGAGAATGAATGAATGAATGAATGAAATTAAATTCCACAGTATGAATTACACCTGAGTAGTAATAATGATATTGTGACCTAATACATGATGTGCTATTTTATGCAATACACCGTATACCTTAATCTTCTTTTAGGTTATAGAGGTCAGACTCAACTACAGAACACCCTGTAGTCAAAGTACCTCCTCACAGTCAGTACTACACATGTATCTATGATGTTTGATTAAATGGAACCCAGCAAAGAAATAAAAACTAAACTGGAACTTTAACTTCTTACATTTACATGAAAAAAACATGTTATGGGTATAAATCTGACAATAACCTGATATCTTCAGGTGGAATTTCATTCTTTCTCACTGTGCAATATCATTACACAGCTGGAACGGATCATTGCACAGTGAGAAAGGCTCATTGCTGAGTTTCTGAAATCAAGTAACATTAACACACCGCTTAGGTTCATTTGTACAGTTAGTTATGGATGGATAAAAAAGCAAAAAAGTGTAACAAAATATGAACCATTTAAATAGAAGGAAGTATACAAATAGGATCAGTATATACAGTATTGACAATAAACAGACTATTAACAAAACTGCACAAGTGGAAAATGATATTGCAGGGTGAGAATGAATGAATGAATGAATGAATGAAATTCCACCTGAAAATATCAGGTTATTATCGAGTTATTGTCAGTTTTTTGGTGTGTAAGTGGTCTACTGGGAGTAGTGCTGGTTGTGGTCTACTGGGATGAGATGGACTCTGTGTGAGAGAACAGGACAAAATATATTAAATAATAAGACAAGACATTGTGTTTGCTAGCTCACAGCAGGTATTAGTGGCTTGTTCACAATGTTTGATTTGTCTTTAGGAAACTAAAGGTCCAGTTAGCTCAGTGAGTTCTAGGAAATGTGATTTTAAATTGATTTCTAAACATTTGGAAAGCAATCTGATAATAACCCATGTACCATCCATCAATATGTTCTTATTCTTTAATATCTGTTTGTCATAACTGGGTTTGATCCCTGTAGGGATACCAACATTGGTTTAGCTATAGTTCTAAACTATGTTTTTGACCTTCTGGCAGGTTGTTTTCTGTCTTATAGTCTTTTTTACTATTCTTTTATTGAAAGCCTTTTAACCTTTTCTTTTACCTGCTGGTTTAACGGGCTGTCTGTGAAGGACAAGGACAGTCTAAATAGTTTAGTCAAAGTGTGCTCCAACATTAGTGGAGTTCAGCAGAAGGACTTGGGCACAATTTGGGAGAAACAGGTGATGAGAAAGCAAAGAAACCATCAGCCAACCAGATCACATTCTTTTGGCTGAATTCTCTGTGATGCCTTCAGGCCGACTTTCTAATAATATAATGTGCCCTTAAGGAGAACAAATCATTACTCCAAGTCCTTCATCCCTTCTGCTGTTAAGCTGCTGAACACAGACCATACCCATTTGAAATGACTGTTATTTAGAGCAACTTTAAGATATGTTGTTCTCATATATTGTAACTTGTCCCTCCAACTGCCCCATGCCTTTAATATGTTTCCTTTGACTTGACTAATTATTGGTTGGATGGATGTATGGATGTATGGATGGAGTGGGAATGCTACAAATGAATCGCCCCCTTGGGGATAAATAAAGTTGTCTGAACTGAACTGAACTTGTGATTCCCAGGAGGCAGCAGTATGTTGGCAAGGTTCGCTTCTCCCATTTCGACTCACATATGCAGTCGTCCAAAAAGGTGCTTCTGGCTACAGAGAACAATGTTTTTGCTTCACTCAATACCAGGACTGGAGAACTCTGTGAGTATTTCATATCAGGGCCAAGTACAGAAAGACAATCCTCCTCTCAGTCGACATACTTTGTGTTCTCATGTGAGTATTTATTCCATGTCTGTTACAGTCTGGCGACATGTGGACAAGACTGGGCCGGAGGGAAACATTGACGCTCTCCTGCATCATGGACAAGGTGATTTTATGTCATTGTAGTTGAGTTTACAGAGCTTTCAGTTCCTCTATTGAAAGCAGATAACTCATTGAATCGTCCTTTGTCTCCTAGATGCGGTGATGGTGGTCGGTGATGGCCGCCTGCTGCGCTCCTGGGAGATAAATGTTGGTGGTTTGAACTGGGAGATTGTGCTGGACTCTGGCAGGTGATCACCTCTTCGATTGGCCGTTGTTTAAAGTTCAAAATTGTCTTTTATGTTGATCAGATGTTAACTGCTGTTGTTTCACATTTTAGTTTCCAGTCGGCATGTTTAGTTGGACAGCAAGACATCGTGAAACACGTCGCTCTTCTGAAGAAAACTGCCATCTCTCTCCATTACCTTTCAAATGGGCATCAAAAATGGATAGAGAATCTACCAGAAAGGCAAGTGGACGTTTCTTTACGATATTGGGTCAACATTGAAACATTGACTTTATACTTTTAATATAAGCCTGTCTTCTCCCCTGAAATTAAAGCTCCTCTCCAGACATGTTTGAAGACATTTATAAATAATATTTCTCCCCTAATTGAAAAATCCAGATTCTATGAAAATGCAAATATTGTAAATATTTCAAAAGTTAAAGTGATGGACACAAGATGTCTCCTACATCACTGAAAAGTCCATTGTCAGTGTTTGTGACCTTGTGAGGTTTCAAGTTTCCACATCACACTTGTATAAGCTTCACACTGGACCCCGATTGGGCTCCGATCTAGTTGTTGTTATGTCACAAATCACGCTCGTAGTTACACACCGTCAACTCAGATTTAAGGTGAGAAACTTCTTCAACAGATGTGAAAACAGCCTTCTGCTCTCAACCTCAGCACAGTGAAGCTCATACATCCAAGTGAAATAACAACAAGCAGACTTTGTAGAAAGTACGACAAGACGCTGGTCGTGGTTGGTGGTAAATATTTGGGGGAAATGATAACAATGCGTAGTGTCGTGAAAATAATGGATCAAAAATGATGTAGGAATCAAAAAGAATAGATTAGTCAAGTGACAACTCCCAAGATTTGGAAAAATCAAGTTGAATATGAAAAAAATAGCCATGTGCATAACAATTATGAATTCAAGCATTGATAGAAATGTAGTATAAATGTCTGGAACATGAAGGCACAACTTCCTTGTGTTTATGAACACGGTTTGCGTTATATAAATTGTATAACTGTCTGTTTTTACCTCAACAGTGACACCGTGGATTACCAGGCTGTGTATTCAGGTGGGGATGGTGAAGTGTACGCACTGGGAGTTGTTCCACATTCCCACATTGCAATTGTTGCCTACAGTTTGGATGATGGAGAGATAATCAAGCAGGTAATCCTGACTTATAGTAGCAGCATATAAATGCTGTGTAGACTATATAGAATATCATTTTTATAATACTTATATGAAAAATAAAACAATTTTTCTTTTCTCATGTTGTCTTCAGATCTCAGTCGAAGCTCCGTGGCTTTCCAACATACAGGCCAGCTGTGCGGTGATCGGCCAGGGGATGTTGACGTGCGTGGACTCTGCCACTGTTTCGCTGTACATGCTCGACTTACAGCTGCAGTCCCAGATGACCCAGATCCCCCTGCAGGTACCCACCACAATAAAACAAAACCTTTTGTATTTTATAGATCAATAAATGTGTGTCGTATTCTCTGCGTTGGGTCGGTCTCCACTGTTCTCATGCATTCTCTACCTACACGACGGGACTACGTCTCTTTATACCAGCCTCATTTCCTCTGTGTGAATGCTTCTCACCATTTTGTCTTCTTCTAGTCACTGGGACTTGAAGTCACCGACGGCTTCCAGCCGGTCCTGACGTCCACCCAGCCCAACCCGGCTCGCCCGCCGCTGTCAGAGTTCTTCCTCCAGCTCGGGCCGGAACACCACCTGCTTCTCCAGCTCAACGAGGATCAGATAGTCACGCTGAGGGATTTCCAGCCTGTACGTAACCGTTTCTCTACCTCGCACTTCTCTCTCGTGCATGATCAACATTCTGACAGTTAATATTCAGACCACTTAATGTTTGCCATCTTAAAATGTTAGCTTATTCTAATAAATGATTGTACTGTAAGTCACTCTGGATAAAAGCTTTAGCTACATGCCTAAAATGCAAAGGTCACTTGACTTTCTTGCTGAAATATATAATAATTGGATGGGTAACTTCAACAAAGCCAGGCTATCTATAAGGCTTTCTTTCAAAAGTTCTAAAATGTTATAATATGTCCTTATTAGGGCTGCACAATTAATCCCATTTTATCAAAATTGCAATATGGCCTACTGTAATTTTCTAATCGCAGGAGGCACAATATTTGTTAAAGGTGAAATTAAATATTGTGGTGCTGCAGAGTGTCACATGCATGTGTACACGTACACATCATTTTCTACAGACTTAAGAAAACATCTTTGTTTGGTAAAGATCCCCGCCAAAATCACACCATAATCATTTTAATATGTTTTTCAATGAAAATGAGAATAATGATGTAAAAATGATCGTCCCCTCTAATATCGCCAATCATATTGCAATTGCAATATCAGTCGAAATAATATTATATTAATGCTCTGATGTTTTTCAAAACGTATTATTTGTATTATTTAAAAAGGAGTAAAAATCTCCGTGTGTCATATTGAGATATTCCAACTGTTAATTTAACCAACAGTTTGTGAAAGTTGTTGATGACGCATTTGTGTTGGTTCACAGGCCATGCTGGTTTCATTTGCTACCACCGGAGAGAAGACTGTTGCTGCCGTCATGTCGCCCAAAAATCAAACGGTGAGTTAATGTGGAATCAAACATTCAGACTTGTTCATTATGTGGTTTACCATCGTGCTCTCTTGATGATGTGTATATCAGCAGGTTTAGTGCACAATTAGTTCTCTCTTTGTGTGCTTGACGTGTGATTCGCATGTTGATGAATCAATATATAAGATATATAATCAGTTTTCTTCCCTGCAGGCGAGCAGTCTGAACCTCTTTAGTGCAGAAACTGGACGCAGACTTCTAGACACAACACTGATCTTTACTTTGGATCCGAACGGTGGGAAACCAGAGAGGGTGAGTGATTCTCCAGCATGTTTGATAACTGGCTGGTCAAGACACTTCAAATTGACTTTATCCAAAGTTTAATATTATATATATTGAACATGCAGTGTTTTCTTTTTGTAATACAACACACTTTTTATTCTTTTATTCTTCCAGCTGTACGTTCAAGCATTCCTCAAGAAAGACGACTCTGTTGGCTACAGGGTGATGGTGCAGACAGAAGACCACACACTCACTTTCATACAACAGCCAGGTATGGACGGCAGAAACAGGAAGCTCTGTTAGTGTTGGGAAGACTCCTGTCTGATTAATGTTATCTGAGGTATTGGCATGCACTGCTGTCTGCCTCGGGGTGTTTTTTGATTTTACCACTGAGGGGCGCCAGAGACTGAACATTTAAATTCCTGCTCATAGTAGTAAAATAAGCAGACCCTGGCCAGATCCCAACGAAAACACAACTCTTGACTTTTTGCTTTTCATTTTGCATGAAAATGATTAGTTATTTGTATTCAGTTGTCTGCAGGTTGTAGGGAATCACATGGGGTTTATAGCCAGCAGCCAACAGGTGAAATAGTTTCTGATTTATGTGAAGAGTCCGTCCCTCATTGTGTTTACTGTGGAGATCCACTACTTCTGCATAAAAGAGAGCAAAGAGACCGGAGGGCCATGCTTTGGGCTCATGATATCATTTGGGTAAATTCCACTTCTTAATCATCGTTAAATACTGCCAACATCCGACCACAGGCTCCCTCAGGTCCTCATAATGTACGCACACACAATCTTGTCCTTTCCACAAACACGAGGTGGGAAAAAATGTTTTATGTCGTAATTTGCCGGAAAGCGTCAACACACATACCGCATACTGTCACAGGGTGTGTGTGTGAAGTGGAATGAAGGATTACAGAACAATAAGGCGTCTTGTTTTCCAGGGCGTGTGATGTGGACGAGAGAGGAGGCCCTGTCAGATGTGGTGACAATGGAAATGGTGGATCTGCCTCTCACGGGAACGCAGGCCGAGCTGGAGGGAGAGTTTGGAAAAAAGGCCGGTAAATGTCAAACCAGAATCCCATCATGTTTTTTCCTCCCTAATTTTCCAAGTTTAAGTACTAATAAATGCCGTAGATTGATATTCAGTATTGTATCTATTATTTTCAGAGTGTAATTTTCTTGCAAGGCAGCTTCCTAATCTAATGGCTATTTTGTCAAGTTTGCTTGGTTCATCATTGTAAGATTTTCCACTAATATAGAACTAATAATTAAAGGGTAGCTTCAGTATTTTTAGGACCTATTTTTCCATGTTTTTGTGACAAATAGGGACAAACATTTTTTGAAATTGGTCCAGTATTGAGGGAGAACACTGAGCTATGAGGGCAGTGAGCAGCATCTATGTAACGTTACGTTCACTAAAAGTTCTTGTTTTTGCTTCTGACAGGCTCACATTGTTATTGTTAAGTGTCTGACAACATAATGAAAAAGTTCATACAGAGAAATGAAAGTTTTTTTCTTGACCTTTCACTTGATCTGGTCTGTTTGTTATTGTGTCCAAGTCCAGCTCAATGAGAAGTCTGGTTGTGAAATCTGAATATCCGTATACTCTGGCTCAAATAAATACAAATTCAAACACCTCATCTACATCGTGGAAAACATCTAAATATTCAGACATGACATTGAAAATCTTTCAGATGACACTAAGCTACGCTTTCTGTACTCCAACACAACAAACTCTGCCCGTTTCCACCGTGGATGTATTCCACTATTCCACCGTTGTCACCTCGCCAGATTTCACAACCAGACTTCTCCTTGAGCGACACTCTTTCCATAATGTTGTCAGACACTTATAATAACAATCAGAGCCTATCGTGGCAAAAACAAGCTTTTTAAGTGGACGTAAATGATGATGCCAGCTTAACTCCATAGCACTGTGTTGCAGCCTGTTAGCAGCTGTCATGTACAGCGTTCTGCCTCAACACTGGACTGGTTTCAGTAAGTGTTGTCCCTGTTAGTTAAGGTTATCAGTTAAACACAAAAACACGAGAAAATAAGGTTGAAAAATACCAAAGTTCTGCTTTAAGTGCACTGAATTGTTGCTTTTACTTGTAACCTTACTTCAACTGCTCAGCACCTGCTGCATTTAATCATCGGTGTTGTAGTTCTGTTATTTTTGAGGCTCAGCTGTAAAAACAGATTTCTTGGGTGTGTTCACTTGGCCGCTATTTGCTTCACTTTCTTTTGTCTTTGTCCTGTTTTTATTGCTTCGCTTGGATTCAGCCATTCAAGGTAACACACCTCTCTCTGCTTCTCTTAAATACAACCTGGTTAAAGGGTCTTTTAAGGTTAAGATCTCCTGTTGTTGACTGAAAATCCCCCCCGCCGTATCCATATTAATGTTATAAGGTACACAATGTGTAAGTGGTGATTCTCCATCCACTGAAATTCTCTCTGTGATTGTTCCAGACGGCCTGCTGTCCATGGTGATGAAGAGGCTCTCCTCTCAGCTCATCTTGCTGCAGGCGTGGGTCGCCCATCTCTGGAAGCTCTTCTACGACGCCCGCAAGCCTCGCAGTCAAGTCAAAAACGACGTGACCATCGAGAACCTCTCCAGAGACGAGTTCAACCTGCAGAAGATGATGGTCATGGTTACTGCGTCTGGGAAGGTACGAGAGTAAAGCTCAGCCTCTTGTGGAGTTACTGTTGGGTGGCGTTTCAGGAGAGATTTATGATTAAACTAGTTTCTGTTTATTTAGTTTATGGTTAAATGAAACACTAATAAATCGACTCTATCAGGCCATGTTCTGCCGCTCTGAAACTCATGTTTCCCCTTTTTCTTCAAGCTCTTTGGTATCGACAGCAAGACGGGCAGTATTTTATGGAGGCACTACCTGGACTACATCCCATCTAATGCAGCTTTCAAACTCATGGTGCAACGGACCACTGCACACTTCCCTCATCCGCCACAGTGCACGCTGCTCATCAAAGACAAGGTATCTAATAACAAGAGCTCTGGGGTTGAAGACATTCAGGCTCGGGAGACAATTTTATTATATTATAACAAAGCAAATTACTTAACTGTGAAATCAGCTGATCATTTGGTCATTTTTTGTACCTTTCATAAAGTGAGGGGCTTCAAGACAGACAACTTTCAGTTCCTACTGAGCATGCCTCAGTTCTTCCTAACATACAGCGAGCGAGCAAACTCTGGCGAATGGAGCGCGAAGAATTATCCAGATATACTCCGAGCGATGTTCCTCTGTATTACATTACAACTGTCAGTTACTGTTGATTAGCGTTGATTTTGAACAGTGAAAACAGGTTGGAGGTGCACAAAACTTTGCATAAATAGAACCAGAGCAAACGTTTTTTCAAAGAAGTGACACGGCGCTTTGCCTGTTCGCTGACGCACGGAGCAGGTTAGGACGTCTTCATCGGGAAAAACTGAAACAATCTGATGTTCGCATTGCGTCCAGTTAGGAAGAGGTGTTGTACGCAAGCAAAAGCTGAATTATTTTATTCTCCTGCCGTTACCAGCACTTGAAAGGAAAACATTGGAAGTTATGTGTATTTATTTTTTGACATTTCTAATATATATTTTTTGTTCTACTTTATTTCCCAAGGACACAGGCCTGGCCACCCTCCATGTGTTTAACCCCATCTTTGGAAAGAAGAGTCACGTCAGCCCGCCTGCTCTGCCTCAGCCCATCCTTCAGTCACTCATGCTGCCTGTCATGGACCAGGACTATGCCAAGGTCTTACTCCTTGTTGATGACCAGTACAAGGTCAGTGGTAAACCTCCTCACCGGCCAGATCAACAGTCATACATGATGTGTGTATCCACGCGCATCAGGCCAACACATGACTTGTAAAGTTTAATCCATCTATTATTTTCCTCCACAGGTGTCGGCTTTTCCCTCCACGAAGAACGTCCTGCAGCAGCTCCAGGAGATGGCCTCCACCATATTCTTCTATCTGGTCGACTCCAGCCAGGGAAGACTTTCTGGCTACAGGCTGCGGACGGCAAGTCAACCTTATTTTACTGAATTATGTCAACGTTCTTTGCACATCGGGGCTCAAGAGTGTTGGACAGGTTTTAGAAAGCCGAGCCACCGCCGGTCTTCACCTTTTGGTTGCCGTTAGGTGACGATCCCATATTTTTACTGTTCATAATTGCAGTGATCATTTGACTTTGACAGTAATGAGAAGGCGATCAAGAACCTTCAAATATCGCTCAAACATATTTTACATAACAAATAATTAAAGGTGCAGTGTGTAGGATTTGGCAGCATCGAGCGGTGAAGCTGAAACGTGTCGGTGTCAGTGTTTGGTTTGTCCGTTCTGGGCTACTGTAGAAACATGGCGGCCGGCTCTGTGAAGAGGATCCGCTCCCTATGTAGATATGAAGGACTCATTCTAAGCTAAAGAAAACACAACGATTCTTAGTTTCAGATGTTTATACACTAAAGAAAACGTACTTATTAAAGGTGCAGTGTGTAGGATTTGGTGGTCATATATTTCATATTGCAACCAATCGAGTACCCCTCTGCTCACTCCTCCCTTTCCAAGACTGCGGTAACGTGAGTCAGCGAGTGTAAAACCGTGGTAACGCCGTTCTCCTCGCTCAGAGGCCGTCCATACCATAATAACACTACTTTAGGAGCAACGGAAGTCAGACGGCGGCTTTCGGTACCATGGTTTGTCACTCTGCAGCTCATGTTACCACAGTTTTATAAGATTGTCGGAGAACTACGGTGGCCTTCAGGTAACGTAGAAACATGAAAGTCTCTCTCTAGAGCCAGAGTTTAGTTTGTCCGTTCTGGGCTACTGTAGAAACATGGCGGACTCCGTGAAGAGGACCGGCTCTATATGTAGATATAAGCAGCTCATTCTAAGCTAACGAAAACACAACGATTCTTAGTTTCAGGCGATTACACACTAATGAAAACATACTTATTAATATTGTATTCCTTCCTGCCAATAGATTCCCTTAAATGCTACCCACTGTTCCTTTAATAGATCAAGAGTATATTGGAGTGTCTCAGTTTGAAGGATATCAGTGGAGCTCTATAGCAGCAACGGGACATAATGATGCTTAAAGAGTGAACCTCATAGCCAGAGGTCTGCTCTATTGTTCCTGATTGGCGAGAGTAATGAATGTGGATGTTTTATTGTGTGCTCAGGACTTGTCGACGGAGCTGATCTGGGAGATCGTCGTCCCAACAGAAGTACAGAAGATCATCTCGGTCAAAGGGAAAAGACCCAATGAGCATGTGCACTCCCAGGGCCGAGTGATGGGAGACCGTAGCGTCCTCTATAAGGTATGAGAACTTCCCCTGAAGACTTACTGTACTAACGCTGTGGGTTGGAAGGAGTGTCATTGCTCTTATTAGTGCCGGGTTAGGTCACCGTTGTCTCGACGTCTCTCTCTCTCTCTCTCATAGAGTCACTCCTCGTCTTCTGATGACGGCTGAAAACTAATCTTTCCAAGAATTACTGTACCTCATGTCATTGTTTCCCCAGTGAATCATATCCTCCCTCCACCACTGACCTTTCCTCCACTGGGACTCTTACACTCCCTCCCTACTGTAGTTCCTGTAGTAATCTGTGAAATGAATTATATTCTCCTCTTGATGTTGTAATGATGCTCTAATAATCGCTCACATGATCCTGAAGAACTGCTAATGGCTGTGAAAGAGGACATTTGGCATGCGGCTGAGAGGGCCCTTCAATATTTCCAAAAAAACACTCCAGCACATTGTTTTAGTTGTCATTGGTTATGCCTACTCTTTATTTAAACATTACACCTCTTCATTGAGCTTGTTTATATTTAACATGTTTGGAAAGATGTGACTGAAAAGACCAGCGTGTTAAATTATAAACGGCCCTAAAAGCTTATTTTATATCTTTAAGTCAGACTCCTACTAAGGTCAATATATCCAAATATAGATGGCTAAATACATTTTAAATGGCTGTAAATCATATCAAATCGATTGTCTTGATATAGTAGCTCAGTGATTCATCATATTGCCCATCTGTAGTCCGCTACACCCCAAATAGTATATAGTAGTGTATATAAGAGTCAGGGTTGTTGCGGAAAATAAAGACGACCCAGAAACACGCATAAGTTGTGTATTTTTCAACCTCGATTAAGATGCTGAGTTGTGTTTCATATATAATTTCTTCCAGTACCTGAACCCCAACCTGCTGGCCGTGGTGACTGAGAGCACCGACCTGCATCAGGAGCGAAGCTTCGTGGGGATCCTCCTGATCGACGGCGTGACTGGTCGCATCATCCACGAGGCTGTTCAGAGAAAGACCAAAGGACCGGTGCATGTTGTGCACTCTGAAAACTGGGTGGTGGTGAGTTCTATTGACCGCTGAATAGAATAGAATAGAATAGAATAGAAAGCTTTATTGACATCGTATTAAATACAACGAGATTCACAGTTGCCACTTCTGGTCATGCTAAATCCCCACGCTGTAGTCAAGCACTGAACACATTAGGAGACAAATGTTGAAGGAGAACGCCGGTTAAAGCCCCTGAATGAGCCCCTGAATGAGCCCCTGAATGAGCCCCTGAATGAGCCTCTGTTTGACTCCGCAGTACGAATACTGGAGCACCAAGTCTCGCAGGAACGAGTTCTCTGTGATCGAGCTGTACGAAGGGATGGAGCTCTACAACAGCACCGTGTTCAGCTCGCTGGACCGGCCGCACGCTCCTCATGTGTTGCAGCAGTCTTACATTTTCCCCTCATCCATTTCTGCCATGGAGGCCACGCTGACCGAGAAGGGCATCACCAGCCGCCATCTGCTCAGTGAGTTTCCAGCGAGGTCCAGATTTCCGGGCTGCAGGTTAACACGCCTTCTTTCCAACGTTGTTTATTAATACGTCTCTCTGGGTTTTCTCCGTCACAGTTGGCCTGCCATCTGGAGGGATTTTGTCATTACCCAAGATGTTCCTTGACCCTCGGAGGCCAGAGATCGTAACGGAGCAAAGCCGGTGCGTCTTCCGGTCCGGTTTGGTTTTAAAACATTTACATTGACTTGTGTTATTTTTGTCTAACTTGTTGACTTGATCTCCAGGGAAGAGAACCTGATACCGTACGCACCAGAGCTGCTGATCCGTACAGAGTGGTTCATCAACTACAACCAGACTGTATCAAGAGTACGAGGAATCTACACAGCCCCCTCTGGACTGGAGTCCACCTGCCTGGTGAGTCTGCCGTAACAATACTGACTAACATAGTTCAGTATATGACAGGGGTCAGCAACCTGTGCCTCTTCAGCTCCTCTCCAGGGGCTCCCTGTGGAATTAAAAAAACAATTAGTGGAAATTAATAACTGTTTTTTTGTCTACATTTTCATTTTAATGTATCATTGTTGTAGGTCTAATGTACGACAGTACGACGGAGTATTAGGGCCACATTGAGGGAAAAAATAAAACTGAGATTTCGAGAATAAAGTCAGAATATGTAGCCGTTGTAGAAGGGGGTGTAGCAGTGGTCCAGTGTGTTTTACCCCCCCGTGTGTTGAAGTGAATGTCCTGATACAGTTTTGGAGAAATGTTTCTTAGATTGGCCCGGTTGAAGTCCCACGCAACAATGAGTGCGGTCTTAGGGTGCGCGTTCTCCTGCACGTTAACTGCTCTGTTTAACTCCCGGAGCGTTCTGTCCGTGTCGGCCTGGGGGGGAATATAAACACTGGTGATGGTAACCGATGTAAACTCCCCGGGTAGCCAAACAGGCCGACACTGCAGCATGAGGGACTCCTGTCCAGAGCTGAAAACACAATAAAAATGAAAGTAAAAAAACAAAACATCCAGTCGTGACCACGTTGTTTTCTCCCCTTCAGGTAAATTCAGTGATCAGTAAATAGGACAATGTTTCTTTCTTTGCTTGCAGGTGGTGGCGTACGGTCTCGACATCTACCAGACGCGCGTCTATCCCTCAAAGCAGTTCGACGTCCTGAAAGACGACTACGACTACATGCTGATCAGCAGCGTCCTCTTCGCCCTTTTCTTCGCCACCATGATCAGCAAACGCCTGGCAGAAGTCAAACTGCTCAACCGGGCCTGGCGGTAAAGCGATGGTAAGAATCCCATCTCTTACAGCCCCGAGGCTGCACGAAGGACCTCAGCTTCGAGGAGATGAGACGGCTGAGGCCGCGCCTGTCGAAGAACACAGGTCAAAGAATCAATAAGGCCCATAAGGAACTGCAGGGGTGAGGGGACGGCGGGGTGGGGGTGAACGGAGGGATTAGTAGAGGTTTTATCTTTGTTTTTTAACTTATTTTGCAAGCACAAGGAATTATTTCATAGTAGAATAACTGTTGTCATTTTGATTCAATGTTTAACACATAACTAATTACAAATGAATGAATTGTGGAGAAATTCCCACACGTGAAAGTTCAATAATGTTAGTTTAGTTTTTTTTTCCAAGATTAGGTTTGTGACATTTCTGCCTCATTAGACGGCTCTAATGGAGAGTGATCGTACATGTGGAGGTCAGAGAAAAGACCGACATGCAACACGTGTGAGCATGATTTGATCACCGTGATTACCCAACATGCCGTTTGGTTTGATGGCAGATGAACTGAACTGTGTGATGAGGAGATGAAGCAGAATGGACAAGAAATGGTTATTCGTGCTTTCCTGAAGACTCTCCAAACAAAGGCTCCGTCACGCTGTCGTCACCATCTCACACACACACATGACCATCAGTAGCCTTTATTTGATGTACATCAACCATCCTGCAGCTCAACGTCTGTGTGTGTCGGCTACTGTTGATGCTCCATTAAAAGTTGTTCCAGAACTCCAGTTCAAGTGTTTTTTTATTCTGTTTTCAGACAAAAATGTTTAATTATGGTCAGAAATATATCCAACATTTTAAAAAAGGTGTATTTAATGCTTAGGTGCATGATTACTTTAAGTACGGATGTGTTGAGGTTAGAGCTGCAACACTTGAGTAATGAATAAGTTGTCAACTATTCAATTAATCAACTATTTTGAGTAATTTTATTTTAATAAATATATATAATATAATATGACTTTTGTCTCTTAAACGTCTGACTTTATTCTCATAATATTATTACTTTATTCTCGTTAACTTCTGACTTTATTCTCATAATATTATGACTTTATTCTCATAATATTATGACTTTATTCTCATAATACTATGACTATTCTTGTAATATTATGACTTTTATTAATATTGTAAAACATTTCCAGAAAGTTTATCGATGTATAAATCAGTAAAATTGTCTAAAAGCCTTAAACCGTGTCAGATGGCCGATAATTACGGTATTAAATGAATCATAGAGGTACATCCTGATACTCATTTCATGTCTGCATTACAATACGTTTTATCTCAAAGCAGCAGGACACATTTACACTCAACTGATTATAGTAAATTAAAGCAGTCTCTGCGGTTTATGGGACAATAAGACAAAATAAAGGGCTGATATGTTTCCTCTCTTTTCAAAGGAAGGCCGTAGTTTCAAAAGGATCGAACGTCAGAAATAATAACAGATTCCTCCTGAGAAGAGTTGGCAAAACAGACCAAAAAACCTTTCCATTGGTACATGTCATTGTTCTGGTGCAGAAAAAAGGACATTGAGCCTTTTATAGAATTAATAAGTTATTTTATTTCTATAAATAGATTAAAAATACAAATTTACAATGATTTACTTTTGACACACAACAACATTATGAACTTCCAGACAGCCTCTGCTCGGGCCAAATCTGACTCTTCATGAGAACTTCCAACCTGTTGGTGTGACGGAGGTCGTAAACGGGGGTCTGCAGCTCCACAGTGTAAACGTAACATCGTGTCCATGCCCACACACACACAATAAAGAATCATTCAAGGCCCAATCTGTACCTTGTTTGAGCGAAATGAACAAACATAATGAATAATCTTAATGAAAATGAAGGCTTTTTGTTTCTTTACCCCGGTGAACAAACACAACTGATGAAACTGTACTTCATCGTATTAAAAGACTCGTCAATCAGTCTGAAGGTGGCCGCAGGTATCAGTCATGTGTTCTGCTCTTTTCTTTCTATTCTGCTCACCTGATTTTACTTTAAATGAATTCAACTTTAGGCATGTTGAGTACTTTGCAGGAAGGATGTAGCTTAGTGTAACTTCATATCAGATCAGATTTTTGATCATGAAAGCTGCGTAAGAAAAATTAAGTGCACAAAACTCCTGCAAGAGTCATAATCACTGAAATAGAAACAGGAATTAAGAGTTTTATCAGTTGTTCAAAGCATGTTTTGGTTGTGTTGCGTCGGCCACACTGTTCATTGTTAAATTTACCATAAATCTTAATGTGAGAATGATTCAGCAAAACATTAAATCTATCAGTACATCATAATTAAGATTTCAAGCAGCATAGTCATAAAAAAAAATGCATACGGGATGAAGAGTTTGGTACAAGCCCAGCTCGTACGTACAGTAATTATCTGCTCTCTTGTAAGAAATATAGTATTAGTGATGTCAGAATAAATGAGTGATGAGACATGTTCCCTGTGAGAAAACTGCAGTATTTGAGTTTATATAAATATTTCTCCACGATTAGTGAAAATACTGGAATGTTATGATGTTGTCCACGTTGCTAAAATACTGACCGGTAAGATGTTCAGTTAAAAACCTCACAGTGTTGTGTGATGTAAGTGAAATAATACCAATACGACATTAGACATGTAGATGTTTTCGTAGTGTATCACCTGGTTATTAAAGGGACTATTTGTAACTTTCAGAAATGTCTTCTTAACAGCGACACCTGTGGCCGTGAAGTCAACGAAAGACGGCGTCGGGCTCGCGCTTGCTCGCTCTAAATAGACATGAAGGAGCATCGCTCAACACAGTGAGGCGACACACGTCAGCTAAAAGCACAATATCACTCTATATTTCAGCTGCTTGGCAGTAATGTTAGCTGACCAGACCAAGGTCTCTCCATGAATCAATGCTCGCTTTTTTTTGGAAAAGCGGGTCGGTGCCGGGGCTCCGCGGGAAGAGAAACGTTACCATCTCCGACCGGGTGCCGCTGATAACGTTTCTCGCTGCGGAGCCCTGTCACTTCACAAGACACGGGAAACCTCTGTTGGTCTGGAGGAGCTGCAGCAGTTATTTCTGCACAAACATCCACTGAACATTCACTAGATATTCTCAGAGCTAAACTAACTCTTCTGCAGTGTGGAGTGAGCAGCATGCACGTGAGAGGTGGAGAGAGAGAGAGAGAAGGAGCGCGCGCTGTGTTAGTGAAGGCAAGCAGAGGAGGAGAGGCTCCGGCCATTGGCGAGCGCGCATATGTCCCGACCCGGTACATTTATACACTTAAAAAGTTACAAACAGTCCCTTTAATGATATCAGTCACAGTTTTGTACTCATCAAGTTTCAGACATAAGCAAGGGCTTCTATCTGTTCTGCCAGACGCTGCCGTTTCCCGTCCTGGCCGGTTCACTCATGAGTCTCTCTCGTCTGTCCGAGTACGCCGGTCGGCCCGGCGGCAGGAGGATGTAGTGTGTGGCGCTGGCCTGTCTGCCGTCCTTCAGAATGGGAACGATGCAGGGAGAAAACGGAGCCGCAGGGGGCGCTCTTTCACTCTGCTGTCTCTGTAATGCCTTACTCACATATTTTGGGTTAGCAGCAAAGCTCTGTGTGGCAGGCATCACGCCGTTGATGTAAATCGGAAGGCTTTTGGGGCTCGGGGTACGCGGTGGGCAGGGTGGGACTAAAGGGACCCGTGGAGGAACTTTAGGAGGCTTGTCCTCCTCGTTGGCGCTCACAGTCTTTGAGGGAGGCTTTGGCGGGATGGGGATACGAGGAGGAACGAGAGGCTTGTCAGCGGGGGTGCTGTGGAGAGGCTGAAACCGGAGTCTAGATGATTGGTCCCCGACTGCTGACACCACATGCTGGTGGTCGTCTCTCTGGAGAGCTAGAGCCCAAAAGCCGCTTCCTCTACCAGTCGGTCTGTCCTCCCTGCTCGGCCAAGAGAACGCCACGGAGTTGGTCCCGGCACCACTGGCCCGCAACGAGCCTTCCTGGTAGGCGTAGTTCACCTGGCCAAAGTCTCTGTTCGTGCCCCTGCACACGGCCTTGGGGCAGCTTTTGGGCAAAAGGCGCCGTCGGTCGCTGGTGAAAAACTCCACCTCGCTGTCGGCGGCCTCATCAGACATGAGCTCCTCGGGGTCGGGCAGAGGCGGCAGCGGTTTGGCTTCTCTCTGGTGGCCCCCGAACGCGCTCCGTCTCTGGAAAGAAGGGACCACCTGGTCTCCCTCATGGGGCCGTAGTACGTTATCAGACGCTAGGCGGTACGTATCGGAGTAGAAAGGAGACTGGGAGACGGAGATGTTGTCTGGGAAAGAGAAAAACAATCAGGTATTAAAAAGGGCTGTGATGTGATACGCGATAACGTTTTTGAATATCGTGATATCAATAATACTTGTGATAAATAAACAGATATTTAAAAAAGAATGATAGTTACATTTTAAAGTGCAGTTTTCTACTGATACTCTCTTTCATCCAACTCAAAAAAAGAGTGCAATATTGCAGTCTTTCGCCATGTGTTTCTTGCAAATTAACTTGATAGAAAAACAATATATTGTGTGGGATTAAACAGTAAATTAAACTGTCCACTAAGAAACCGTTGCTTTGTTATACGAGGTTTTGCTGTCGTTGTTGTTTCCTTCACTGCACAAACAATTCTCAGAGGAAGAAACATGGAAAACAACTTCCAATGAGGGAACAACTTAAAGTGCAGTGATGGTGTAGGAGGGAGAAAATACCAGGGGGAGTGAGCTGCCCACTCTACTTAAAAAAAAACCTCCTGTTTTGCTGAAGGTATCTTACAGGAAACGGGAATAAAAACAAGTTTGAAAACAAACGCTTAACCTATCACCTTCTTCGTCAAACATCAGCCACAACACCCTGATTAACACGGGAATCGGCATTATCTGCGGGGCAGGCCTTAATCTTAACGGAGCTTCCCATAACCTTCTCTCTCTGTGGAAACATCCGACGTGCCCCAGACGGCAGGAACAGCTGCTGCTTCCCCTCCTCCTTCACCCCCGCTCTCTCCTCTGCTACACAGCTCAGTCCGGTGATGACAAAACTCACCTCAACCCTGTCTGCACGCCGTTTTATTAGTCAAACAGGGTGTAAACTCCAGCCTGAGTTGTATAAATCAACCTGATTTAATGTCGACGTTAAGAAAACTCATGATTTAGTTCAGCAAAAACTCTTTAAGTGTTTCACAACGATCCAAAAATATTTAAAAGGATTAAAATATCTCTGACATTTTGTTCAAAAATGTCAGAGATATGTCAGAGATATGTCTGCGAAATGTTATCAGTGTTTGGTTTATTTTAATTTAATTTGACAGATAATCATGTGTGCTGTGTGTCATGTTCCTTTCTATCTGTCAAGGTTTAAGTTAAATCTAATGTAGCTCAGCCCGACATATAAACACGTTATGGTAGCAATTCATTTTCAAAAAAGCATTCCTGAAATTATGAATATTAATATTATAGTATTCATTAGAAATATTAACTGAGATTCTGTGAAATTCACAAAAGCATTTAAACCATCACAAGTGCATCGGTGCTAGTTGTAAACAGTTTTTGATCTTTGTAGTAAAATCATTTCCTAATAACTTAAATCTGTAAAAGACTCACAGTTAAATTGCGCTGGCTGTGGTTGGAGCTCCGTCAGGTTCTGTTCCATGTCAGCACTCAGGCCAAAGCGCTCTCTGCAAAACAAGCGAGGTTGAGAAATCCATACAGAGCTGAACTTGTGTGTAAATCATTCCTACACATAACCTGTCATGAGTTAGTCATTAGATGTGTGAAATAACAAGCGTGACATATGCTTAAAACAGAACATATGTTCCGTCCTCCTTCATGTATTTACATTATGTAATGCCATTGGAAGTTGCTCGACGTCTGACACGTTTTCTTCACGTTGTATTTTCTCTTTATTGACCAAATCTCCCTTTACCGACCCGTCTTTTACTAATACCGTCTGCTCTGTACGTACAACATCTATTCATGTCTGTCATAATGTCATCCTGGATGAGGGATCTCTCCTCCGCTGCTTTTACTGAGATTTATTTCCTTATCCGATGTTTATGGTCTATGGCAAGGGTGCCCAAACCTTTCCCTTGAAGGGCCAAAAACTGGAAGTCAATGGAAGGCCACGGGCCAAAATTAAACACCTATTGTAGTGTATTACTAAGATGCAAAATTAATTGTAAATTGAATATGTTTTACATAGTTAGCCCCTTAAAACCCACCTGCTGAATACAATTGGGCTCATTTATGCAATTTATGCATTTCAAGACTGTTTAGGGACCCCAGTATGTAGAAATATTAAAATACACCATTTTTAGAATAGGCAAAAATAACACATGTATACTGCATTCAAAGACCTGCACGTTTCCCCCAAAACTGCATAGGGTTATTATAAAGTGGGCATGTCTGTAAAGGGGAGACTCGTGGGTACCCATAGAACCCATTTACATTCACTGATCTGGAGGTCAGAGGTCAAGGGACACCTTTGAAAATGGCCATACCAGTTTTTCCTCACCAACATTTAGCCCAACTTTAGAGTGTTGCCTCCTTCCTGACAAGCTAACATGACATGATGGGTAGTAATGGAGTCCTTTATTAGGTTTTCTAGTTTCATATGATGCCACTGTCTTCTAACCATAAACCCGAGCCTGGTACGGCCTCCAAAAGACAGTAAAGTCGGTTGGGTCTTTTAATAAAAAAAAAGAATTTGCTAACATCTGGCGGGCCAAATCAAACCTGATGGCGGGCCAACTTTGGCCCGCGGGCCCCACTTTGGAAGCCCTGGTCTAAGGGTAGAAGGAGTTGTATGTTGTACAGACTATAAGAGTAAATTCATGAATTTGGGCTACTTAAATAACAATTAGAGGATTCATTTGGGGAATAAATGTCAGTGAATGCGAGTGAATCTTTAGTGTTATGTGTATGGTTTTTGGAAGGGCTGCAGAATTAATCAACATTTTAGCAAAATCGCAATATGGTCTACCGCAATTTTCAAATCGCAGGAGGTGCAATGTGTGAATGTGTGTCAAAATACTTTTTTAAATTAAATATTGTGGTGCTGCAGAGATGTCGTGGCCCACGCATCATATTCTACAGACTTAAGAAATCACACCATAATAATTCTAATATGTTTTTTAATGAAAATGAGAGTAATGATGTAAAATGATCATTCCCTCTAAAATCACAAATCATATCCTAATCATATTTTCAAAATCGTTCTGAACTAGTTTTTGGATGCAAACATCAGTTAAGTGCTGAACTCATTTTTAATAGTGATTTTTTCTAGTTTGTTTCCACATAAAACAAAACAACACAAAAATAATTAAATCATTTTGGCCCAAGTATTAAATATGAATAGAGGCAGAATGATACGCCTGATATTGTTTGATGTTTGAAAGTTAAAGTTTGTGTTGTCAAACTATGTAATAATAATAATAATAATAATGATGATGATGATGCTTGTTCATGTTTTGTTTCTATCAGTGTTGGAGTGGTGTTTGCGTACCTGCTCAGGTCATGTTGTCCCCAGTAGTTACTCTGACTCTCGGCCATGTTGTCGAAAAAATAGAGTTCTTAAAAAGCACGAAGGTCCGTTTGGTATCTGAACACAAGTCAGCTCCATGAAACCCATCACAGCTTCATGCTCGCCAGCAGAACGCTGTTGGAGACAAACAGAGAACTTGGTGTTAGAGCTGTTTTTACCAGTTGTACATTCACATCTTGTTGCAGGTGAAAACACACACACAAAAAAAAAAAATCTTTTGCATTACATCACTCTTTTCATTTGTTCCAGTCACACCTTCGTCAGTGTGAAATGGTCATAAACGGGGCATATAAACAGTGCACATCTGGAGCACAACCAGCTGCATGCACCCACCCTACCAGGCAGGTCAAAGAACAAATACACAAACACATATATCACCTATGGACAAATCATTTATATTATTATTACTTACATTCCTCTGCATGGTTTTAGGTGAGCCTCTAAGAAACAACAGTCAACAACAGAAGCCCAGTAAATGACTTCAGTCTGCTCTGGCAGCTGCCCTGTGGATCTCTTTGTGGTTCCAGCAGCTTAAAGCCGTTTGTCTGATGAGAAGGCCTATTGCACAACCTCTGGGTCAGATGTGGGAGGGCAGCAGCACTCCTCGCCCTCCTTCCTCTCTGTGACCATGAAACCCGGCAGTACCGCCCTTACAACACGGGGCTAACTGTGCAGCATTTCTGCTATACAAACTACACCACTGAGACACACGTATAATAATAATAATAATAATAATAATAAATGTCTGTATGAAAGTGTTCTGGAGACCAGAAACAGAAGGAGGATCTCAGGTTTAGCGACGTGAAACCTGTCTCTATCTGTAATAACAAAAAGTTTTGTTTTGTATTAAAAAGCTAATGAGTAAAAGAAAGAATTTAATTTATATGCTTATGTACACCCACATGCCTCCGTGTTGCTTCATTCGGATGCTCGCCATTCTAACATTTAACCATGACGGCTGCTTCCTGCCTGCTGATAAGACATGAATACCAACTAATATCCCTTTAATATCACTGAGATGAAGGGACAGGTGATGGTCATCCTCAGATGCACCAATATGGAATTTGAGGGCCAAGTCAAGTCAATTTTGTATGTAATAAAAATAATGAATCTGTACAGGAGAAACCTCAGGACGAGCAACAGAGGAGGGGGCCAATAATGATAACAATTATCTGTTTGTTGTGACCGATACCGGAACGTTAATCTCCATGGCAACCAGGTTTTAAGTGTCATCTCTTGTCCGCACATCATCAGACATAATTATCGGCTGAACTTCCATTATAACAATAATTTAATTAAATTTTTTTCAACCCTGGTAGGGCTGCATGATTTGCAGAAAATGTCGAATTGTGATTATTTTGACTGATATTGCAAATGCGATATGATTTGCGATATCAGAGGGAATGATATGTTTTTACATCATTATCACTGAAAAATGATTATGGTGTGATTTTTACGGGGATCTGTACCAAACAAAGATGCTTCCTTTAGTCTGTACAATATGATGCGTTGGCCAGGACATCTCTGCAGCACCACAATATTTAATTTAAAATGCTATTTTGACACATTTCACCTTTAATAAATATTGCACCGTTTGCAAATTTGCTAATTGCAGTTTGCCATATTGCAATTTTGATAAATTGTGCAGCCCTAATCCCTAGTCATCCTGCTTTTATCTGCAAGGGGACACATTAGCCTTGCTTCCTTGGCTTTACTCACAAGGTGGAAGGTCAAAGGTCATTTTAAACACACCATTTGATGACTGAAGGGATTGAAAACTGAGAGAAGCCTCCTGTCCCGTACCCTGCAAGTACTCATTCCCTTCCAGCTTCCTGCAGCCCTGACTCTTCAAATATAGATAGCAATATAGAGTACGGTCTAAGACCTGCTCTATATATAAAGCGTCTCGAGATAACTTCTGTTATGATTTGATGCTGTATAAAAATAAATTGAATTGAATTGAATTGAATAGCTCTGGGTAACTTTAGTGAATTACCCACTTTATTGTGTTGAATCGGCCTCGTCAAGCTTTTAAAACAATATTTATTATGCAAATCCAAATGTTTTTTTTTTATAATAAAGTCAAATGAACTACAGTGGAAACCTCTTATAGTGATCACGTTTGTCTGGGTCAAACTGATAAATAAAAGCAGATGATTATAACGTCTTGTTCTTTATTTCTCATACAGATTACCACCTAATTGACATTTGTATATTATTATATGAATATAAAGTAGGACAGCTTCTCTATTTACTGAATTTAATTGACTGTTTCAAACGCTTTTTAAATTACTGTACAGTGTATAATTCAAATAAACTTTAATACAGTACAGTACCGTGTATAAAATATAGCTTACTGTAGTTTAAACTTTCATTAGGGTATAGCCTAGAACAGTATTGTGCTGTTTACAAATACAGTAACGTCAGTAGAGCATAATAGGCTACTAAACCACAGCTTGGTGGTGCTTTCAGTGCATTTCTAAATTTAATAAATCTAACAGGTCTGAAAATAAACTGTAGGTATCACCATCTATTATAAAAATAAAATACATAATTTTTTTCCATATGTTGTCATGTATGAAAAGACCCAAAATGAACACTGTAAGCAAAATTCTTGATTACTATAAGCACATTTTTTGAATAGCTTTTTGATCCATGTAAGCTGTTGATCAGTGTAACCGTGATCACTAGAAGCGGTTTCTACTGTACTTTACTTTGTGAAGAACTGATGGAGGCTTCATGCTTCATGATCATATTATATTATATCATATATAATAAAACGGTTCCTAATCTCCCACAGCTGCATTTCTAGATAAAATACCAACAGAAGACACTCTATAAATGTAAGTTCCTGTCTGTAGAATTGAACCAATTCACCTGCTAACCACTAATTACAGTCGTCACCCCCCCAACTCCTACTCACTCAGAGGGCAACGCAAGGTCTCCGTTTTACTATCACACTGCAATCTCATTCTTCAAAGTCCAGCTTTGTTTCATGTCACTAACGGGCCTACAGTCGACGTGGGAAGCACACAATGCAGAGCATGCATAATGCAACACGGAACCCACCACAAACAAAAAGTGACCCATGCGTCTATTTGCATATTTATGTCATCCTTAAAACAACTGACCGTGGCGTCATTTCCGCCAGTGATCCTCGGAGATGGAAGACGCTGAACAATTACGAATTCTGCCGGCAAGTACTCAGAGTCCATGAATGGAGCCACTCTCAGGCATGAATGGGGCTTTGTGTTACTTTGGTGGCGCAGTGAAGCAAGCCTGAAAAATACAAGTGAACTCTCCCATGAGGTTAGGACTGAAGATACGCCATGGAGACAGGCAGACGTGGCCGAGCTATGAGCTCTGGGCCACTAATCCCCTGCAGGAGGATTGTGCGTGCTGGCGCTGTTGAAAGGAGAAGCCAGAGAGGCTGACAAACAGTTTGTTTATCTCCTGCAGGAGCCTTGATGTGTTGTTGTCCTTGGCTGTCTCCACCTCACGTTCATTCACTGACTGGACCTTTACTGATCATTTCATTATGGTGCTTTACATCACTGGATTACAACGTGCTGTTAATTCACTCACAGCTCCGCAGGCTTCACAACATAAATGTTTTCACCACAACATCAGCAGTAGAGCTGCACGATTATGGCCAGAATGATGATCACAATCATCAACAAACGATTATTTATTACGATTTCATTGATTTTAGCGACAACATATTTTATTGCACTTTCGCATTAAAATAAACAGAGCGCTGTTTTCACTTCCATGCTGTGCTACATCCCTGTTAATGTACAAATTAGAGCTGCACAATGTTTTTTCAATTTACCTGTTTCATGTCCTACTGTCACGATATAGTGACTGTTTTATAAAAATAACTTTTATTAATCATATTAGCTCCAATCTCACCTATTGATGCTTTAACAGGACGCATTATTAAAGCATCAGTAGGCGAGATCGGAGCAAATATGATTAAAAAAAGTTATTTTTATAAAACAGTCGCTAAATATATCGTGACAGTAGGACATGAAACAGGTAACCTGAAAAAAATCATGTGCCTCTGTGTCCTCCGGTGCTCCTAACAGCATCTGCAAGATTTCACAGACCGGAGGAAAACAAGCAGTAAGAGCTGATCTGAGGTCTGCTGTCCAGCTGCTGTCTATGAGAGCCGGCTGTCAATCACTCTGAACTCCGACCAAACGGTCAAACTAGGCAGCGCTGATCCAATATGAATCAATATTCTGTTATGTTAATGTCTATTCCTCTCCTCAGATGTTCTCAGAAGCATCTTGTAGTGCACGGTTTAGCTGGAAAATGAGAAAGTTTGTGACGCTGCTGCCATTGTGAAATCTGTTGAAGTTCTGGTCACATGACTGGAGCACGGCCAATAGGAACGCTCTCTCTCTCTGAAATGACCTGTGATTGGTCAAAGTCTCCCGTCACGGGCTAGATGTTCTAAAGCCTGAAAACAGAGCCATGAGGAGGAGCAGAAGTCTAGTTATCTCTCAGAACACTTGAATTACAATATGCTGAAAGGTTATTATGGGATTTTTGCCCAATGATGCCAAAAACATACTGCCTACTGAAGCTTTAATGTACAAATTAGGACTGCACAATGTTGGAAAAAACTGACATTGCAATATTTATTTCTGCTATATATTTATATTGCAATATGAATAAATACAGGAATATTCACTCCGTTGTTAGCTACATTTTAAAGTTAAATGCTTCAATCTGGTGCACTTTGAGAGCAAATTTAGCAACATTAAGAGGCTAGATAAACTATTTTATGCTCTTGATTTCATCACATTGGTTGTATAGATAATATCTATACCCAAAAGTGAAGCCAAAACATCTGGATCACCGGCTGGATGTTAGTTTAGGAAGCGCTTGATTTGATCTGCAGCAGAGTTTTCTATGAGCAGAACACATATTTTAAAACGTCAATATCTCAGGAGATCATGGTCATTTAAATGTGGGAAGACAAAAGTGTGATCACGATTAATATTTGATTAATATTTGATTAATATTTGATTAATATTTGATTAATATTTGACTCGATAGATAGATGATAGATGATATATAGATAGATAGATATAGATAGATAGATAGATATACTATAGATATATATATATATATATATATACTATAGATAGATAGATATACTATAGATAGATAGATAGATAGATAGATAGATATATAGATAGATAGATAGATAGATATATAGATAGATAGATAGATAGATATATAGATAGATATACTATAGATAGATAGATAGATAGATAGATAGATATATAGATAGATAGATAGATAGATATATAGATAGATATACTATAGATAGATAGATAGATAGATAGATAGATATATAGATAGATATACTATAGATAGATAGATAGATATACTATAGATAGATAGATATACTATACTATAGATAGATAGATAGATAGATATACTATAGATAGATAGATATACTATACTATAGATAGATAGATAGATAGATATACTATAGATAGATAGATAGATAGATAGATATACTATAGATAGATAGATAGATATACTATAGATAGATAGATATACTATAGATAGATAGATAGATATACTATAGATAGATAGATATACTATAGATAGATAGATAGATATACTATAGATAGATAGATAGATATACTATAGATAGATAGATATACTATAGATAGATAGATAGATATACTATACTATAGATAGATAGATAGATATACTATAGATAGATAGATAGATAGATATATAGATAGATAGATAGATATATAGATAGATAGATAGATAGATATATAGATAGATATACTATAGATAGATAGATAGATAGATAGATAGATAGATATATAGATAGATAGATAGATAGATATATAGATAGATATACTATAGATAGATAGATAGATAGATAGATAGATATATAGATAGATATACTATAGATAGATAGATAGATATACTATAGATAGATAGATATACTATACTATAGATAGATAGATAGATAGATATACTATAGATAGATAGATATACTATAGATAGATAGATAGATAGATATACTATAGATAGATAGATAGATAGATAGATATACTATAGATAGATAGATAGATATACTATAGATAGATAGATATACTATACTATAGATAGATAGATAGATATACTATAGATAGATATACTATAGATAGATAGATAGATATACTATAGATAGATAGATAGATAGATAGATAGATAGATAGATAGATATACTATAGGTAGATAGATAGATAGATAGATAGATAGATAGATAGATATACTATAGATAGATATATAGATAGATAGATAGATATACTATAGATAGATATATAGATAGATAGATAGATATACTATAGATAGATAGATAGATAGATAGATATACTATAGATAGATAGATAGATATACTATAGATAGATAGATATACTATAGATAGATAGATAGATAGATAGATAGATAGATAGATATACTATAGATAGATAGATAGATAGATATACTATAGATATATATATATATATATGTACTATAGATAGATAGATATACTATAGATAGATAGATAGATATACTATATGTAGATAGATATGCAATATAACATTATTATCAATAGAATTAAAGTTATTAAATCATAATAAACTGGACCAAACTCCTCACAGCAACTCTACTGTTCCATCACCTCAGCGCCCTCTAGAGGCCGAGCGGGGAGAGGCCGAGCAGAGGACTCAACCAGCCGCAGATAGAGCTTCACCAGGCGGACACCGAGACACCGAGCAGCCGGTAGAGCAGCCGGTCCACATATAACCACTAGACCACTAGATAGACTGGATCAGCCCACACGGTTCAACCAACAGAGTCTGTCTCTATAGAGAAACTAATAGAGCTCCAATCCTGGAATATCTTTAAGAACTGTTAGTATTGATCTGCTCAATAACTGTTAGTATTGATCTGATCAATAACTGTTAGTATTGATCTGATCAATAACTGTTAGTATTGATCTGCTCAATAACTGTTAGTATTGATCTGATCAATAACTGTTAGTATTGATCTGATCAATCACAGCTCCTGGTCGCTCACTCTAAGAGGATTTAAAGACCAGTTTTAACGTTTTATCTTGAGAGTTAAATGGAAGTAAGTCTTACCGTGGAAACGCAGACTAGTCCTCCATCCCGGTGGACCTGATCCGGATCAATAGATCAGTTCAGTCCGATCCAGAGTCCCGGTCCAGACTGACCCATGTGCACCATCTTTCCTCTGATCGTCCTCTGATAACAACACTGAGCTGAACCTGGTTCTGACAGCGTGACGCGCGTTTAACATCTCCTTATAGACGCATCCAGACCAGCAGCCAGAGCGAGTCATAACTCCACCCAGGTCCTCCAGGTCCGCCTTCAAGACACAACTAAAGACCCATAACACATTAAAACCCATCAGGATAAAACTAAACTCTATTATAGGATAAATTAAACTCCATTATAGGAGAAACGAAACTTTATTATAGGAAAAACTAAACTCCATTATAGGAGAAACTAAACTCTATTATAGGAGAAACTAAACTCTATTATAGGAGAAACTAAACTCTATTATAGGAGAAACTTTATTATAGGAAAAACTAAACTCCATTATAGGAGAAACTAAACTCCATTATAGGAGAAACTAAACTCTATTATAGGAGAAACTAAACTCTATTATAGGAGAAACTAAACTCTATTATAGGAGAAACTAAACTCTATTATAGGAGAAACTAAACTCTATTATAGGAGAAACTTTATTATAGGAAAAACTAAACTCCATTATAGGAGAAACTAAACTCCATTATAGGAGAAACTAAACTCTATTATAGGAGAAACTAAACTCTATTATAGGAGAAACTAAACTCCATTATAGGAGAAACTAAACTCTATTATAGGAGAAACTAAACTCCATCATAGGAGAAACTTTATTATAGGAAAAACTTTATTATAGGAAAAACTAAACTTTATTATAGGAAAAACTAAACTTTATAATAGGAAAAACTAAACAAACTAAACTTTATTATAGGAAAAACTCAACTTTATTATAGTGAAAACTCAACTTTATTATAGGAGAAACTAAACTTTATTATAGGAGAAACTAAACTTTATTATAGGAGAAACTCAACTTTATTATAGGAAAAACTAAACTTTATTTTAGGAAAAACTAAACTCCATTATAGGAGAAACTAAACTTTATTATAGTAAAAACTAAACTCTATTATAGGAAGAAATTTACTTTATTATAGGAGAAACTGAACTTTATTATAGGAAAAAATAAACTCCATTAGAGGAGAAACTAAACTTTATTATAGGAAAAACAAAACTTTATTATAGGAAAAACTAAACTCCATTAGAGGAGAAACTAAACTTTATTATAGGAAAAACAAAACTTTATTATAGGAAAAACTAAACTCCATTAGAGGAGAAACTAAACTTTATTATAGGAAAAACAAAACTTTATTATAGGAAAAACTAAACTCCATTAGAGGAGAAACTAAACTTTATTATAGGAAAAACTCAACTCCATCAGGAAAAAAAAGATATGGCTTATAAAGCAGCAGTGGTGGAAAATAACTAGGCTACATTTGTGTTTTTTGTTTTGGACTATACAGTATATTGTACTATATATATTGTATTTAATTCAATTTAAATTTAATCCACTACTTTTAACAGACAAATATAGTCACTAGTTACTTTGCAGCATAATAATAATAATAATTGCACATTTGTAATAAACAATCAACAAATTTACAGTTTACAGAAGACGGTGCCTTACCAACAGTCTTACCAACAGAAAAAAAGTAATAAATAAATTAAAAAAAATAATAATATTAAATATATCAACCAAAAAATAAGTAATGTCAATGAAAATGTCATAATATAGTATGCCAAGAAAAGGTTAATGTCAAAGTATAGTATGCCTTAAAAAAGTCATGACATAGTATACCCAAAAAATGAAAGAAAATGTCACAAAAGGTCACAAAAAGTCATAGCCATAAAAATGCCATAAAAAGTAAGTATAGATTGTCATAAAAATATCATAGTATAGTATGCCAAGTAAGAGTCATAAACATATCATACAAAAAGTCATAGCCATAAAAATGTCATTAAAAAATGTCATAGTATAGTATGTGATAAAATATCTCATAACAAATGTCATAGTATAGTTTGCCATTAAAAAAGTCATAACAAATTTCATGAAAAATGTCATAGTATAGTATGTCATAAAACATGTCATAAAGAAGTTATGCCAAAAAGAAATTAATAGAAATATTTTTAAAAAGTCAGCCATAAAAATGCAATGTTAAAGTCATAGTATAGTATGCTATAAAATGCCATAAAAAAGTCATAGTATAGTCTGCTATAACATGCCACAGAAAGTCAGTGAACTAACTGGTGTATCTGCAGAGGGTCTGTCTGAATTCTGTTTCTATAATCAGGTGTGACTGCAGAGTACGTGGGAAACTCGTAATGAAGATGGTGATATTCATACTCGTTAATGTTTCTGGTCTGGCCGAAGTCATTTATAAAAGGCGACCATATTTTGTAGAATTTACCCTCCTGTCGTTTTAAGGAGAACTTTATTTTTCTCTAAATCTAAATGCGTCACCACTTCTCTTCTCCAGTTTACATGCTGCTGCTTGCTTCCAGTTAAGTAGTATTAATCTGTAGTTATTCTGTAGTATTAATCTGTAGTATTAATCTGTAATATTAATCTGTAGTATTAATCTGTAATATTAATCTGTAGTATTAATCTGTAGTATTATTCTGTAGTATTAATCTGTAGTATTATTCTGTAGTATTAATCTGTAGTATTATTCTGCGTGCCAGCAGAGTAACACATGTTATCGTGTTGCACGCTGGACTAGTTTTACCCACCTTAGGATCTATAACAGCAAAAACAGTCGTTAGAGGGTCTAAATCAACATTTCCAATCAATACCTTAAACAAAGTCTGAAAAATACTTCTCCAACAGTTCAACAAACTAGGACACAGCTCCAGAACAACATGTGCTGGCTCATGCCCACAACGCTCACATGAGGGGTCAATATTTGGTAAAGAGTATGTTTGTGTGGGACAATGTGGGACATGTTGCCCTCTGGTTGAAAAACAACTAACTTTGCAAGAACTCTTTGAGAGTCACCTACTTATACCTTCACCCAGGTATAAGTATAAGTAGTTTAACAGTCTTTGTTGTAGCTGCTCTTCCTTTTCTTTGTGGTAGTTCCATCATATTCTGCCTAAATCTGCACAGCTTGTGACTTTTCCCCGTTGGCCCACATAGCGTAGCGAAGACAGGTTAACCTGCGTTTGACCCACGTGATGACAGCCTTCAGCCTGCTTTCTTCACAGCCATCGGATAAAAGCCATATTTTAGAAAAGCATCTGTCCTGCCGAGGTTTGACTTTTGAAAACTAGAGCCGATCAAAATGTGGGACGTCGTCTCAATATGTGGGACACGGGAAAAAGGGGATACAAATGCTGTGCGGTCCCTCATAAAGTGGCACACCTGGTCACCCTATGTTAATACATCAACAATCCAATAATACAGTCTAAAGCTGCAACTATTCAACTATTAAATTAATCGCCAACTATTTTAATAATCGGTTTGAGTAAATGGTGAGATTGTTTTTACCCAACTGCTGATTCCAATGTCAAGAATGAACTTTGAACCTTTTAATCCGACATGGACGAGAAATCCTCCAACATCTCCAGTTCCATTTTCAAAATAGTTGCCGATTAATAATTAATAGTTTACAACTAACTAAAAAAAAAGTAAAAAATCTGATTTCAGCTTCTAAAATGTGAAAATGTTCTAGTTTCTTTACTTCTCTGTGACAGTAAAATAAATATCTTTGAGTTGTGGACAAAACAAGACACATTTGAGGACGTCATCTTGGGTTTTGGGAAACTGAACGACATTTTTCACAATTTTCTGACATTTTATAGATGAAAACAATTAATCGATTAATCCAGAACATAGCTGACAGGTTAATCAACAAAGAAAATAATCGTTAGTTGCAGCCCAAACACAGTCATTCAGCATAATTTTACTTTTTGATGCTTGAGCATAATTTGCTGCTACTATTTCTGTACTTTTACTTACATGCAGGATTTTGACTGGAGATGGAGTATTTAACTCCACTTCATTGTAAACTAGAGAAGAAGTTGGTGGATATTTAGTTCAAAATATGGGTCAAATAAGCCCATACTCACACAGAAACTCCCTCCAGGTGCAGCTGTCATCACGTGTGACCTCACTCCCTGTGAAATAGAAGAAATATGGAAATCAATGATAGACGTGACTATTTCAAGGCTCTAACTCGTGCAAAAGTACAACATTATTGAGCACTCTTAGCATATAATTTATTCCAAGATAATTTATGTTCATGAATCAGATGGCCAGTTTCCCCCGACACAAAGTCACTGTAGGTCAAATAACAACAACGCCCAGAGACGTCCAGAATTAGAATAATAATCATTTTATGTGCCTTGTGTGATGAGTGTATGGGAAATTGCCCTTCATACAGCAGTAAACAGTTTTGGTCTGACCTGTGTGGGTGGCTTTTGGCGTGAGTACAATACATGACTGATAGAGGAAAACAAGTACAAGATTGGCAGCCCAGTTATGGTGGATGAGGACTTGTTTTGAAGCCTGGATGTCACATAGGAGTTCACTGTCTGTGTTTGTCTTCGCCCACGCTGAGAGAGGCAGAAGGACAATACAGGAGGCCATTTACTAGAAAATAACAGGGAAGTGAGTGCAGGCCATTCTTGTTTTTTAACCGCAGACCACACTGAGCCTACAGTCTTCCTCCAGACGGCAAAATGATCTTTTTACTGTGGTCACAATCCAAATAAATCCACATTAAATAGACACATTAAACATTGTTAAAGTGCTGAATAAAATAACCACCTCATAAAAGTGTAAGAGAGATGCCAGATGACCCCGTGACCTCCCCTCCTTCTGTCTAAAACATTTCCACTGTTTTAATACTCTAATAAAATCCTTATTTAGTCATATATGGATTAAGGAGTGCCTCATACCTACAGTATATACCCAGTATCTAGTAAATCAATCATCGACTGTCCCTCTAACACCAACGTAATTTGTTTGTTTAAAGGAACACTCATACTTTTTAGCAAATAAGCTGTTTGATCAACTTCCTGTTGTGCAATGAAGTGACTGATATCACACGTGAGTCCAGTGAGACATAAAGAGGTGAAACTGCTGTCAGTTGTCACAGGGCCGGCTTATAGGCATCGGCCATATAGGCGGGTGCCTAGGGCGCCACCTTCTGGGGGGGGGCTGGTTGCCTTCTAAAATAATAATAATTATATATTTTTCTTAAAATGCCGGTGGGCACCCTTCCTAATTTTCTGCATTGTAGTAACAAATGAACAAATATATAAATAAAGAAATACACTTTTTCATCTTTCATCACTTATTTGTTAATAAAAGTGTAAATTGTAGTGAAACTGACTTAACACTTTAAAGCCAACAACATCAGGGACCAATTGTTTATTTATATTATAATAAATACAGTTATTTATGAAAATAAAAATCTTGATTTTTGTGTTAAAACAAACATTGTGATGTCTGATGTGATTTGCGGTTTACGGGGCTACGGTTTAGGTTCTGGGGGGTTGAAGCTGCAGTGGGTAGAAATGGAGCAAATATGATTAAAAAAAGTTATTTTTATAAAACGGTCACTATGACCTGACAGTAGTGCATGAGACAGGTAATCTGAAAAAAAAAATCATATGTCCACCGGTGCTCCTAACGGCATCTGCAAGATTTCACAAACCGGAGAAAAACAACCAATCAGAGCTGATCTGGAGGCTGCTGTCTCTGAGCAGCTGTCAATCACTCACCAACTCCGATCAAACGGTGAAACTAGGCAGCGCTGATCAAATATGAATCAATATTCTGTTACTGTAATGTCTATTTCTCTCTTCAGATGTCTTCAGAATCATCTTGTAGTGTACTGTTCAGCTGTAAAATGAGAAAGTTTGTGACCCGGGCAGCCATGTTGAGATCAGTTGAGGAAATACCAAGCACCGCCCACCAGCCGGAGCACAGCCAATAGGAACGCTCTCTCTCTCTCTGAAATGACCTGTGATTGGTCAAAGTCTCCCGTCACTGGCTAGATTTTTTAAAGTCTGAAAACAGAGCCATGAGGAGGAGCAGAAGTCTAGTTTTCTCTCAGAACACTTGAATTACAATATGCTGAAAGGTTATTATGGATATTTTTGCCCAATGATGCCAAAAACATTCTGCCTACTGCCGCATTATCTCCAAATTTGAATATCGCCTAGGGCACAAAAAGGGCTCGAGTCGGCCCTGAGTTGTCACATTGCACTCAACAAATGCAAGGCTTTTTCTTGCAAGAGTAATAGTGCGGCTCGTATCTTAATACTCTCAGGTTTTAGTCCAGTGATTTTTCTGTTTTGTGGTGTCGAGGTGACCCAGCACCATCCAGACTTCCAGCAGATTGTCTGCTCTGCTGTTGCTCCGAGGCCCTCTGTGGGCGCTTGTGGTGACCCAGGATGCTCAGAGCTGTGGGGGTTGTTGTCGGGGTGGGCCAGTCTCCCACAGGGGAGGTCAAGTCATTTCCTGCTCTGAGAGACCTCCGTCCCTCACAGCTGTCAGTGCAGTCAGAAGCCCACCTCCCACATCTGTAACCCCCCCCTCCTTCTTCTGCTTTTTTTCAAAGATGTGATGGATTGCTCTAAAGGAACTCCCTCATGCTGCTGCAAAACTAAAGATGGATCATCAAAGCTGGACTGAAATCAACGGCTTCTGTTTTATGAGACAAGAAACATCAAAGTTCAATCAGGAATCAATAGTGATAACAAACAGCAATAACAAACAGTGATAACAAACAGCAATAACGATTCCTGACATATCAAGCTGAGCAGATCTGTTTCAACACGCTGTGAACAGCAGATAACCCCTGAAATGAGAAATATATATCGCAGAAGATTAATGTCTGCCCACCGCTCATTTAACAATGTCCCGAGCTGGAATAGGAAATGAAGTAAGTAGGTGTTAACATACGTGTTCTATGGTAAATACATTTGTGTAGGTTGATGTGCTGACATGGTGACATGGGGAATTCTCTTATAGAGGAACCAGCTGTGTACAAACATGTAATAGTAATTAGAGCCCCCTAACAGACTGCAGACAGACGAGCCTGCTGCTGTTTTCAAAGTCACGGTCGACTTGTCTATGTTTGAGTTTCACATTCCTTTTAATCGTTGAATCAACGTTAGAGGTTGTTACAAAAAAAAGACTTGTATCACAGTTACGTTTATGAGACAATTAGGTAAAAATGTCTCAGTTATATCTACTACGAGTGTAAGAAGTTAAAATTCATATCCATTACATGAAGAGCGGATGAATAAACAGCTGGAACAAGGAGCATCGTCATCCAACTCTGGACTGACGTTGAGAAATTCTCATGAAAAGTAGTAAATTGCTCTTCTTTGTTACCACCCACCACTTCCTTCAGCCTGACTTGTAACATGTTTGATGTATTTCAAAGCAGACTGCCAGAGAGTACGGTCTACACATATCTTTTTATGAATTAGTTTTAGAAATAAGGGATGAATCGGTTTAGAATCAGTACCATTCATTCAGACTTTATCGCTGCTGTGATTTGAAAAACACACCCTTCGTTAAATCTATTTTAATTCAATGGATCTGCGGTCGAGTCTGACATGTTGGAGGCGTTGGGGAGGAATCGGGCTCCTCAAATGTCTGAGTGGGCTTGGCACCACGACCTTTGACCTCATCCTGTGAGCAGACAGCTCAGTTATCAAAGAGCCAACAGCGACCGGGAGGAAGAGGAGGACGGGCCGAAGAGTGATGTTTGTGCTGCCTTTGATTGTTGGGTAGCTCAGGAACTGCACTGAGGTCCAAAAGAAAATACTTTCTGTGCAATCTATTCTGATGCTAAATTGATTGAAGCATTATAGGTCGCTAATGTGTCCTGTGAATAAAATGTAGCTACAAGCAAATTAATGGATTAGAGGTGGAAAACACACACATATACAAACACACAGCTTTATGTGTAGTGGTGCTATCCCTATAAAAGACAAATAAGCAAAATACTGTTTTTCCCTCTCAGGGTACCAACAGAGAAAAACAAAACAGAGTCAGCGGGTAGAGAAGGGAGAGGAAGTGGCATGGATTAAAGTGATTTAAACCCTGTGACATCTGATTTCATGGTGGACAGCTTCAATGAATGGCAGAGGCTTCGAGCATGAAAAGAGTGATTCTTTGCCCAGGATGCAGCACCGCAGGCAGGCCTCAATGTGGGCAGAGGGTCTGCCGGCCCAGAGGGAGGTCTTCCGCAGCCCTGTGAAGTTGATCTCCACTTCATTAAGAGTTTCATTTAAATTAATGAGGATGAAGAAGGGAGAAAAAGGCTCTTCACTTCAATACAAAGAAACTGTATATGGGCAATTATATTATTTCGCTCCTCAGTAGCAACTCTGAGTAAACAAGACGCGGTCAAAAACGAGTATATGTCTGGACTGGTACAGTCAGTCTGTGAATTTGTAGCTAAATTGTCATAGAAATAGTCAGTGGTCATGTCTATAATGTTGGCGAGGACACTAGGAGACGCTCCTCCACTCAACTAGCCGTTCAAACAATGATGTACCCTATCGTGAAATGCACCTGATTGGTCTCTGGTTTTCTGCTCGCCGTTTCAAACAGGAAACAACATGGAGGACTGCTCGTAAACTAACGACCAATCGTGTAACTTAATTGACTCAGTCAATCACTCTTTTACAAACTCTTTGCGTTTGTAGGGCTGGCCCCAAGCCCCTAGAAAGAGCGCCGGTCATTGATGCCAATTTCCGTAGTGGTCAAACGGCATTACTACATCTACCGTGTCCGTCACGTGATGCCACTGGGTCCAAAAATACTTTTTCACATAGACTTACATTGGGAAGGAGACGTCTGTTACTCAGCGGATAATTTTTTTTGAGGTAAAGGAACTACCCAGTATGAACACTCGAATAGCCCTTATTTAAATCATTAGATCCTAAAAATTGTAAAACGCACTAATAGCCGAATCCAGAGTTATTTCCCAATGGACCCAATGGACCCAATGGACCCAATGGACCCAATGGACCCAATGGACCCAATGGATGCGGAAGATCACCGAATGATCCAGGTACTCTATTTCATTATCCAGGTACTCTATTTCATTATCCAGGTACTTTATCTCTCGGCAGTCGAGCCATTTTGGCTTCATGCGCCACTGAGCAACTCTCATAGGAATGAACGGGAGCTACAGCGCTGTATCCAGTTCTCTTTATACATCCATGGCTGGCCCTCTGCGGTCCAGCCAAAAACATTATTTGCAGTCACTAACACACGGTTACTCATCATGTGACAGGAAGACACTGTCAATATTTGCTTGTCTTCACAGTGTTCACAACTTGTTCTGAGGTCAAAGTCTTCTTGAATCACCACATGACACAATGGAAAAGTCAAGTTTGGTCATACTGTTGTTCCGACTGCTGATTATTTACCGTGTGTACGTGCATGTCACGACCCTATTGTGCAGAGTAGCAGGGGGGAGAAATGACGAGGCCATCTGTGTTTTCACGGCCTACAGATTTTTCTGAGAAAACCATGGTATGATGTCGCTTAGTTTGCCCACAACATAGCTCAGAGTCCTGAGGCATGACAAAGTCAATCTTCCTTTTTCCCTCCCCTCTATCTCTCCTCTCACTTCCACCCTCCTCCCTTTCCTTCTCTCACCTTACTTACTCCCGCTCCATCATTTCCTGTTGAGTCACCAGCACAGCCAGACTGCACCGTGTTTTACAGTTTACTGCTCCCCGCTTTCCTCCTCCACTTCCTTGTTCATCGATGACTGTGTTGTACGAGAGGATAACGCAGTGTGACATTATTATAGCCCTCCAGCAGATATTACTGAATTGAAAGCAGGTAGGAGTCCGAGAAAAAAAGGTCAAAGCAGACGTAGGAGTCTCTTCCTGGCAACATGACTGATCCATGCCGTAAATGACTCGGAGGATCACAGGATTATCAGCTCTGCAGAAAATATCACCCGCCACAGCATGTCATCAGTTTATATCATTACTGGAAAAAATAAGAGCTGCAGGGTAAAAAGTGAAATGAAAGATCCAGTGAGAAAAAAACAGAATCAACGAATATATTAAAACATAAATCTTTACATAACCTTTCAGTAAAGTTGAAACACCTCTATGGAAATATTGCTATTGGCTATTTACAGCCGTTTCCTAGTAAAATGGGAGGAAGTGATGCTGTGGTGAGGCAAGGCGCCGCGTTAACGTAGGCAGTACGTGCCTGTGTGTGAGGGAGGGTTGAGGGCAGGGCTCTGAGAAACGAAAGGGCTCTGTGGTGGACTGGTTGAGTCATTCAGAAATGCAGCTGCTGACTCAGTTTACAAACTTGTCTCCAAGAGCACATCGCCAGTCTATCTGGCATATTGTGTGTGTGCGTGTGTGTGTGTGTGTGTGTGTGATCTGTACCTGTTAGGACAAAACCTCTTCATAGAGACAGGATAAGGGAACTCCTCCTGATTGATTACTCTGAAAAAGAGAACATTTAGAGAGAAGTTAACGTTATTAATTTAGGTTTCATTCCATCATAAACTATATGCTTGTGGTTTGTTCAGGGAACCGCTCAAAGTATTTCCAAGCAGATTACATCAAATGGAAAATGAAGCTTTGCCCGAGGGAGTGCCTGTGCACACCGCTGCTGTAATCCCATGCTGGCGGCAGGTCAAACAGTTTCTGTGATTCAATCATTTCGTCATTTCTTCAGTTTTCTTTACACACCCTTCTTGCCACAGTAGTCTTATAACTATGTCAGTCCAACCATCAACACAACGCGAACCATCTGGGAGAATGGACTCTGAGACACACTCCAGTATTAGTCATCCTGGATGTGTTGCAAGGTCCAAGAATGGCGTGCTGTTGTTGACATAATTGTGTTCTGGGGGTAGTTAGGAAGGACACCTCCCTCCATGATGGAATGTGATTTCCTGATAAAAATGTGGAGCTGTTGATGCAATGTGAGTAATACTGTACTGTAATACTGAACAAGCTCCCAGAAAACTGCAGGACCTCTCCAACTCTTAGTTCTTTTAAATCAAAGCTTCAAACTTTCCTGTTTGCTGCTGCTGCCTTTTATTAAACCAGATAATGATCTTATACTGGACTAGAGCTTTTACTCTTGTGTGTTATATTCTATTTTAGCTTCTATCCCATAGCTTTTATTTGTAGCTTGTTTTTATTTTCTAATCTTTAATGTTTTTATGTCTTTATAACTGTTTTAATTATGTCCTAATGTTCTTTTGCACTTAGTCGCAATGTTCTTGAATGTTTATGTAAAGCACTTTGAATTGCTCTGTTGCTGAAATGTGCTCTACAAATAAAGCTGCCTTGCCTTGCCTTGCCTACTGTAGAAGACTGCGTGAACAGTGATTACCTGTTCAGCTTTACTTGCTTATTTATTACAATAAAACTGATGGTTATAAAACAAAAAGCATGATGATGGTGAAAACTATGAGCAGCATTTGCTTCCGGAAAGATACCTGCAGGCATCTTCTGCTTCAGCAAGTTTAGACAACAGCTGAATCCCACAAGGAGGAAAGTTATTTTTTACGATACTGATTGTTGTAGCAAATTCAGAGCATCCTTCACTAACTTTTAAATGCTTTCAGTAAAAAAAAAAACGCTTTAAAGCTGCGAGCAGCGATGAACGGGCCCTTGCACCTTACCGCGCGCCAGGGGTACTGGTGGGAAGCAGACTGACGCGGCCGGGCACGTTGAAACCGGAACTCTGATGAGCGCAATGACGCCTGCCACAAGACTCTACGACAAACGGTTCATGAGTTATGAAAGGGGGCGCGGCTAATGTCTTGGGGCGGGGCTATGAGTATATTTTTGCATGTAAATGTCCTCAGGACTGGACCATCATCATGCCTGAGGACTTTGGGGCAGATCGGACTATGTACAGTCGAGTTACAACAACATCCTATTTCATGGCGAATGGCTCAAAATGGCCGCCACGCCACGGTTAGGTCGTTCAGTGAAAGCTCACCATTTTGATAAGTTTTCATCCTCAAGGTCTTAAGATGGTTCTGACCAAATTTCAAGTCGATCTGATTAAATCTGTAGGAGGAGTTCGTTAAAGTACACGGCCTATAAAACGCCAAAAATGGGCGAAAATCGCACCATAAATTCAACATGGCTGACTTCCTGTTGAGTTTCGGGCATACCTCCAAGAGGCTTTTTTCTGCGTCTCCACATGTTACATCTGTCTGACAAATTTCATACATGTAGGTGAAACCGGAGCAAGGGGCTCATTTTGTCCAATTTTCCTAGGGGGCGCTAGCGAGCCATTTTGCAACACCCAAGCCCGAGACCTTTAAAATACTTTCACCGCGTCTGATAAGTCTGCCAAGTTTAACAACCGTTTGAGCATAATAAGGTCGTCAAAGAGGTGATTCATTTGGGAGAATAATAAGAAACACTTGAGTTTCAATAGAGCCTTCGCTGGCCCGACGGTGCTGCTGCTCGGGCCCTGATGACTGTCTATCTGAAGCCAGCTTGAGCAGTGATAGTCGTAAACACCGCCACCTGCTGATGTCTGCAAAACTGGCCCCATGTTTGTGACACGTGTTATCCTAGCTACGAACTGCTATTAAGTTTCATTCATTATTGATTTATTTGATTGTACTTAATTCGGTTTGTCTCTGATGTAAACCAGCTAGTTAACTAGCTAACTAACTAACTAACTAACTAACTAATGTAACGTTAACTGTTAACGTCTCAGCACATTGATAACGTTGACTAACTAAGACACGGTAGCTAACGGCAGCTAACGGTAGATAACGGTAGTTAACGGTAGATAACGGTAGTTAACGGTAGATAACGGTAGTTAACTGTAGTTAACGGTAGATAACGGTAGTTAACGGTAGATAACGGTAGATAACGGTAGTTGGAATTCAAATAATAACGGCTAACGGTTATAGTTGTTGCTAGCTAGCTGCACTAGAGACTAACTCACCTAATGTTCTAACTAAACTAAAGTTGATAGTTTATTTATCCAACATAGTCGATAAACACACACCTTGAAACATCTTGGTCTCCATCTGACGGTAAATCACTCCGACCTGTATATGTAACTGTCTTTAACTAGCTAACGCAGTTAGCTCAGAGTTAGCTTTAACTAGCTAACGCAGTTAACGTAGCGATAAAGCTCGTTAGTAGCTAGCCACCGTTACGGTACTAGCTGGTGGCTAGCTAGCTGCTAACGGCAGCTTGTAATCCATAATAACGGTACCGGTAGCTGCTCCTAACTAAAGGAGACTAACTGAAATAAAGTTGCTGGTGTATTTATCCAACAGAGTCGGTAAATACACTTTGAAACATCTTGGTCTCCATCTGACGGTAAATCACTCCGACCTGTATATGGAACTGTCTTTAACTATAACGCACTTAGCTCAGAGTTAGCTTTAACTAGCTAACTTAGCTCAGAGTTAGCTTTAACTAGCTAACTTAGCTCAGAGTTAGCTTTAACTAGCTAACTTAGCTCAGAGTTAGCTTTAACTAGCTAACTTAGCTTAGAGTTAGCTTTAACTAGCTAACTTAGCTTAGAGTTAGCTTTAACTAGCTAACTTAACGTAGAGTTAGCTTTAACTAGCTAACTTAGCTCAGAGTTAGCTTTAACTAGCTAACTTAGCTCAGAGTTAGCTTTAACTAGCGAACTTAGCTCAGAGTTAGCTTTAACTAGCTAACTTAGCTTAGAGTTAGCTTTAACTAGCTAACTTAGCTCAGAGTTAGCTTTAACTAGCTAACTTAGCTTAGAGTTAGCTTTAACTAGCTAACTTAGCTCAGAGTTAGCTTTAACTAGCTAACTTAGCTCAGAGTTAGCGCTGAGGAGATAACCAGTTCAGTGATGTGAGCTACTCTAGCTGGTTAAATAATGCTAACGATAACTCAGTTAGCTAGTTAATGTTAACTATCTCAATCTGATGTTAACTACCTGAGATTAAACATGTTTACCTTGTTAACACTGAGTATTAATATACTAAAATGTGTATATTATTTTAACTAGCGTTAATGCAGCATTATGTATCTATGGCTAAAGTAGCAACCAGTGTTAGATAGGTTAATGTTAGTTAGCGTTATGTTAGGTAGGCTAATGTTAGTTAGCGTTATGTTAGATAGGCTAATGTTAGTTAGCGTTATGTTAGATAGGTTAATGTTAGTTAGCGTTATGTTAGTTAGCGTTATGTTAGATAGGCTAATGTTAGTTAGCGTTATGTTAGATAGGTTAATGTTAGTTAGCGTTATGTTAGTTAGCGTTATGTTAGGTAGGCTAATGTTAGTTAGCGTTATGTTAGGTAGGCTAATGTTAGTTAGCGTTATGTTAGATAGGTTAATGTTAGTTAGCGTTATGTTAGATAGGCTAATGTTAGTTAGCGTTATGTTAGATAGGTTAATGTTAGTTAGCGTTATGTTAGTTAGCGTTATGTTAGGTAGGCTAATGTTAGTTAGCGTTATGTTAGGTAGGCTAATGTTAGTTAGCGTTATGTTAGATAGGTTAATGTTAGTTAGCGTTATGTTAGATAGGCTAATGTTAGTTAGCGTTATGTTAGATAGGCTAATGTTAGTTAGCGTTATGTTAGATAGGTTAATGTTAGTTAGCGTTATGTTAGATAGGTTAATGTTAGTTAGCGTTATGTTAGATAGGTTAATGTTAGTTAGCGTTATGTTAGATAGGCTAATGTTAGTTAGCGTTATGTTAGATAGGCTAATGTTAGTTAGCGTTATGTTAGATAGGTTAATGTTAGTTAGCGTTATGTTAGATAGGTTAATGTTAGTTAGCGTTATGTTAGATAGGTTAATGTTAGTTAGCGTTATGTTAGATAGGTTAATGTTAGTTAGCGTTATGTTAGATAGGCTAATGTTAGTTAGCGTTATGTTAGATAGGCTAATGTTAGTTAGCGTTATGTTAGATAGGCTAATGTTAGTTAGCGTTATGTTAGATAGGCTAATGTTAGTTAGCGTTATGTTAGATAGGTTAATGTTAGTTAGCGTTATGTTAGATAGGTTAATGTTAGTTAGCGTTATGTTAGATAGGCTAATGTTAGTTAGCGTTATGTTAGATATGTTAATGTTAGATAGGCTAATGTTAGTTAGCGTTATGTTAGATAGGTTAATGTTAGTTAGCGTTATGTTAGATAGGTTAATGTTAGTTAGCGTTATGTTAGATAGGTTAATGTTAGTTAGCGTTATGTTAGATAGGTTAATGTTAGTTAGCGTTATGTTAGATAGGCTAATGTTAGTTAGCGTTATGTTAGATAGGCTAATGTTAGTTAGCGTTATGTTAGATAGGTTAATGTTAGTTAGCGTTATGTTAGATAGGTTAATGTTAGTTAGCGTTATGTTAGATAGGTTAATGTTAGTTAGCGTTATGTTAGATAGGCTAATGTTAGTTAGCGTTATGTTAGATAGGCTAATGTTAGTTAGCGTTATGTTAGGTAGGCTAATGTTAGTTAGCGTTATGTTAGATAGGCTAATGTTAGTTAGCGTTATGTTAGATAGGTTAATGTTAGTTAGCGTTATGTTAGTTAGCGTTATGTTAGATAGGCTAATGTTAGTTAGCGTTATGTTAGATAGGTTAATGTTAGTTAGCGTTATGTTAGTTAGCGTTATGTTAGGTAGGCTAATGTTAGTTAGCGTTATGTTAGGTAGGCTAATGTTAGTTAGCGTTATGTTAGATAGGTTAATGTTAGTTAGCGTTATGTTAGATAGGCTAATGTTAGTTAGCGTTATGTTAGATAGGTTAATGTTAGTTAGCGTTATGTTAGTTAGCGTTATGTTAGGTAGGCTAATGTTAGTTAGCGTTATGTTAGGTAGGCTAATGTTAGTTAGCGTTATGTTAGATAGGTTAATGTTAGTTAGCGTTATGTTAGATAGGCTAATGTTAGTTAGCGTTATGTTAGATAGGCTAATGTTAGTTAGCGTTATGTTAGATAGGTTAATGTTAGTTAGCGTTATGTTAGATAGGTTAATGTTAGTTAGCGTTATGTTAGATAGGTTAATGTTAGTTAGCGTTATGTTAGATAGGCTAATGTTAGTTAGCGTTATGTTAGATAGGCTAATGTTAGTTAGCGTTATGTTAGATAGGTTAATGTTAGTTAGCGTTATGTTAGATAGGTTAATGTTAGTTAGCGTTATGTTAGATAGGTTAATGTTAGTTAGCGTTATGTTAGATAGGTTAATGTTAGTTAGCGTTATGTTAGATAGGCTAATGTTAGTTAGCGTTATGTTAGATAGGCTAATGTTAGTTAGCGTTATGTTAGATAGGCTAATGTTAGTTAGCGTTATGTTAGATAGGCTAATGTTAGTTAGCGTTATGTTAGATAGGTTAATGTTAGTTAGCGTTATGTTAGATAGGTTAATGTTAGTTAGCGTTATGTTAGATAGGCTAATGTTAGTTAGCGTTATGTTAGATATGTTAATGTTAGATAGGCTAATGTTAGTTAGCGTTATGTTAGATAGGTTAATGTTAGTTAGCGTTATGTTAGATAGGTTAATGTTAGTTAGCGTTATGTTAGATAGGTTAATGTTAGTTAGCGTTATGTTAGATAGGTTAATGTTAGTTAGCGTTATGTTAGATAGGTTAATGTTAGTTAGCGTTATGTTAGATAGGCTAATGTTAGTTAGCGTTATGTTAGATAGGCTAATGTTAGTTAGCGTTATGTTAGATAGGTTAATGTTAGTTAGCGTTATGTTAGATAGGTTAATGTTAGTTAGCGTTATGTTAGATAGGTTAATGTTAGTTAGCGTTATGTTAGATAGGCTAATGTTAGTTAGCGTTATGTTAGATAGGCTAATGTTAGTTAGCGTTATGTTAGATAGGCTAATGTTAGTTAGCGTTATGTTAGATAGGTTAATGTTAGTTAGCGTTATGTTAGATAGGCTAATGTTAGTTAGCGTTATGTTAGATAGGTTAATGTTAGTTAGCGTTATGTTAGATAGGCTAATGTTAGTTAGCGTTATGTTAGATAGGCTAATGTTAGTTAGCGTTATGTTAGATAGGTTAATGTTAGTTAGCGTTATGTTAGATAGGTTAATGTTAGTTAGCGTTATGTTAGATAGGTTAATGTTAGTTAGCGTTATGTTAGGTAGGTTAATGTCATATGTTGTAAATGTCCCTTTGTTGTCACATAATGTTCAACTTGGTATTAATCTGTTAACGTTAGCGCAGGGCTCAGCAACCTTTACTATCAAAAGAGACATTTTAGGCAAAAAAATAATTCTGTCTGGAGCCGCAAAACATTATACAGTTTATACACAGTTTATAGTCTAAGTATATAGTATATCAGTCTAATGCAGTGGGGACCAGAGACAATGTACTACGGAGTATTAGGGCCACATAGAGGGAAAAAACATCTGAGAATTACAGAATAAAGTCATAATATTACGAGAATAAAGTCATAATTTAAGGAGAAAAAAAGAAAATAACACGTACAACTACTACTTTATAATATTATGACTTTATTCTCGTAATATTATGACTTTATTCTCGTAATATTATGACTTTATTCTCGTAATATGACTTTTTTCTCCTAAACTTCTTACTTTATTCTCATAATATTATGACTTTATTCTTGTAATATTATGACTTTATTCTCGTAATATTATGACTTTATTCTCGTAATATTATGACTTTTTTCTCCTAAACTTCTTATTTTATTCTCATAATATTATGACTTTATTCTTGTAATATTATGACTTTATTCTCGTAATATTATGACTTTATTCTTGTAATATTATGACTTTATTCTTGTAATATTATGACTTTATTCTCGTAATATTATGACTTTATTCTTGTAATATTATGACTTTATTCTCGTAATATTATGACTTGATTCTTGTAATACTATGACTTTATTCTTGTAATATTATGACTTTATTCTCTAAATCTCAGATTAATTTTTTTTCCTCAATGTGGCCCTAATACTCCGTCGTACTATAGACCTACAACAATGACAATAAAAATGAAAATGTAAACAAAAAACAGTTATTCATTTCCATTTTTTAAAATGCACAGAGAGCCACTGGAGAGGAGCTGAAGAGAGGCAGGTTGCTGACCTCTGGGTTAAAGCTTTATTGTTGTTTTATTCTTCAGGTGGACCATAACGTGATTCAACATGAGTCGATCATCTGCTGTCAGAAGTCAAGTACCACTGAATGTTTGTAAGTTATGCATTAACTACTACATCAGGCTACCCAGACTCTAGGTAGAGTTAAATACCAGTCTGAACCAATAACAAATGTAGCTACAGCTGCATTTTTGTGTACAAACATGTTACTTGAGGGCTGTTTCACATTATAAATAATAATTTGCTTGATTCACAATAATCTGATGAGCCAACTGTTAGGTATCTCTCACACCAATGATAGAAAATGCCTCCTTTCTATGACCCAAATTAAACATATAGCTAATTGATTGAACAGTAACTTTGATGATTATGAAATGGGACATAGCTTCAACATATATTTTGAATGCAGCTGAAACAGACCTGAACAAACTGCAGCTGCAGTATCGCAGAGCTGAGGAAGCCAAGCGGGAATATACTAAGAAAACCCAAAACCTCATCTTAAGAGACGAGTAAGTGGCTTCCTTTATCTTTTGCCAGATCCAGAGACATTTTACAGAGATTCAAGGATGTTTTGAGCCTCCGTAAATACCATAATCTTTAATAAAGTGTGTTTTTAGTCATTGAATTTAATCACCCAAGACAGAAGCAAACTATGCCAGTCTAGGATGCCTTGTAGATCCTAAGTAGTAAGAGTATGAAGTAAAAACAACAGCTAATACTCAAAATAATTAGATTTATGTAGCTTTTAAAGGCATTTCTATGTTTTCGTGTGTGCCTGAGGCGTAACTTGTTATATCCTCTGCACGTTTCACAGGTTTTTTCCAAACATTGTGTGTATTTATGTGTTTGTGTGTTCAGACGAGAGATCCAGAGGCTCCAGGATGAACGTGAAGAGCTTTTACGCGGTCTCAGAGTCTCTCAGAGTCATTTTAAACGTTGGACTGATGCTTGCGTTGCTCAAGACCTTACTGCCATGTTGGCCTGCGGAGACAGAATAGATGTGGAGCTTGACGCAGAAAAAGCCAAAGTGGCATCTTTGGAAGATCAGGTGAATAGTGTTTTCTCATGGACCAATCACAGAATGCCACACAGTGTATTTCCCTTGTTTTTCTTACCGCAGGTGCCCCTATTTGTTTGCTTTGTTTTCAGATTTTAGAATGGGAGAAGAAGTTGGCAGGAAAGAAGGCTCGTGGGGAAACTACACATAACTTACTGAAAAACATTCGCCATATAGAAAACAAACTGGACAAGGTTAGTGTTACACAGAGAATTAACTTTACCATAAATTAGAATTAGATTTGCACCCACTTCGTATTTGTGACACCTGTTACTAGTAAACATAAACATTACTTTAAGGTATTTTTCTATTCTAGGATCGCAAATGCTTCAATAAGATGATGAGCAGAAATGGAGAGTTGAGGGAGGAGCTGAAGGTACTGCAGATAGAGAAGAAACAGTTCCTACATGTTCAATCTTGTCTGGAAAAGGTACGATCACTTAACATCAGTCAGTTCTTAAATTAGCATTTTGCTGTTGCTACTTCCTGCCGATATTTAGCAACTGGGGGAATACCAAGGAAGAGGTGCCAGAGAGTTAACTCTGTATTATCTCATCCAGGAGCTGCAGGCAACTCACAAGGATATTTGTAACCTGATGACTAAATGCTCTAAAGCCTTCGATGACAGGTAAGCCACTCTGCAGAACTCTTAAGTCTAGTTGCATTTCTTGTCACAATTGTTAGGTTAGAGTGCATATTCATATTTTTACTTATCAGGCACAGGAAAGAAGATTAATTTATTTTGACAGTGACTAACGTGCTTACAAAGAAGCAGTTGAATGTATCTGCTTACTTTTTACCATAGCTAACATCTTAGATTCATGAAGATGAAGTACATACACAATGTATAACTGTCCAGTTTGTTGTACTGTATATTTATGGCTACACCTAGTGTGAAGATCCGTGACAGAAAGAGGATGCTGGTGGATCAGAATGCTAAGGACATGGCTCTGTGCATCAAAGAGATGAGCAACCTGGAACGAGAAATGTATCATTACTGCAACTCTGTGGTTTTCCTGGACATAAAGGCTGTGGCACGCACCAGCCAGGATGTCGACCACAGAAAAGGTAATCTCTGTAAACAGATTCTGCAGTCACATGACAATCTGTAGGCAATGGGACAAGATTTTGGCATTGGAAGTGGTTCTGGTTTCCGTTTGTTGTCCGAGTAGTAAGTAAGTAAGTAAAACTTTATTTGTAAAGCACCTTTTAAAACATGCCGTTACAAAGTGCTTCACACCAAATAAAACATCGAACAATGAGAGAAACCATTATTAGTATTGACCAATCATGTTTGAGCAGGCTTTGGTTGAATGCAGGTAAACGAGGGCTGTCCTGAATACCATTTTTTGGGCTTTAAAGCTTTGATGAGAAGTATTCGGAGGTATTCGGAGGTATTGGAAGCTTTGCAGCATAGCAGGCTGACATGTTCCTCTGTCTGTCTCTATCTCCCTCTACTGTACACACACGCACTTCTCAGCGATATCCGTCTGAGAATAGCTAATAATACTTAATGTGTGGGATTATTCCTTATTTCATTGGCCATTTGGGGATTTATACATAATTACATACTTTTATATATACATTAAAAACCAACAATAAAAAAAACCAAAAAAACAAAGCAGTCAAATACTGATTTGGAAATCGATTACCATGGCAACGGTCGAAGCTTTGAAGCATTCGGGTCAGCCCTAACAGTCCCTGTTGAGAGCAAGTAAAAAAAAAAAATATATAAAAACATAATTCAAAGTGATAAACATTATATTAACATTCAATCACCGCATAGAGCTCTGATTGGTCAGTAGGCGGTGCTTTTATACGAGTTGATCTCTTATCTGGAACATAACCCGCTCCGGAGCCGGTTAGCTGTTCAGCATCAGTTACCATGGCGATCTGGAGCAGGTTAGCTGTTCAGCATCAGTTACCATGGTGATCTGGAGCAGGTTAGCTGTTCAGCATCAGTTACCATGGTGATCTGGAGGAGGTTAGCTGTTCAGCATCAGTTACCATGGTGATCTGGAGCAGGTTAGCTGTTCAGCATCAGTTACCATGGCAATCTACCCCGGTAAGAAGTGATCCACCTTCGTAGGACGGAAAACCCTGAAGGGTTAACCCTGAAGTTACCTCGCTAACCCCAAATCCTGCTTCTTAGTACAGGCCTCTGGTCAGCGTATGTGTTGACTTCTAATCAAATGAACTAGTGACACCTTGTGTTTAAAAGATGTTACTGCTTGACTAATTAATGCCTGACAAAGAGAAAAATAGAAGGTTTTTCTGTTGAGAGCACAACAGTTTGAATACACACACATACAATTAAGTGTTTATATCTTATATTACAATGTTACTGCAATATTTCTGTGATTTCAGTCGTGCTGAGCTATTCTTTGAATTTTCTTTATCTAATCATTTTGAATTAATATGCCATTTTAAATGATATACACCTTTAGTAAGTCAGTAATAAGCTGAATAAGGAGACATTCATCAATACAAGTCCATGGGGGGTAGCTCTGTAACCCAAGACTAATTTCCCCCCCCAAAAAGTGCTGTACATCATTCCTTATAGTATATACAGCAACTCTGGTGCAAGATTCACCCATCGGGTATGATAGATAAAGTAAGGACCTTGCAGTGTGTGAGTTCCACTTCAGTTTCACTTCATTTGTCCCCACAGTGGAGCCCAAGCATTTGGAGTCCGAGGAATTGGGAGCGGAAGAGTTTGAGGATGCGATCAAAAAGATCCTCACAAAGACAGAAGAAAGCGACCTGGAGACACTGGTCAGGAACTTCATACAAAGTAAGTCCCCATTAAAAATGACCGAGGCAATGGAAATTGTGCATTTTTAATCAGCAATCAAAATATGTTGTGATCTATTTCTTTTATTAGTGGAGGAGCAGAGCTACACTTTACTGAAATTTGTCAACTATCAGCACAATGAAGCAGAGAGCATTCAAAGGCAGATCTCTCAGGTTGGTGTGTGTTGGAGAGAAAGGGAGAGAGATAAAGAAGGGAAACAAATGTAATGCGGTTGTACGCTGTCTTCCGTTATGTCTTGGACTGTAAGCTTTGCGATGAGCGGGAGATCGTAGTGGCTGAGGAGCAGCGGCAGCAGGAGCAGCATCGGGCTCTGCAGAAGAAAGTTTCCATCAAGCGAGAGGAAACGGAGCAGCAGCTGGCAGGTTATCAGAAGCGTGCCGAGGTCATCGAAAAGCTCCTCGATCAGCTCAAAAAAGGTACAGCAAGATATAGCATATACGCTATATGAATGTCTAGTCCAGGGGTCAGCAACCTTTACTGTCAAAAGAGCCATTTTAAGCAAAAAAAAACAAATCTGTCTGGAGCTGCAAAACATTTGAGCATTGTGATGAAGGTAACACAAAAAAAGATATTTTTAGAATAAAATCATAACTTTACGAGAAAAAAGAAAATAACACGTTAAATTACTACTTTATAATATTATGACTTTATTCTCATAATATTAAGACTTTTTCTCATAAAGTTATGACTTTATTCTCGGAATATGACTTTTTTCTCAGAAAGTTATGACTTTATTCTCGAATAATATTAGTTCATCCGAAATAAAGGCCCCTTATTGGTGGAATTTCCTGGTTCTCTGCCCCTGATTCTGGTTGCCTCATGTCCGAAGTCTAAATATCCCTCCCCACTTTGGTCACATAAACAGAGGCAAGAAGCGCTTGTGTTGTTAAATTCACATAAATCTGCTCTGTGTTGAGCAGCAACAGTAGATGTAATCTTGACAGCAGAACCAGCAAGAGCACCTGTCATCAGATATAGCCGTGTTTCCCCAAACTTTTTTCTGGAGACTTTTTAAAAATGACAAACCATCCCGACCCAATTCACAATAGACCTTATCTATAAATCATGAGACGAGTGAATTTGTGCGTAAATGAACGTTCCTGACTGCCATTTCTGCATCACTTCATATTATCTTGAATAGGTGAACAAGCCATTTCAAAGAGAGACCTTTGATAAATCACAACATGTGTTATTGAAAACATATACACATGATAAATGAGACCAAATAAAAGCATTTAGTTGGAGTTAACAGGCTCTCATTTTTTTTTCTCTCATCAGTAAAACAAACAGGATGTACACTAGCCTTTCATATTAGATTCAACGTTCAGCTACTGTTATCAGAGCAATATGAAGATTCAGGCTCCTTCATGTGGCTCATAGTGCAGATATAAATGTTGATTAAAAGACTCTGGAAGAAATTCTGCAATAAAAATCTCCCGCGACCCTCCGGTGGGTCCCGACCCAGACTTTGGGAATGACTGAGCTATAGTATACATGAATAAGTATAGACAAGTATAGTAAATAGCTAATAACCTGGTAGACAATGAAAGTTTCTTCTTACAGTGGAAGATCGAATAAGTGTAATAACATCAGTCTTGTAGAAGTATTGTAATTTTTGTTGTTATATCTCACTTACTTGTACTAGGTGTTGGATCATTGCTTCAGATCAGCTACGGCAGCTCTGTGACTTGTGACCAGTTGGGCTCCTCTGATGGCGTCCAGGATGAAATCATCATCGAGTACCTGAGGAGGGTGGAGAGCCGAGTCATCGAGCTCCTCACTCTGCAGTCCTTCCTTCACTACCAGGAGAGCCCTAACCAGTGGGTATGTGGACATGAAACACCACCTACTAGAGCCTCTGAAGGACAGTAAAGTCAGTCGGGATCGCCCGCCATGGCCATGGGGGTCTCTTAGCAACCTCTTTTTTGTGAAAATGGAATATGGGAGCTTAAAAACTGATGTAAAATGCCTATCACATAATAAATATCCTTTCTCTCCTCCAGGACACTGACAGTCTCGGCCGCATTGCTGGGAAGCTCCTGGGAATAACCCCCCCAGCTGCCAACCTCACCACTGCTGCTGTCGCCACTCCTGCACCTACGTAGGTGTTTCTATTTCATCTTGATAAGTCTGCAAGTATCAGACATGACGCTCAAAGATCAATCATACAGAATAATCAGTCACAGGCAGACTGTTAGTGATACCATAATCATTAATCAACCTCTTGGTAGCTTTTTGGTTTGATGTACGCTTGAAAATAAACTGCACGTGTGTGATGTCTGTGATCATCAGCGACGACCAGGACAAGGTGGAGTCGGTGCTGCTGCAGGCATCGGAGCCAACGAGTAGAAAGGATCTCCTGAAACTGATCGAGAATGAGATGCCCTGGCCGAAAAGAAGAGAAAGTTTTCTATTTGTTACCCCTCAGAACCGGAGGAAAGGGAATAGCGACTTACCTGATCTTAACGGTTGATTCTGCTCCTCAGAGCTGCCATGAGCTACTGGAAACAAGTCTGTGCTGAGCTTTTACATTTCCTTAAAGCTGTATTATACTGTATGATTTTTAGTGATTGTTTAGATGGACGTAATATGATCTGAAGCTTCAATATATCAGTTATTGATTTAAAAGAAATGTGAGAGCTAATGGCATATTTATGTATATTGTATATTAATGCATATGTGTTCACAGTCAGCGGTACTTATTTATTTTAGTTGTTTAATGTATTATTCTCTCCATAGCTCAGTAGTATTTGGGTATTTAACGGTATTTTAAAAATATCACCATGAAACTTCCCCAGTTGATAACTTACATTAAGACACATTTTTTTTTTGTATTAAAAGTTTTCTGAAAATGTATTTTTAAATATGCAAATGAGGCATTATCTTATCAAATCTGTGCTAATTTGCACACATTTTCAGAAAAGAAATCTGAACATTGGATAAAGCCAGGTTGTTTCATTTTGTTGACATATTACAGTCAAAAGATTTTACAGACAAGATTTTGAATATCAATTTTTATAACTGTCAACAGCCATAAAAAAACATTTCCGCCATGTTTTTAGGTTTAAAATATTATATAAATCAGACTGTGAATGATATTTGAACAAACCCCTGAGTAAAAACCTTCAGGATATCGATAGGAATGAAACTGGGAAGTTTGGTGGATGTAAGCTGCTGAAGTGGAGATTTCTGAGAAAAAACTCATTTAAAGAAATCAGCCTTTGAAGATATGTATTGTATAATTTCTTACATTTAGCAAGACACTACAGGTGAAAAGGGTAAACATGTCTAACTAATACTGTAGATATCACCATGAAACTTCCACACTTGATTATTTACATTAAGACAATTATTTTTCATATCACAAGTTCTCTGATATTTAATGTTTAAATATGCAAATGAGGCGTTATCTAATGCTAACTTTTGGTGAATTTAGGAGAAATCTACAGACGCAAATATACAAAGTAATAAAATAAACACCTAAATGTGTATTTTGGATGTTTTCTTTCCACTAGTCTGAAAAAAAAACATGTTATGGAAACAAAATAGCCCAAAACGTCAAAGTTGACCAGTGCATGAACGATGATGTTTTCTGCCCGTAGTGTCTCCTCTCTGAGGATTCAACGCTGTTCAGAGTGACAGATCAACTGACAACAAACTGGTCAGCACTCATGAATATCCTGAGATATATTCTGCACACGAGTCCTATTGTGTGTGGTAGATAGATGATGGATAGATAGTAAGTGGGACGACATTAAGAGCAAACAACAATTCAAAGACAATTTAAATCACACAGATTTTACTAGAAATTTAAAAAAAATACTTTACATGAACACTTCTTAATCAACAAATGATAACAATGTGACACAATGAACAACAACGTTCTTGGCGTAGTACTTCTAATGGAATTAGTCTATTGAGCACAATCTAGCTTGTTATTATGAAACATTTAGGCCCCCAACCTAACCCCCAACAGGCACAACTACACCACACTGTCAACCATCATACCACATTTGAAGCTCCTAAGTTAAATAGTTTCCGAGGTCTGCTCTGGAAACAAGGACAGACTAAGTTGTTGCGGGGATATAAAAACAGGTTCACTCTCACACACAAAAACACAGTATTAAAATCCCTGAGCAATATCAACTAAATCATTACAATTCATAATTTGGCCGTCAGTTTAGCTGATTGGTTTAACTTCAAAGAGTGAACAGCCAGAGTCAGCTGATGAGTAAAGGCGAGAGAGAGAGAGAGAGTCTTTATGTCTGACTTTCTTCTGCTAAGCTTCATTATAGTGTTTGATTTTTAAGGTGAAATAATTTCCATGTGTTTTTCAGTCGTCTAGCTCCTCCCAATGTCACCACAGTACACCACCCTGCTCTCCAGCCGCGAGCGCTCCGCTTCAAACACCAGCAAATGGCTCAGCAGCGTCTCCTCGGGACCCGAGCGGATCAGGGATGGATCATTGTTCTGTGTTGAGAAACACACACACACACACACACACTCAACCATCGCAGTCAGCGTTTCCAAGTCCTACACATGAACTTAGTGCCTCCTCAACAGGTACAGTGAATATTCTTAATGTTTCAAATCAACGCTGTTCATATACTGCAACAACAGAAACTAGTATTTAGAAGTACTCACTGCCACAGCAGAAACGAAGGCATCCATAAGGTGGTAGTCTGCTCCACCGTGTCCAATCATGCCAAAGTGCCTGGGGGTGTCATCGTGTGGCTTGTGCTTTGTGGTTCTTTGGGTCAGAAAGTCAAACACACGTATCTCATGGCCGTCACATGACAGCTCCCCCTGAGAAGAAGACGTTACATAGGTATTATTTAACTGATGCGAGGCCACATGTATCACTATATGATTTTGTTTGGTCATACCATGATACAGTAACTTAAATTTGGTTTTAATAATTACATTACAGTTAACCTATTTCTTCCTGCAACTGAAGTTTTTAAATTTCCTTTGTTGTAAATGTTCTCTGGCGAGCACAAATGTGAAGACATTTTTTAAAAATCGGTCAAACCGTTGACTGAAAAGTGAGTTTTCATACCATAGCTAATCTACGACGGATTATTAGGGCCACATGGAGGGGAAAAAAATCTAGAAAAAAGTTGTAATTTAATGAGAATAAAGTCATAACTCAACGAGAAAAAAAGTCATAATATTACGAGAATAAAGTTATACTACTTAAGGGAAAAAAAATCTTAATATTACAAAAATAAAGTCACAACTTTACGAGAAAAAAAAGTCATAACTTTACGAGAAAAAAAGTCATAATATTACGAGAATAAAGTTATACTACTTAAGGGAAAAAAAATCTTAATATTACAAAAATAAAGTCACAACTTTACGAGAAAAAAAGTCATAACTTTACAAGAAAAAAGTCTTAATATTATGAGAATAAAGTCATAACTTTACGAGAAAAAAGTCGTAATATTAAGAGAATAAAGTCACAACTTTACGAGAAATAAAGTCATAACTTTACGAGAATAAAGTAATTTCCTCCTCCACTAAAGAGTCAGTTTCTCCATCAGGTCCGTGTGGTTCTTTCTTCAGAATAAACTCAGTTTATCTTTTCCAGGTCCTGATACTGATGATAATGTGGTACTGATGTACCAAAAGATGAAGGATTTGATTATTTGTGAAAAGTATAACTTCACAAGATGCTCCACGTTCCTCATTTTCACACTATTTCCCCTCTAAAATAACACGTAAAATTACTACTTTATAAACTTCTGTCTTTATTCTCGTAATATTATGACGTTATTCTCTAAATTATTTATTTTTCCCTAAATGTTTCCCTAATACTCTGTTGCACCTTCCTGTCCTACCTTGCTGTCCTACAGTACCTTCTTGTCCTACCTTCCTGTCCTACCTTACCGTCCTACCTTGCCGTCCTACCTTGCCGTCCTACCTTGCTGTCCTACCTTACCGTCCTACCTTGCCGTCCTACCTTGCTGTCCTACCTTACCGTCCTACCTTGCTGTCCTACCTTGCTGTCCTACCTTGCTGTCCTACCTTGCTGTCCTACCTTGCTGCCAAAGATGGTTGTCTTTCGGTCGCATATCTCCTCGGAGAACGCCACCATGGTGAAGGCTGCCGTCAGACCCCCTTCAAACTCCATGTTCACAACCTGGACCAACAGAACAGATAACAACCAGATACTAGGGAATTAGGGCAGACTGAAAGTATTCTGATCCTACCGTATATTTTGACCTTATAATTTATATCACCATGGATACTGGTACGTCCAGGTTTTATTTAAGCAGCAACAAACCTTAATGGTACAGTACGTTGTGGCGTGGAGACTAAGAGTGTGTGTGTGTTATAGAGCCGGTGTTTTTTAACCTGGTTACTGCAGACGTCGTTGTCACACTCGTAGACACAGCGGCCGTACGGCCCGGTCCTCAGGGCCTCGGTCACTGACTCGATGTCGGGGAACGAGTTCGGACATATGACGGATACAGGCCAACCAGTGTGACCCTAACACACACACACACACACACACATAGAGTACATATGAAATCATGTATAGCAAGTTGAATGTTATGTTCACAGATTGTAAAGTATAATAGATAATAATTGATGAAAGTAATGTGTTGAAGTGTTAACCCGTTTCACTCTGTCCAGGTAGATTTTGCATGCTGAGTAAGGACAGTCTCCTTCTATTGAACAATCCAGGCAGCGGCTTCCAGCACCTGTTGGCTGATAGAAACACGAGCAAAGTCATATTCATGCTTAGTTTAGACATTTCTGTTTGCAATAATGCAGAAACGTAAGATAACAATCGGATATTACTACTCAGAGTCCTACTTTTAATAGCTAAGAAGATGATTACAGTCTCCTGGTTGAGGCCGCAGCCCCCCCCCCCCCCCACCCGTAACAAAAAAAGGACAGATGTATTCTTAACTAAGTGGTCCCCAATAACTTAATTTTTCTTAATTGATGTGAACTCAATGAATATGTAACAACCTGGGGATTTTAATTTTTTTGTCTTCTATTCATCTTTGTTATTATTTATTTATTTACTTTTTCGTTGTGATTTATTATCTCTATTTACTTTGTTTCTTTTTATTTTATTTTTTCTTTATTTATCATTATTCCTACTCTATTTTTTTATTCTTTTATTTCTATTTTCTAACTTTATCTCTCATTTTTATTTATTTATCTATTTATTTATTCTTTTTCAATTCCTTTTCTATACTTATCTTCTCTTCTCTCCTATTTTAAAGTATAAATAAACATGTTATTTTTCCTCTCTGTACATTTATGTATTCTCTGGGCCAATGGACGAAAAATATGACTCATTTCCTACTTAATGGAACAATGTGTGGACATTGAGGGGATGCCGACGGACGGAGTGCCTCCTAAGGACACTTTTGACCCTGTTGTGTATTTAAAACATGTGACTGTGCTGCTTAACGACACAAAACCTCTGCAACGCTGAAAAGGATTTAAGAGCTATTATGTTGCATGCTGTTTTACAAAACATTTAGAGCTCTACAATAAAAAGGAAAAGAAGAATATGATCACAGAAACAGTTTGTTCATATCTGTACTGGTTTCTTTGGTGATAGAGATGATTTCTTTGTGTTTGGCCACATAATGTGAAGAGACCACAGACCTTGCTTTCTTTTCCGAAGTGGCTGACGGATCCAAATGATGACACTTTCACACACCTGCCAAGAAACAAACAGCAAAGTTGATGATTCATCTCAGAAAGGACAGAACGACCTCACAGGAAACGACCTCGTCCAGCTGAAAACACAGACAGAGACTGAGGTCCAACAACAGTGTTAAAGGAACAGTGTGTAACATTTCAGGGCAGCAGAAATGGAATATAATTATTCATAATTAGTGTATAATCACCTGACAATAAGAATCGTTGTGTTTTCGTTAGCTTAGAATGAGACGTTTATATCTACATATGGAGCGGGTCCTCTTCATGTTGCTCCGCCATGTTTCTACAGTAGCCCAGAACGGACAAACCAAACTCGGGCTCTAGAGAGAGACTTTCACGTTTCTACGTTACCTGAAGGCCACCGGGGCGTTTAGACGGAGCTCCTGAGGCCATGCTACTTTCAGATTATGCTAGCTTTCCAACATCGTCGACCCTATCTTTAACATTTTCTTGTTTAGTATATTCCTTTTTTGTGTAATTGGTTTATGAATTAGGTAACACTGTGGGCACCGCGGTTATATAGGCAGGTAGGACCAGCATGCACCTGGGTGGGCTTATGGTTTCTTTACCAGAACAAGAGAGGCAGCGACATCCATGTTTCCTTTGTGCTTCGTTTGCTTGCTTTTTTTGGATAATCATCAGAAACACGTACATCTTGTAATCCACATACCCACGGTGCGTCAGTGGCCTTTTAATTTAAGTTTGATTTGAAATTTTCCAGCAAATGGCAACTACACTCGGAGCGAGGTAAACAGCGTTACCAAGAATTTACACTCAGCAGCTCACGTTACCGCAGTCTTGGAAAGGGAGGAGTGAGCGGAGGGATACTCAGTAGGTTGCAATCTGCAACCACACCGCTAAAAGCCGCCAGATCCTACACACTGCACCTTTAACTGCATCTTACTTCTGACAGAACATCTGACGAGCTTGTTGTCTATCATTGACGGCTGTCTGATGGTTTACCTGCGTGCTCCGGCCCAGTGATGTATTAAGTCGATGTCGTGGCACGATTTAGCCAAAAGAGCAAAAGAGCTCTCTGCTTCGTTCCTCCAGTTCCCCCGAACAAACGAGTGAGCAAAGTGATAGAACCCGACCTGGAACGAGAGGCCGACAAGGTTAATCTGTAACAGTCTAAAACATCATGTACTAGAAGCAGGAATACTGTTTAATGAAGAGGGGTCTTTATTTCTCACCGGCTCAAGGTGCTGAATGTGCATCACATCACCGATGACTCCGGCATCCAGCAGCTCCTAAAAAATAAAAATAAAGAAGGTAAAAACATCATTTGCATTTTGTGATTTTCTTCACCACCTGTCACAGTGTGAAAAAAGGTTTCTGTTTCTGTAATTGAAACTATCAAAATATGCTCCACTCTCCTTATTAAAACTCAGGTTTACTTTTTAAAAAGGTACCCTAACGGACGTCTTTGTTTGACAGAAAAATGTTCACCTTTATTTTGTGGATGAGGGGATGATACCGGAGAACATGACCCACCGAAAGCATCACGCCACTCTGAGTGCAAGCCTCCACGATCGCCGTGCAGTCTTCAGCAGTTGTCTGAAGTCACATGAAGCGACGAGCGTCACACAATCACAGACAGAGAAGAAAGTTTTACTGACACTAAATAGCATCTCTTCTGAACTTTGCAATGTGCTTGAAGGAAATATAATCTAAAATGTAATGTTGTAAGTTGTATTATGTAGTTTTTTTTAATCAAAATAAAGAATTACAAACTAACATGAAACAAATTACTGTAAAAGTCAATCAAGTTATGCTCTGTATTAAGATGGTTTATGTTTATTTACAAAAACACTCACCGCCATCGGTTTCTCCAGCAGAACATGGTAGCCCTTCTTTGCAAAAGCCACAGCAGGTTCCTGTGAACACAAACTGGTTCAATAGAATGAGGGTTACACATACCTGTATATATACAGAATATACTACAGTATATATTGTATGTTTACCTTATGAAGGCGGTCTGGAGTACAAATCAACGCTGCATCTGCAAACTTCTCTTTTTCAGCTAAACTCTGCCAGTCTAGTTTAGAAAAAAGAGCATTCAATCATTTAGTATGAGGCAGATAATTATAAACAATTCAATGCATTTTTATTTATTTTTTTTTATTTAATTTGGTGCTCACCTTCAAATACGTTTTCGTCTTCAATTTTGTGTTGCTGTTGGAGTTTAGTGCGAGCAAATTTCCTTGGATCGGCTACTCCGACAACCTGAAATGGTGAAGTTGAGTTAATGAACTGGACATAACAAGAGCTCTGTTAGTTAGACATTACAACTTAATACCTGGGGAAAAAAAGTATTAAAAAGTATTCAGATCATTTACTTAAATAAAGTAGTAAAACAACAGGGAAAATATGAGCAAAATCCCCGTATTCAAATAAAAAATAAAAAACAACAATATTATGATCAAAACTGACCTATGTTGTTAGAGAAAACATGGATTTGATGATTTTGTACTGTGACAGACTTGGCATTATACTTTCATGAATATATTGTCTATTTTCTCATCTTAGATCAGAGATTTTGGTGCCATAATATGTCTTTATAAACAGTCAATTAAGATTCATCCTTACCTTAACACGATCAGGGTGGACGGATGCGTAGCTGGAGTAGATCTCCCCTCGACAGCCAGCTCCCACCACGATGACACGGACGGCCATTCTGTTTCCCTGTGAACTTTAACACAAATCAAAGCTTGTAAACACTTTTTACACAATAACCCGAGGCAATATAAACACTCACCAGTCAAAGGTTGGTACAGTCTACAGCGGGACATCGTACTTCCTATAATCTGGGTTGTTATTCACTACATCTAGATATAGATTAGCCATCATCTGAAGGTGGACTAAATTAACAATTTAAATTTAAGTAGGTTGATTAACCCTCTGAGACCCACCATAGACCATCCATCCTCTGAATGCTCTAGGTCTCTAGTCTGATCCATCCATCCTCTGAATGCTCTAGGTCTCTAGTCTGATCCATCCATCCTCTGAATGCTCTAGGTCTCTAGTTTGATCCATCCATCCTCTGAATGCTCTAGGTCTCTAGTCTGATCCATCCATCCTCCGAATGCTCTAGGTCTCTAGTCTGATTCATCCATCCTCCGAATGCTCTAGGTCTCTAGTCTGATCCATCCATCCTCTGAATGCTCTAGGTCTCTAGTCTGACCCATCCATCCTCTGAATGCTCTAGGTCTCTAGTCTGACCCATCCATCCTCTGAATGCTCTAGATCTCTAGTCTGATCCATCCATCTTCTGAATGCTCTAGGTCTCTAGTCTGATCCATCCATCCTCTGAATGCTCTAGGTCTCTAGTCTGATCCATCCATCTTCTGAATGCTCTAGGTCTCTAGTCTGATCCATCCATCCTCTGAATGCTCTAGGTCTCTAGTCTGATTCATCCATCCTCTGAATGCTCTAGGTCTCTAGTCTGATCCATCCATCCTCTGAATGCTCTAGATCTCTAGTCTGATCCATCCATCTTCTGAATGCTCTAGGTCTCTAGTCTGATCCATCCATCCTCTGAATGCTCTAGGTCTCTAGTTTGATCCATCCATCCTCTGAATGCTCTAGGTCTCTAGTCTGATCCATCCATCCTCTGAATGCTCTAGGTCTCTAGTCTGATCCATCCATCCTCTGAATGCTCTAGGTCTCTAGTCTGACCCATCCATCCTCTGAATGCTCTAGATCTCTAGTCTGATCCATCCATCTTCTGAATGCTCTAGGTCTCTAGTCTGATCCATCCATCCTCTGAATGCTCTAGGTCTCTAGTCTGACCCATCCATCCTCTGAATGCTCTAGATCTCTAGTCTGATCCATCCATCTTCTGAATGCTCTAGGTCTCTAGTCTGATCCATCCATCCTCTGAATGCTCTAGGTCTCTAGTCTGATCCATCCATCCTCTGAATGCTCTAGGTCTCTAGTTTGATCCATCCATCCTCTGAATGCTCTAGGTCTCTAGTCTGATCCATCCATCCTCTGAATGCTCTAGGTCTCTAGTTTGATCCATCCATCCTCTGAATGCTCTAGGTCTCTAGTCTGATCCATCCATCCTCTGAATGCTCTAGGTCTCTAGTCTGATCCATCCATCCTCTGAATGCTCTAGGTCTCTAGTTTGATCCATCCATCCTCTGAATGCTCTAGGTCTCTAGTCTGATCCATCCATCCTCTGAATGCTCTAGGTCTCTAGTTTGATCCATCCATCCTCTGAATGCTCTAGGTCTCTAGTTTGTGTCTGTAAAGTTTCATGAGGCTGTGATTATCCTAGAGGTCACCACAGGTCATTTTATGCAGTGAGGTCAATGAAATGTCTCCTATGGGGACTAACATCATCACACATGAATACAGTTGGGCTCATTGGATCCACCAGAGTCTCAGCTTTACAGTGATACCCAATTTATGTGATTCAAGACTGTTTAGGTGGGTACCCATAGAACCATTTACATCCACATATCTGGAGGTCAGAGGTCAAGGGACCCCTTTAAAAATGGTTGTGACAGTTTTCCCTCGCCAAAATGTAGCCTAACTTTGCAGCGTTATTTAACCTCCTTCCTTCCCGACATGCTACCATGACATGGTATCAATGGATTCATTATGTCTTTTAGTTTCATATGATATCTGTGGCATCACTCTAGCGCTAAAACGGAACCCACTAGAGCCTCTGGAAGACAGTGAAGTCAGTCTGCCTGAGGGGTCTGAGGGGGTTAACAGAGAGTCAAACAGGAAGATAGCTCATTAAAACATTTTAAAACTGTGTTTCTGATGAATAATAATATAATATGTCTGTCTATGACGTGTCTGTTTGTCTCATTACCTGTTTTGTCCCATACAGCTGTCCAAACCTTCTGTCTGTCCTCAGCGGTGATCCAGAGACTACAGACTCATCTCAGTCAGGTGGACTACAACAACACGTCAACTGCGGACCAACAGCCGTAAAGCAGGCACTGAGTGACGTAACGGCCCCTGCTACCATGGCTACAGTGTGATCCAGGCTTCTGCTGCGTTCACTGACCCTCGTAAACTATTGACTTCTTTGAAACTCGTTAAAATTCACTCCAATATGAAACTCACACGCCTGGAAATTTTAATAAGTCATTAATATAATAAGATCTATGGAAGTACCAGGCTGATAGAGTTGTTATTTTAAAGACTTTTTCCCCTTTAATTATTAAGACTAATGTGGAGTTTTGGTATTGATTTCTTTTTTTTTTACATGACAGCTGTCATATGACCGATGTGACCTTAAACGACCCTCTTTCTGCAGTTGTGATATTTGCACAAATCAAAGTATATGGAAGTGAAACCTGGTTTCATGTGTTTCATTCTGAGTTTCTTTCTTACATCAAAGCCCTTAAAGCCATGAAAAACAAAAATGCTTTTAAACTTCTTAGTATAATAGAAGAAT